>NC_088701.1:20991849-21292743 GCF_028017835.1 Emys orbicularis
ACTTTGCCCTTTTTTTAGTAGTTTACATTTAACACAGTACTGTACTGCAGGGGTCCCCAACGCAGTGCCCGCGTGCGCCATGGCGCCCGCCGGGGCATTTATGTGTGCCCGCCTACTGGCCGCCGGACAAGCAGCCGCCAAAATGCCGCCGAGAAGCGGCAACGTCAAGAAGTCGGCGGCAATTCGGCGGCGACGCCTCTTGATGACGCTGCATTTCGGCGGCGACGCTTCTTGACGTTGCCACTTCTCGGCGGCTGCTTGTCCGGCAGCCACCGTCCTCGGTCCGGCGCCTGCCACACGGAAAAGGTTGTGGACCACTGCTGTACTGTATTTGCTTTTTTTGTCTCTGCTACTGCTTGATTGCGTACTTCCGGTTTCAAATGAGGGGTGTGGTTGACCGGTCAGTTCATAACTCTGGTGTTCGTAACTCTGAGGTTCTACTGTACTGTGTGGCTTGGAGCTACTTGGCCTTCTGGCAGTACCAGTTCCTAAGGGCTTGTCTACATGGCACTAACTGGCTGTATAGCCTCTGCTTCCGCGCACTAAAAATTCCATGGTGTGCTTTGACGTACTGCTGTTTCAAACACCCTGGCTTGCTGTGCATTAAATCAGGGTGTAGGCAAGCCCTTAGTGAAATTGAACTGCTACATACGCTGCAGTTTTGAGAGACTAGCACTTAACTGCTGGAAAAGAACTTGGTCTTGGTCATGCCTCTGTGCCTGTGGCATGCAGTTGTCTCAATTACTACCTGCCCTGGAGGATTATTCTCTACATGGACGCCAGGCTGCTTGCACTTCTGGGTTGTACAAGTCCTATGAAACTCATGGTCTGAACAAAATAAGATGTTTCTGTATTATTTCAGGATTTGAAGCATTGATCCATGACTTTTTAACAAAGTTTTAGGCTGAAGAAAGCCAAAGCATAAAACCCTCAGTTTAGTGACTTTAACCTAATCACCCTTGATTTCACTGTCTTTGGCTTCTGTTTCAAAGTGGTTTCCCTAATTTTCTTCTTTGCCTTCTCTAGTATCAGCTGGGACTTACTACTCACCCTGAACTCTTCCTTCTGAACAATGTCGATGCAGACTCAATTGTGACTAGATGATTCCCTGAACTGCAGTAGCAAGAACAAAAACAATCTTGAAGCCCCTTTGTGCTGCAGAAAAGGATTTTCCTTACTTTTGGTTAGTTCAGAAACGGGTATGGTCAAGCATCATGAATGACGGAAAGATTTCCTCCGAGAAGGAGCACAGGATAAAACGGACATCTGCAGAGGAGTGTCAGATGGAATCAACAGACGTTGCACTTGACATCAGCCATGAAGGTTCTCACAGGACCAATGAAGAGCCAGAGTCAAACCAGTTCATAGTATCACATACCCTATGGGTTTGTCTTCCCTTTAGGTACTCAAAATATTTTCTTTAATCCTTTTTTTAATTGTAAATTATTTGGGTAGTAAATTATAGATATTTGAATATCTTATTGATTTAGATCTAAACTTATTCTGCTTGGTGTTTCTTAGGTCAGTTAAATGATGGGACACTAACATGTTTTCCAGCTTTTGGAAGATTGTCCAAATGAGTAACGTTAAGATTTTACATTTGATTTTGAATGATCTCATTTATGAAGTACACTAAGGAGACTACACAATGAGAAATAATTAACTCAAAAGGATGGGCAGATTCTGAAGTGCAAATCCATTGGAGCCTAAGGAAGAAGCGTACAAGGCGTCTGTCAAATGCAGATTATGTTCTGGGCATGCTCTTCCATTTCTGCTCTGAAAAACGCCCTCCCTATCTGTCCAGGTACTTAGGTGCTCAGTTACTATTGCAATGAGTCCTATCATCTCAAACTTCTCTAGCCTCCACTGTGGCTATCTGAAGAGGTCTCCTACTTCAAGAGCGTGGCAATCTCACTTCCCTGCCCACCTCTTCTAAGCATCTGGCCAGTTCTTCAATACTGAGCCGCTCTAGGATTTTATTTCAGGTACTTGCCTTGCCCCCCACAACTACATTGCTGACTGCTGCGTAGGAAATGGTAACTACAGTGTAACTGGAATGGGAGGACACAAAGAGCTGTATCTTTGTGCATTCAGTCTAACTTTGTTTTCTTTGTCATCACATCCCAGCTTTTATTTGACCGACAGTGTGTTGAAATGCTTAATTCTCAATTTCAAAATACAAACGATTTGTAGAGGCAATGCAAGTTTAGGTTTTACTCCTGACATCAGAGGTAGGGATCTATAGAATCCTTGATTTAAGTATCTGTCTATACAGTTATAGGAGTGGACACCGCTCTATTAAGAGTGCTCACCATGGAAAGTGCCTGTTAACTACTAAATCCTGAAGAGGGAACTTCAAAATTTCTTCATGTAGTTCTTCCAGCCATAAATGTAACTGAATAAATCCCAAGTACAGTTACACAGCAGCTTCCATCTGTAGGTGAAATGTGGCCTCTTGTCTTAAGCCAACCAACACCCACAGAATGGGGTTAACTTTTCCTGGGACTAGCTTTACACAAATGGAATTGAACATGAGCTTTGCATTTTCATGCCATTTCAAGAAGTCTTGAATTGATTAGGATAATTTCTGAGAATTGGATGGTTCCAAACTCAAAGCTTGAGGCCATGATATTCTGGGTGGGAAAGTGTGTTTTGTTTTGGTTTTTTTTAAAAGAATAAATCTTTTGCAGTTGTGCTAAGAACCCTGAGGCAGGAACTGCCTTCAAATGGAAGATACCCTGAATTATATTTTTATATATGTCTATGTGGACTCAGTTCTGAGGCATCTTACTTCTTGTTTTTTAATTAAATCTCTTACCAATGAAGCATTTCTATCCCTGTGTATTTGGCACTCATTTATTAAATATATTGATTTCACTTTGACTTGTGATGAACATGATGGAAGACTAGACTGTCAAATAAATGTGTCAAATTCACTTTAGCTTTTTCTGTTTAGGCTTCATTTGCTTAAGAAATAATGCTGATATTCTTCAGGTCAGATGACCCAGAAAGTTAATAACTTTCACTGGCTGTTTTCTGTACAAGAACAGACTGTACAGTGTGAACAACTGCAAAAACTCGTAGCTATTACATGCGAGGGAAGTAAAACGCTACCAGTGTGAGTTCTGAATGCAGTACACCAGAGGATATTCTCTGGCTCCAAACTGTAGTGAGACCCTAAAGTTTGGATTGAAGTGTAGCATGGGCAATGGTGTCCAAGTTTCCACCAGTTAATGTGGAAAAGTATAAACACGTGCTGTAAATGTTTTTGCAAAATGAGTCTTACTCAGATATTCTTTTTCTCACACTAAAGCTTTGTCTACACCAGGGGTCGACAAAGTTTGGCACACGGCTCGCCAGGGTAAGCACCCTGGCGGGCCGGGCCAGTTTATTTACCTGCTGATGCGGCAGGTTCGGCCGATCGCGGCCCCCCATGGCCGCGGTTCGCCGTCCCGGGCCAATGGGGGCAGCGAGAAGCGGCGCGGGCGAGGGATGTGCTGGCTGCGGCTTCCCGCCACCCCCATTGGCCCGGGACGGCGAACGGCGGCCAGTGGGGGCCACGATCGGCCGAACCTGCCGCGTCAGCAGGTAAATAAACTGGCCCGGCCCACCAGGGTGCTTACCCTGGCGAGCCGCGTGCCAAACATTGCCGACCCCTAGTCTACACTACCACTTCTGTCGATCAGGAGTGTGAAGAAGAAAAACCACACACCCCTGACCGACATCAGTTTCACCGGCAAAAGTGCTGGTGTGGACAGCGCTATGTCAGCAGGAGAAGCTCTCCTGCCAACATCGCTAATGCCGCTTATTGTAGGTGGTTTAATTATGCCAGCAGAAGAGCTCTCCTGCTGGCAAAGCGCAGCTACACAGGAGACCTTACAAGCGGTACAGCTATGCCGCTGTAAGGTCTGTAGTGTAGACACAGCCTAAGTCTGTTGCAGGTGGTACTTGCTTTTGTTTTTAGTAAATCCCATTACAATGTTACCTTGACCAATGTGGATTAGGCATCTAGCAAGTGGCCTAGTGGGCTTCTGCTTGCTGCTGTAGCTACATACAAGGGACACTAAGGATCTTGGTTTAAGGCTGAGGAATAGTCCCCTCTCAGCTGATTCCCTTTAGAGGCAGGCTGCCTCTAGCCTTGGTCTCTACCCCAGTTGGTGCTAGCTGTAATTTGTTGCATCTTTCTGTGGCAGGCAAGTCTCAGCCTGTACAGCAACTGAACCAGGAGTCCCTCTAACATGTGTGTTCTCTCTGGGGAGTTCTTAAATAGCTGCCAGAGCTTTTGTTTGCAAACACTGTTGCTTTAGTTGGAAGGAAGAGGCTCTTGTTGTAATCTCATTACTTGCATCACGTTAATCACTGCTGTGGTTTAGAGAGCATCTTTGTTAAACCAAATATGTCCGGCAGGTGAAGGTCTCAATGGCAACGACGTGAAATATGCAACAGGCCAAAGAGCAGTGACCCAGTATTTCATAGTGAGCACCTGTTCAAAATCTAGTTATTGTAGCTATAACTATTGGCTTCAGCGAGTTGAAACATGAGTATTTTATTGTAACCAAGTGGGTTACCCTATAGATAAAGCTTTAATAAATAAAATAGCATAAATAAACAGCTAATATAATATATTAGCACAAAACTTTTAAACAACCAGCAATGGTACAAGACATTGGACTACTCAGGACTTCTGTTAACTGTCTACTGCCAACCCCAAAGAACAATCTTGCAATGCTCTCTTTCCATATTGTAGCCCTCTTTCCTAACTAGGATGCACTGCAGCATTCTGAGCTTGATGTAGGTAGATGGCTGCCTCTGCCCCAGATAACAATTCTCCTCCTTGCACAGTACTCTAGCTGGCAGGGATTGCTGAAACATTGGTACTGACTGTGCTGTCAGTCATGTTGAGTCTATTGCCTCTAGCATCATAGACATGGATATTGTGAGTTTAGGTATTGATCCCAACAGTTGGCTTCAGCATAGAGCAGCCGTTCAATGGCAGAGCTAACAGAAGTCCTGGTGATTATTACTTAAAATTCTTACAATGTTTACATATAGAAATTCTAAATAATTAATACTGAACATGTGCTTTCCTCTCCTGCTTGCTCCTATGAAGTTGGTTCACTTTTTCGCCCCATTCTTGAACTGAGGTTTAACATAATCCTTATACATAGAGAAGAGAACACCTAACAAAAGAGAGCAGATACTGTTATCTATTGGTGTTTTTCATATGAAAGAGAGTTCATGCAAACAGTTTTGCGTCTTTTCATTTAATTATAATGTCTGCAAACTAGCACAGGTAAAATTATTTAGCAGTAAAAATGTCTTCTCTAAATATCCTAAAAAATAAGTGGTGCAAGGAGGTAACAGCTGGACATTAAATGGTCCAATAAATCCCAATTTGAATTGTTATATCATGAATCATGAGCTATAGTGATTTACAGAAGATATAGGTGTTAGCTTTGAAATGGGAGAATACTTGCTGAAAGTAGAGGTAAGTCAAGCATCCTCTGAGTAGGCTCACTACTATGTGGGCAGAAGACTACCCCATCCGCCCCCCAGAAAAAGGCTCAGCTACTGAAAAGGTATCTTAAAAAGGTTTCTGCACAAATCAGTATCTTACCTATTGTTATTGCTCCTACGACAAAGCCTTGTGCTGCGACTCTCATGTGAATGAGATGGACTGACATTTTCTGATCTCCTCTGTGTTTTAGCTTGTAGAGACCATAGCCCACGACAGCAACAAAGCCTGCCATCCCTATGCATTCAGAAGGAGGGTGAAGTTCAATAAATGTGTAGAACCAGAAAATGTAACTTTGGCTTAAAGAATGTCAGATAAATTACTCTAAATACTACATTCCTTAAGCTAAAATCTACCAAACAGTGCATAGGGTGAAGAATCAGCATATTAAGGGTTTGCAGAATCTGCCCCTTCTGACCTAAAAAAGTAGTGTTTACCAAATGCTAAATTAGACATGCTGTTTGAACAAAGCATCCAACTTTCTGTACCAGAAAATAGTGGTTTTGTTCCCAAAACCATCTAGTGTAGCCATATCCACTCTCATATTATCTGACTTTTTTTTCTTTCTGAAGTAGGGAAGGAAGCATCAACTAGAGGTTTAATTTTATCTCTGCCTTTTTTGCTTTTGAAGTTGTCAGGGCCTGTAAATCACTTTCAATTACTTTTGTTATTTGGTATATAAATTGAATAACTAAATTATTCTTTTATCTTTCAATTACAACCACCCCCACACGCTGCAAAAAAGCAAGCTGTGTCCTTGCAACCTGCTAAATTGACAACAGTGTATACAGATTAGCCTGTGTTCATTTAGTCTGGTACATACAAATCACTTTAAGGTTTAGAAGAGCTTCTGTTCTGACAGTCCTGCTGTTGCTGCTAAATGTTAGGGAAGCCTAATAAAGTTTGATGGATGAAACTTGGCCAGGCTTCTCCTTGCCTTTCCAGGTCTGCACAGTTCCTGAAAACCTAGTATTCTGGATGTGACTCATCTCACTTAATATATTGGTTTTTAAAGGAAGGTCTGATTCAAGGGTGTGTGAATATGGAAACCTGTAAAGCTCTCTTTCTGAGGGAAGAACCCCCATGTAGAAGGTACTATAGGAAGCTGCACAATTACAGTAAAGACGCCTTTTAAATGAAGGTTATAACAGGCTTCCATCAGACTACTGATAAAGTAAGAGCCAGCTTTGCAACAGATCTATACTCTAGTCTGGCCATCCTATTATTACGATAGAGTAATGGTGTACAACAGTTGACAGTGGAAGGAGAAAAACCTTTTCACGCTATCAATTTTGCTGTTCTATGTTTAACCGGTGCACATTTTAGTTTTCTGAAAAAAATCCATTAACCTCCATTACTAGCTGAAGAGATTATTTCTAAGGAAAAACAGGCCAGAATTATTACAATAAAACCCTGTCCATAGCACTCTGTATGCACAGAAAGAGTCAACTCACCTACAGGAACAAATGGAGAGTCTCTAGCTTTCCGTGTCAGTTTAGATACTTGACTGTCCTCTTCCTCCGCAGACCAGCGATCATCAGAAGACATTTCTCACGTCTGAAAACAAGAGAACAGGTCTGACAATTCAAATCCAGAGATTCTTTCCTTCTCTGTTCTCCAGCGTTTTATTTACTAACGCACCTCTTACTTATGAGACTCCCAGGTGTCAGAGCAGCTAACTTGCAAACTGATCCTGGTCGTACGTAAGCAGATTCCCTTTTTCTAGCTGTCATTCACTTAATGCAATATCATGGCCTGCTTAATCTCATTTTAGAGGCCCTCTGGTTCCCTGTTAAGGGTTTTATTTTGGCATTACAATTGGGCTGGGTGAAGTTTGTCACTTATACCTGCTCAGCTCGCCAAAGGTTACCTCAGCAAGACATGCTCGGAAATGAAACTTCCTCTTCGTAGCTGTATCTGTGGAATAAAGAGATACTACTTTTTTTTTTTTTTAAATGGATGTTTTAGAGACCTATTGCCCTTCCCTGGAGAGGAAAAGGGCAAATATAGTACCTCGCTGTAAAAAGGGGAATAAGGACAACCTAGGGACTTAAAGACCAGTCAGCTCATATTCCGTATCTGGAAAAATAATGCAGCAAATAAACAATCAATGTGTAAGCACCTAGAAGAAAATAAGGAATTGGTCAACATGGATTTGTCAAGAACAACTTGTATCAAACCAACTTAATATCCTTCTTTGACAGGGTAACAAGCCATGGGGGACGGAGTAGATGTGATATCTTGACTTTAGTAAGGCTTTTGATACTGTCGCTTGACCTTCTGATAAACAAACTAGAGAAATATAGCCTTGACAAACCTATGAGGTGAGTGCACAACCGGTTGGAAAATCTTACTTAGGGAATAGTTATCAATGGATACCAGGCTGGAAGGGCATATCAAGTGGGGTACCACAGGGATCTGTCCTAGGTCTAGTTCTATTCAATATCTTCATAAATGATATGGCTAATGGGATAGAGAGTACACTGATAAAGTTTGTGGGCCAAGGTGGGAGAGGTTGCAAGCACTTTTTGGAGGGCATGACAAACTAGATAAATGGTCTAAAATAAACAGGATGAAATTCAATAAGCATATCGGTGCAGTACCACTGTTAGGAAGGAATAATCAGTTGCACAAATACAAAATGGGAAATGACTGTCTAGGAAGGAGTAGGGCAGAAAAGGATGCGTGGTTATAGTGGATCACAAACTAAATAGAAGTCAACAATGTAATATTGTTGCAAAAACAAACAACATTCTGAGAAGTATTAGCAGGAGCATTGTAAGCAGGACATGAGAAGTAATTCTTCTACTCCATTCCACACTGATAAGGCCTTAACTGCTGTAGTCTGTCCAGTTCTGAGCACCACAGTTCGGGAAAGATGCGGACACTGTGGAAAAAGCCCATAGGAGAGCAACAAAAATTATGACCTACAAGGAAAGACTGAAAAAATTAGATTGGTTTGGAAAAGAGAAGATAGGGGGAAGGGAGGGAATGATAATCTTCAAGTAGGTAAAAGGTTGTTATGAAAAGGAGGGTGATAAATTGTTCTCATTGTCCGTTTAGGACAGGACAAGAAGTAATGGGCTTAAAGTGAGCAAGGGAGATTTAGGTTAAACATTAGGAAATCTTCCTAACTGTCAGGGTAGTTAAGCAATGGAACAAATTACCTAGGGAGGTTAGAAGATTTCAAGAACAGGTTAGACAAACACTTGTCAGGGATGGTCCACATAATACTCAGTCCTATCTTAGTGCAGGAGCCTGAACTAGGTGACTTATTGAGGCCCTTTCAGGTCCTACGTTTCTAGGATTCTGCCCCCTACAGCCCCCCCGTATCCTCCCCCTCCCCACATTGCCCCTTCCCCCCTATAGCCCCTCACTACCTTCCCCCTATTACCCCTACCCCATAGAGCCCCCACAGTACCCTCCCCCATTACCCCTACCCCATACAGCCCCCCAGTATCCTCCCCCTCCCCCCATTGCTCTGTCCCCCTTTAAGCCCCCCCAGTACCCTCCCCCTATTACCCCGTACAGCCCCCCAGTATCCTCCCCCTCCCCCCATTGCTCTGTCCCCCTTTAAGCCCCCCCCAGTACCCTCCCCCTATTACCCCGTACAGCCCCCCAGTATCCTCCTCCTCCCCCCATTGCTCTGTCCCCCTTTAAGCCCCCCCAGTACCCTCCCCCTATTACCCCTACCCCGTACAGCCCCCCAGTACCCTCCCCCTCTTGTTCTTTCCCCTCCCCCCAGGACCATCCTACACGCCCCTGCCCCACTTCGGCCCTTCCCCTGGCCCTGCCCACCAGGCGCACGAGCATGACTCAACTACCTGTCTCCGGCCGGCGGGCAGCACCTCCGGGCCAAAGCCGCGCCCTCTTTGGCTCACGTCACACACAAGGGCAGCCAATGGCCAGGGAGGGGGCGGGAGATGGGTGATGTCGGGCGGCCTCAGGGTGGGCAGAAATGGCGGGAAAGGTCGGGTTGCTCCCTCATGGAGGCCCTGCCTCAGCTCCGCCCGCGCGGGCGGGGCAGCGGGTGCTCCCCTGTTGCCCCCACCCCAAGGCTAGTAATTGGGCTAATAACGAAGCTGCCCCAGTCAGGTGCCTCCCCCCTCCCCCCCCGGGCAGCTCGTCACGGGGCAGGGCGGCGCTGGCCAGGCCCACCTGAGCGCGTGGAATGGGAGCCATGGAAACGTGGTGTCCGCCAGCCCCCCCCCCCCCCCCCCCCCAAGGCTTGGCCCAGCTGCGACCTAGGCCTTTCCACACAGGAGAGCTGCAGGCCCCTCATCCCTGCTGTGGCTCTGCTGTACCAGGGCTAGGGGCGGGCATGATGGAAATACTTAGACGGGTCGCTGTGAGCTATAGGGCAGCCCCCCCCCCCCCCCGTATACCACCCTGCCCCCACTGCCATGTTCCCCTCACAGCCCCCCGATACCCTCCTGCCCCTGGCTGCCCAGCATTCCCGGCTACCGGTCTCCACTGCTGCCCCTGAGTCGTGTGCTGAAGGGAGCTTCTTCCAACCCCCCCAATCCCAGTTCCCCCCCTGCTTCTATTGCTTTCATTTCCTCCCGGCTCCACACCTAGGGGCAGCTTTGGGATCCTCCGTTAGCTTCCATCTCCCCTCACGCAGACAGCAGCAGCTCATATCGTCCTTAGCTTAATTTCAGGACTAGCCCACCAATTTCTCCCCTAGCCCATCCGTAGGTTTTGTATGTCACAAAACCCAGCTCTTGTTATCTAAGATATGTATAGCCCCCCCCCCCCCCATGACTGTGGGAGCTGAGCATCTCACAGTCTTTAATGCATTTAATCTCACAACGCCCCTATGATGTAGAAAAGTGCTGATTTCACAGATGGGAAACTGAGGCACGGAAAGACTGGAGCAGCTTGCTCAAGGTTACACAGGAAGTCTGTCAGTGCAGGGAACTGAAAATAAGCCTCCCAAGTCCTCTGCTTGCACCCTAACCACTGGGCTGTTCTCCCTTCCAACCTTTAATCTCTTCCACCTGGCTCAGCTGTTTCCTTGACTGCACTGAGAGCAGTGCTTGAATTGAGCTAGTACCCTATACCCATGCTCACCACCTGTGCCTGCAATTTTCTTTTGTGTGCCCTGTGGGAAGAAGGTAAGGAAGCCGCCCTTTTGTGGCTCCCGTGGTATCCCTGAGATTGACTGAAAGACTGTAAATATGCCAGTATGTGAGTGACTGGAGCATCCTTCCATCAGGCAGGAAACATCTGTGTATGGTGCCTTGAAAAGGTAAGTGATTTTTAAAAATTGATACAGGTTTTTTAAAGGGGGGGGACAGTTTGGTTGTGGGGAAGAATATTAAAAATAACGGGAGGAAGAATCATAGAATATCAGGGTTGGAAGGCACCTCAGGAGGTCATCTAGTCCAACCCCCTGCTCAAAGATTCCCAACTAAATCATCCCAGCCAGGGCTTTGTCAAGCCTGACCTTAAAAACCTCTAAGGAAGGGAGTGTTTGAGCTGATTTGCAGCCTGTCCCATACAACAGGACTGCAAAGATGTGGGGCTTTCTTGTTTGACCAAAGAAACCATTTCATGTGATGTGAACCTTTAAGGAGAGGAACACAGCCCCCAAAATAACACAGCAGGGAGCTTGAAATGAACTTTGATGTACACCGGGGGTTCTCAATCTGGCAGTGTCGGATACCTGTTAATAGTGAGGACATCTCCCCTCTCAACACCATCCTGTTCGCAGTCAGGCACCAGCCCTGTGCAACTACTACAATAGCTTATGTGGAAAAGTAAAACGAGGAAAGTATTGAGGTAGAGTTAATATCTTTAATGCAATGCATGTTCTGCCTTTTAAAAAACAAAACAAAACAATCACACCTCAGTTTTTACTCTACACTTCTCCCTTTCTCTCATCTCTGGTACCTGGCATATGTTTCTCTGTCATCAGGTCCCTTTGGCAACTCCTCCTTCCTCTCCTGATGGTGCCTGGTGACTCCCCATTCATCTCATCCTCCTCCTATGTAGCAGCTTCTCCTAATAGAGATGGCTAGGTTGGCTCCTCCTTCTTGTTTATAGCTGCTTTTACAGGCATTCAGGCAATGGGAAACTAGGAAAAGCCAGCACTCTGTGACTTTCCAGCTCTCCACAGACTACCAGCACGGACATACTCCATTTTATTTAACTTCAGTTTCACCATCATGTTCAGTAATAAACAGTGTGATATAAACACTAGGGTAGGAGTGTGTGGGATAGAAGTAAATTTGGTTATGATTGAGAGATCAAGCCTGTCTGGTTTAAATGTAGCTTTAGCCCATTCTTCACTGTCACCGATGATCCAAACTGTTGTTAGGGATAAATTTGGCTGATATTATGCCTGGTTGTTTTAGTGTTTTGTACCTCCAGCAGGACACATATCAGTCACCAAAGAAAGCCCATTCACAGTGCTGTTCCAGCTGGTACTTAAATGTCTGAATGATGTATTTAAAACATTAACATGAACAAGATGACAGCAGTACAAGTAACATTCTGCCAGTAGTGATGATGGGATAATTAGCAATAACTCAGCAACCCAGAATCAAAAAAACAACCACCCCCAAAATTTATTTTATTTAAAAGGCCTGAAAATGTTGTCACTCCTAAAATAAATATATATATATAGAGAGAGAGAGAGAGAGAGACAATAATTAAGTATTATTAAAGAACATTCACTGAACCAGGAAAGACGAGTTTGTCTGACACCTTTTGGAGTTCTCAGATTTAAGAACCACTCTAGATATATCCAAACACAACAGCTGAAAGCACAGAAGTTATCCATATTTTACAAAGATAAACGTATTGCAGAAAGGAAGATGTCCTGGAGGGGGAGCAGTTGCCAAAGAATAGAGAGAAGAACATACATAGAAGAGAATCCTCACTTAGGATTAATGAAATATTTATTCTGTGCCTGTGAACCATATGCTTGCACAGCTTCATCCTCAGAAAGCAGATACCAGGAGGGGCTCTTACTGTTATTATGACTTCCTAGAAAGTATTACTGGCATAACTAAACACCTGCTGCTGTAACACGACATGCTGTGATTTTATCTGCTCTTACAAGCACTATCTTTCCTCAAGGATAATGCTGCAGGATATGGGACTAGTGATTCAATAGGTGTCAGTCTTCCCTCTGAGTGAGTACTGACCCAATGATTCACCATGATGTTAGAGGGCAATGCACTGCAGGATATGCTGTTTTGGGTGTGATGTACACCCAAGACCCTGACCATTTGTTGTCATGAAAGCCCCTGTGGCTTTTTTTTTTACAGGAACAGGTATGTGAACCGCGATGTCTTGTCTAAATTCCAGTGCAGCTAATTGAGAACATAAGAACTGCCATACTGGGTCAGAACAAAGGTCCATAGAGCCCGGTATCCTGTCTTCCGACAGTAGCCAATGACAGGTGCCCCAGAGGGAATGAACAGAACAGGTAATCATCAAGTGATCCATCCCCTGTCGCCCATTCCCAGCTTCTAGCAAAGAGGCTAGGGACACCATCCCTGCCCATCCTGACTAATAATTACATTCTGCCTGCCTAAATTTCTCTTGCAGTTTAGAGTAATGGTATTAGAATCAGACCCATAGGTATTTCGCCCAATGGTGCATTGGTGAATGACATAAGAAACTGCAGCAGCAACATGGTCACACACATTTCCTTTAATCAAGGGCATATTGTGCTCTTATGCGAATGGATTTGGACTCCAAATATCTGAACCACGAGGGGAATCAGTTGCTGGATGCCAAATATCTGAACCATGTGGGTGGGGTTTAGAGGGATGTGTCCTTTTCCATGGGAACTAAATATGGTTTCACACAGGAAACACTACGTTGTGCTCCTAGAAGGACTGAACCTGTGATCACAGCTGAAGTTTCTGTTGAGTTTGAAGACATGAAAATATGAGTAGTAATAATTGTAGAGAAGAATATCCAAAATATGCCAGTCAGGTTAGAGGTGGCTAGGTGATAGAGTGGAAATTATTTGAATACCCCTTTTTAAAGATTTTACAGCAGGTGACCAGCAGGTGGCATCATCTCCTCAAACAGACTATAAAAAAAAAAAGGAATGTCAATCTACTCTATTTACCCAAGTGCTGCTTTGTCGGTGGTATTTTATGTAATTCCCCTAGTGTTCTAATAAACTGGTTAATGAGAAGAGAAAAGTAATGGCTCTGGATCTTTAGGTTGTTATCCAGAGAATGCGTAGCAAAGGGTTACTGAAGCAAGCAATACATGATTAAAATACAAGTGTAAAAAAAAAAAAAAATCTCAGAACAATCTAATTTCTTAAGCCCCATGTGTTGATCCAAAAGAAAATATGTAATAGTTTTGTAATAGCTGGGACTGACACCTGCTAGAAGCCACAACACACATCTGAACAGGTAAGGCACAGATTCCAGATCCAACCCGAAGACTCCAGGGAATGAAATAGAAATACAATAGTTCCAGATTGCTGGCATGGCCCCTCCTGGACTTTTATCCCTGTTACAACACCACCAGATTGATGTGCTGGATTTGGCAGCCTCTCTGCAAGGGAGGCCCAGGATTGGGAAGTGTAGAGATGTTGCAAATCAGGAGGAGAGGGGGCTCAGAAAGCTTTGTTAAATGCTGACTCTGCCTAATCTGCATCAGACAATACTAAATGCGCTGTAATTGTAGCTGTGTCAGTACCTCAGTCACCCTCCTTGTCTCTCTCATACCAAATACAACACCGTCAAGCCAAAACTTCTTTGAGCCCTAAAATAAACAACAACAAGACGCTCAAGAAGGAGAAAGAGGAGAAAGGTGTGAGAAACTGCTACATACTGAGGGTTTATTAGGCGATTGGACTAAAATCTAAAACAGGCAGGAAAATCTGAATGAGACAGAATTCCAAAAAGGATAACTTTATTTAAGTTTCAGTAACACCCAGGAACCACAACCAAGATTGGGACCCCCTGGTGCTAGGTGTTTTATCAACACATGAGGTCAGGATCATCATCCCAAAAAGCTAACAATGTAAGAAAACTAGCAAAATATGAAGGGGGAGAGGGATACAATCAAATAGTTGTAAAATGGACTATCTGATTTGATTTTGACAGCCAGTCACTGTGTTGGTGTTGGGTTTTTTCTTTTTAAGATACTGTTAAGGTGAGGAAGGGCCAGAATTTCCCACATCTATTGTTTCTGACTGTGAACAATCTATTCTAATCAAGTTCTTATAGGGTCCCTAGTATTACCATTGTATCTGAGTGCCTGTTTACAGCATGCATATGATTATTTTATTCAAAATAAGTACTTCAGTTCTTATTTAAAAGTACAGTGCCAGCATTCCAGCACAAAAAGCAGTCCCCAAATTAAAAAAGGTGCGTATCCCAGCACTCCTGAGTTACCTTATAGCAACAAACCAGTGTGTGCAGCCCCACACTCAAGCAACCCTACAACAGCAAACCAGTTTGTGCAACTCGAATGCTTATAAGCTATCATGCAGTAACAAATCACTGTGCTTATGTAGCTGAAAGAAGCTTTTGTAAGGAAGGGTTTCAGTTTCAAATTTGCAGGTGTTGTTATAAATGAGGAACATTTATTTAAAAATTATGAACAGTAACATGACAGTGCCCTTTTAAGTATGCCCGTGTCAACTGTATATCTGCACTTATTTCCTCTAAACTAGTGCACACGCACACAAAAAGACTGGCTGAATGAAAAATAAGTTCAGCATTTCAAAAATGCCTAGTAATGAAGGGGGACAGGAGGGAAATGCCTAATCCGTTAGAGAAAATGTGAAACACAGAATCCCAGTTTGCTAGTCTGTTTTAAAAAAAGCATATATGCAATGCTGATGAAACTCAAGCCAGATCATATTCACATGCTAGTTCCCCAGAACAGTGTAACAAGTTTTGCTTCATCTGATTTTACATTAAAATATGAAAATGTGGAAGTTGTGTTGCTATTTTTATAAGAAGTTTTTAATTTTATGTCCTTATTTGACAGGATAAACACAGCTGCTGAAAAATAATGTAATTGCATACTGCTTCAGTGACATGTACTGATAAAGGCAAAGCAAAATCAACTGCCACTTGCACTCTGCCAAACCCTGTCATTGCTATGAACAGCTCCACTCAGGTCAGCCATAAGCCCTTCATTCCCAGAATAAATAAGTCTCTTCACACTCACATTCCTGCCCACTTGTGCGCACACACAAATACACAGGCTACTGTCTCTACCACAGACACACTCCATTCCTGCTACACTCACATGCACCACACTTACGTGCCTTCCTTCACACATAGCAACACAATAATTTCCCCTGCATACACATATGCACAGAACACACTCAACACCATTTCCTTCCACATAGAGATTTGCAGCACTCTCCCCCTATAGACGCACATGCTCTCACTCCCCTTCTCTGCTGTTACCACAGCCCTCATAAGTTCACATCACTTGCTATTATTTCAGTTGATACTGATGTGACTTTAGAAGATAAATTTAAAGTCGAACAGAACAGACTAACATACAAATATTTACCAAGATTTATCAACAGATTCCAAGGCACTGCAGTAAATTACTGTATTTACTGGAACTGCCATATTCCTTTCTGGCGTAACTCAGCTGACTTAGTGGAATTACACCAGAGAAGAATTTGGTCCAAGGTGTGATTTGATTTCTTTTGCTAGCATGAGATTCATCACAGGTCATTTTTAAATCCAACAACAGTGTATCAGTTTGGGTCAATCCTGTGTTGTTTCTAGTGCCTGTATTACCCAGTATTCTTTCTATTGATGCTACACTTGTGAATCAAGGCAGCTTACTCCTTGCACGCCCAGTACACTACTACGGTGATGGCTGGCACCTCTAAAATTTACAAGATACCGTGTTCACAACTGACAGCAACTCTGGCATGCTGGTGGAGATGGTGGTTGCCTAGGAACAGCAAAATATTTGGTGACTTTCTTTCAGAGAATTGTAAGCGGATGGACCCCTTCAGTATGCATATGGAAAACAAACAAAATAACCAAACTGTTCACAGCTTTCCAAAGAAGTAGTTCTAGGAGTAAAGGTGGAACTAGAAAGTTTAAATGGGTTTAAAATGCACTTGATCAGAATCTCCCATCCCTAATTAAATTTTTGCTATTTTCCAGAAGATGTCTTTACACACTTGCAAATTACTTCTATCTGTTTGAGTGAACAAGTAATCTATCAAAGCAGTCTTGATGCAGACTCTTTCATAGAACTGCCCCTGTCAGCGACAGACCGATGAGTGCACATGATTGTGCTTTTCCCCAATCCGCAGGAAGTTTCACCTTGTAGGAGCAGGCTATTCTCTATGGCAAATACTTGCAGCATGTGACACTGTGTATATAATCTTCCTGACAGCATTGATGCTATTACGATATAGAGATCTGAGTCCACATTCAGCCCAAGTAAGCAGGTGTAATTTCAGTGAAGCCAATGGAGTTTTCCTACTCCAGGACTGAACTTGGCCCAGAATTTTTATGTCTGCTACCTGGATGATAGAATCATAGAACTAGAAGGGACCTCGAGAGGTCATCTAGTCCAGTCCCCTGCACTCAAGGCAGGACTAAGTATTATCTAGACCAGGGGTTCTCAAACTGGGGGTTGGGACCCCTCAGGGGGTCGCGAGGTTATTACATGGGGGGTCACGAGCTCTCAGCCTCCACCCCAAACCCCGCTTTGCCTACAGCATTTATAATGGTGTTACATTAAAAACACTTTTTAATATATTTATCAGAGACTTGCTATGTGAAAGGAGTCACCAGTACAAAAGTCTAAGCACCCCTGATCTAGACCATTCCTGACAGGTGTTTATCCAACCTGCTCTTAAAAATCCCCAGTGATGGAGATTCCACAACCTCCCTTGCTGCAATTTAAGCCCATTGCTTCTTGTCCTATCCTCAGAGGTTAAGATGATGATGTAACAAAGAACAAAAGAAGAAATACTTGTGGGAGGAAGGGGTTTTATATCCCATGTTTTTAGAGTGTTATGAACTTTTATATCTCGGAAGGATTTTAGCCATTTGAAAAGTCCTGTTTATCTCTGTCCCTTTTCAGCTTGCTGATTTTCCCCCTCCCCTAAGTAATACAATGTTCTGTGAAGCCCAGCTGATTCATTATTAGTGTCACACATTGTGAAGTGTTGCATAAAATAATTCATTGTCTCAAGCATCTTGCTGGTTTTAATTCAGTACAGTTACAAATGATATACATTCACCTTATATTTATATATACAGAGTAGTTTCAACTAGGGCTGTCAAGTGATTAAAAAAATTAATTGTGCGATTAATCGCACTGTTAATAATAGAATACCATTTATTCTAATTTTTTTGATGTTTTCTACATTTTCAAATATATTGATTTCAATTACAACACAGAATAAAGTGTACAGTGCTCACTTTATATTTATTTTTATTACAAATATTTGCACTGTAAAAAAACAAAATAAATAGTATTTTCAATTCACCTAATATAAGTACTGTAGTGAAATCTCTTTATCATTAAAGTTGAACTTACAAATGTAGAATTATGTACAAAAAAACAACTATATTCAAAATTAAAACAATGTAAAACATTAGAGCCTACAAGTCCACTCAATCCTATTTCTTGTTCAGCCAATCGCTCAGACAAACAAGTTTGGTTACATTTGCAGGAGATAATGCTGCCCGCTTCTTGTTTACAATGTCACCTGAAAGTGAGAACAGGCGTTCGCACTGCACTGTTGTAACCGGCGTCACAAGATATTTACGTGCCAGATGCACTAAAGATTCATATGTCCCTTCATGCTTCAACCACCATTCCAGAGGATATGCGTCCATGCTGATGACGGATTCTGCTCGATAACGATCCAAAGCAGAGCGGACCGATGCATGTTCATTTTCATCATCTGAGTCAGATGTCACCAGCAGAAGGTTGATTTTCTTTTTTGGTGGTTCGGGTTCTGTAGTTTCCACATCTGAGTGTTGCTTTTTTAAGACTTCCGAAAGCATGCTCCACACCTCGTCCCTCTCAGATTTTGGATGGCACTTCAGATTCTTAAACCTTGGGTCGAGTGCTGTAGCTAAATCTCACATTGGTACCTTCTTTGCATTTTGTCAAATCTGCAGTGACAGTGTTCGTAAATCAAACAACATGTGCTGGGTCATCATCCGAGACTGCTATAACATGAAATATATGGCAGAATTCAGGTAAAACAGAGCAGGGGACATACAATTCTCCCCCAAGGAGTTCAGTCACAAATTTAATTAACACACTATTTTTTTAACGAACATCATCAGCATGGAAGCATGTCCTCCAGAATGGTGGCTGAAGCATGAAGGGGCTTACAAATGTTTAGCATATCTGGCACGTAAATACCTTGCAACGCCGGCTACAAAAGTGCCATGTGAACGCCCGTTCTCACTTTCAGGTGACATTGTAAATAAGAAGCAGGCAGCATTATTTCCCATAAATGTAAACAAACTTGTTTGTGTTAGCGATTGGCTGAACAAGAAGTAGGACTGAGTTGACTTGTAGGCTCTAAAGTTTTACGTTTTGTTTTTGAGTGCCGTTATGTAACCAAAAAAAAATCTACATTTGTAAGTTACACTTTCACGATAGAGATGGCACTACAGTACTTGTTTGAGGTGAATTGAAAAATACTATTTCTTTTGTTTATAATTTTTACAGTGCAAATATTTGTAATAAAAATAATATAAAGTGAGCACTGTACACTTTGTATTCTGTGTTGTAATAGAAATCAATATATTTGAAAATGTAGAAAAACATCCAAAAATATTTAATAAATTTCAATTGGTATTCTATTGGTTTAACATTGTGATTAATCAAGATTAATTTTTAAATTTTAATCGCAGTTAATTTTTTTGAGTTAACCGATTAATCGACAGCCCTAGTTTCAACATTAGCACCCCTTCCTTAAAATATATAACTCCCCTACCCACCCAAAAAAAAAAACTTGGTGAAAAAATACTTTAGCTTTTTAACATATGCAGAAAAATATTTCTTTAAGTTTTTCCATTTCCTCTCAGTTTATGCTTTGTTTCTATGAAAGAAATTAGCACTTGCTCCTCATTTTATTTGTGACAACACAGCATTCACTGGAATGTGGTCTGAAATGCACAACATGACAAATGGAGAAACAGTCTTCTGGCTTCCCATGGTGGCCTCTTCCTAAGTGAGTCCACTCATCTATAGGTCTGCATAGGATGGAAAGAGATCTTAGCACTAATATAGGTGTGTCATACAGAATGAAGGGTAGTTGGAAAACTTCCTAGAAGGACAAGAGGCAGAGATTTATCTAAGTCTTCTAAAACAGCCACTGGAGACTGAAATGAACATCACAGCTAACACCCTTTGCTCTTCCTCACAAATCCAAGGGCTAAGAATTCTTAGCATAACACCTTCAGAATGCTTTCCAAAATTCTGCCAGCTAGCCAACTCTTTCTATAGAATGGTTATTTGCATCCACCTTACTTTTGTAGATAATAGCTTTCTAGCTTTGCTATTTGAGACAAGTTCCTGTTTCTTCTTAATAGTTTCTTTAACAGTGGAAGCCGAATGTAACCATCCCAACGAATGTAACGATCAGATTTGATATATTTATACTCCTCTGGCTGGACTGACTCACCACTTCATTCTTCCATGGTAGATAAACTTGAGTTTCATGCACTTCACTGTACATCGGACTCAAAAATCAAGGCGTTGCCTGCTTTAGTTGACTTTAAAGATCCTGTGGTGCTTTCAAAAATGTTTGCCTCAATTGCCAACATTTCCCTCAGCTGGTGGTGTGCAGTGGTGTAGTTCCCTAGCTGTCATCTTTCACCACAGATGTGGCTAAATTTTAATTAAGTTGTATGTATAGACCTTATGGCATGCCCTAGGAAGTGTGTATCTTTTATTATCAGGACTGTGTCCTCTCCTTGCATCAGAAAGTGCAATCTACTGACTTATTCTAATACTGATAAAAAAGATCTTAAGGACGTCTCTCCCTGTATATGTGTGTGACACCAGGACTGAGGCCTGACTTTGAAATGGCCGAACAAGACTCTTCTCTGGAAAAGAGACCCTGTGCCTTTAAATCCACAGCAAATGGAGAAAAACAAGCTGTGATTTATATAAGCTGGGTAATCATGTGATTTGCAGGAAAGCTCTCTCCCTCTGCCCCCTCCCCTTCCCTGTTTCCCCTCCCCACACTGGCCTCCAACTGGCATGCAGCACAGTTCCAAGAAAGAGGCACCAGCATTGGGGGCGGAAAGGAGAATGGGGGGGGGGGGGGTGTTCATTCAGAAAGAGAGAAAGCAAAACAAACAGAAGCGAGGCGGGAAAGAAGAAGGAGGGGAGGCGGGAAACGAGGGTGGGGGGAGAGAGGGGCCTCCACATTGTTTTCATTTCTGCAATTCTTCGCCCCCCATAGAACTACATATGGGCTATCAGAAAAGCTGGTTTTCTATCTCTCAGGCACTTACCACAACTCGAAGTCCAATTCACAAACTGATCCCACCAGCAGGTTATTTATATTCATGCTAGCAGGGGTAAAAAAAAAAAAAAATCTTAGACTGTTTACAGTATTCTGGTAGTATCCAGTACCCGTACAATGCAAAAGCATCCTAGCTACCAGCCGTGACGAAAGGAGAGACATCTTCATGTCTTCTGCATGCCAGCATTCTGTGTGTGTGTATATGTGTAAATATCCCATATTTACCCTTTGATTTATTTTATTCATTAAGGCCCAGAGACATTTTATTCATTTAGTAGTAAAGATAAAAAACCCAACTCCATGTGACCAAGAGCAGAAGCAAGTAGTAGATAATTTTGTACTGAAAAGTAGGAAGAAGTGGCCATTTATAGAGCAGAAAAAACAATGTTCTCCTTTGTGATTAGCACATAGGATTTTGCTTCTGGTGAATTGAGCATGGCCTTTTAGATCAGTGCCAAGAACAACAGAAACTCAGATTTTTAGATGCCATTAGCTAAAGCGATCGAACGACCCTTTGTTTTACTCCAGCAGTTCTGGTTGGGCAGAATAAAATCTAAATATTCCCTGCAACATTTTAGCTCATTTCAAGCATACTTTGGGCTTTTGTTTGTAATCCTCACCCCCCCCCCAAGATGTATTTGGTGATGAGACTGAAGTACGTGGCAATGACCCGGGGAGGTAACACTGAGTGATATGCTATCAGGAGATGCTATACATCAAAACGTCTCACAATCTTATGCCTTTTTTACCCATTAGAAACACAAGCTCAAGTGGGATAATAAAATGTCTGTGAAATTCACAGAAGTATCCCCACGTTTGCAAATGGCCTGTCAATTTAGCATCAGGAAATGCAGAGTATGTGCAGTATGCCTCACGTGCTGGGTACACTGCCTCATTGCAGGGAATGAGTATTGCTAGTTTCTCAGCTCTTTAGGGAGGGAGCAAGGGTCTTTTTCTTCTGGTTTGTTTCTATAAACCTTGTAGGAAAGAAAGTGAGTAAGGGGGGAAATCCCTAAATATAGAAAAACAGAGCTGCTGCTTGTTTATCGGAGGCTCCCCTGAGACACGTTTTGCAGGGCTCCCATCTGCTTCAGTCTGTTACTTTAAGCCCCTGCATTCTGTTTTGCCACTCAGGCCCGTAGGGCAGCCACATCATAGATGTCTTTCCCTCTCTCACTTCAGGGGCCATTTTTCACTCATCTTGGAGTTTGCTGCTGCATATGTTGGTTGTGTTCTGCCAAGAGCTGTCCTGCCAGTTTGCTTTATCCTGCCAGAAGTTCCATCCCCCAAACTCTTTATTTTTTTAGGTGTAAGCAGCATGACTGAGGGCCCAGCATGGGAGATGGGGGTGGCGGGGGGAGGATAAAAGCATGTAGAAAATGAGCATTATGGCTCAGGAAAAATATGGGGGGTGTTTGAGGCTCTGGGACAAAGCGGCTCCCCCCCTTTTATCTTTCTACCCATGTAACAGGAGGAAGCACAATCCATAATTAGCCTTCAGTGACCTCCATTTGAAAAGCAACAGTAAGAGCACAGCTGTAATGTGATACATAAGCAGACTGGTTACTCCTCTCCTAACAGTAGTTGAACTGAAAATCTCATGGCGAGGTACGAGGCCTTTAGAAAATTCCAGACAGATGGTTCTTTCCCCTTCCTACCCCCCACAGTTTGTAACAATTAGGGGTCTTTCCTCCTCTTCATACCTGACTTCAAAGAAATACCCACAGCCGCTTTTCCAGTTGCATTGCTCAGAAATTTGCAAAGGCCAAGAGCGTGAGGCCTTCTTCGCCGGTACATGGCATACACTTCAGAATCTTCCAGGGCAACAGACAGCTCAATAATGGAAAACAGAGACCAGCGGGGACACTGTTTGTCAGAGATCTCCTTTTCTTATGGATATGGGGCACTACCACGTGGAACTAGAGCAGGTACTCCTACTAAAATACTGCCTAGCCAGGAATCACATTAGCAAACTTGCCAGGACCCTAAGGACCGTACCTAATTGGTATAAATGGAGGAGATTGCGGCCGCAGGAAAACTGGTGAAATTAGGCATGTAGGAGGGAGTTGCCATATTGAATCAGACCACTGGTCCACTTAGTCTGTTATCCTGCCTCCAACAATGGTTTGTACCTGATGTTTCTGAGGACAGAGAACCCTCCATAATACATTGTTATTGGTTCAGCGTTCCACATGGAAGGTGGAGGAATGTGGATTCTTTTCTGCTCCTTGAAGGTGATCAGCTGATGTCTTAAAGCAGAATAGTTGATTACTCTTATCATTATCTTAACATGCACATTTATAAAAGTTATTAATGCCCATCCGATTATTCAGCCCTAATCTAAAGTTAGAGACAATAGAAGCTCCTTTGCTCCACCTCCTACTTGCACCTCTTGCTGCTGCTGTTGAATGCATTATCCTGAATGGAGAAACGTTTTCTAATGCCACATGAAGGTGTTTCACCCCGAATACACTCCTGCTCTGGGAGGAGTTTGTAAAGAGACAATGAACATGTTCAGACTAGGCTGTCAGTAAATGACTGGAGAGAGTTCTGTCAAAACAACACTCAAAGAGAAATAGAGAAGTGTGCAAAGAAGTTCAGCGCTCTGTAGCAAAGCACAGTGGAGTCAGGTGTCTAGTGACACAGCCTCACACAAGGAACACAGCTCTGCCTCCTGCTTACTTTTTCTTGCATCTTTACTTTTATATTTTAGAGTTTCTTTTATCCTTGATTTCTTATCATGCATGTTCCTCTTCTCCCAAATAGTCATGTCAGAGAAGCAAGGAATTAGTAAATGCTGGCTAGGACTCCAGAAATAAATGGCACAAGTGAATGGTTAATGCACTGGCCTTTCACCTTTCCAGGGAACTCTCGCATCTGGGTGAGGTTACAACTGAGATGAGTTTAGGGGTCCTCCATTTAATCCCTAGATTAGAGTAAAAAAAAATTTACACAAAAAGCACAGTTAGCAATTTCTGAGTTTTTATCAGTTTCTTCAAAATACAAGAAAATAGTTCCTATGATTTGGCTGTTTGCTTCACAAATCCTTTTTGGCTGGAATCCACAGCAAATACCCGGCCAAATGAAATACCCCTAAATCCAACATTTTTACAAAACAAAAAAGCAAATGTTAGCAACCCATCTCCAATGTTTGGTAGCTCACATAATCATTAGTGCAAAAATTAGGTGGGGTATTAACATTGGGAACTATGTTTAAAGCACCCCTTTTGTGTTTTGGTTTGTCTCTCTTTCCCTTTCCCCTCCTCCCACGCATATCTATTATTTTCTTAATCTCCTTCTCTCTTTCTCCAGTTAACTGGAAAAAAGCAAGCAGCTGCACATTTTAGCCAGCTCCCATCCTGGGCACGTTCCAGTTTACTAATCTTGGACATTTGATTTAGGGTTAAGAACTGTACGGGAAGTACTTCTGTTTAGATCAGGCTTTCCCCTTTTCAGTCTTCTCTCTTGTGGCACCTCTCCTTGTTTACCTTGAGTCCAACTGTGCCATTTTACCGTTGTTAACGTTTATTCAGCAACCTGCTTCTCCAGCATGTATTTTACAGGAAAACCAAATGACCAGTCTAGGACAGCATGTTTTTCCCATTAATTGTATAGGAGAATAAAACAATGTCTGTATGATGTGTAGAACTAAATGTTTAAGCCTTCTCCGTGGTCTGGAAGCTCACCCCCAAAGCATCAGAGAGAGAGAGAGAACTAGATAAATTCATGGAGGTTAAGTCCATTAATGGCTACTAGCCATGATGGGTAAGGAATGGTGTCCCTAGCCTCTGTTTGTTAGAGGGAGGAGATGGATGGCAGGAGAGAGATCACTTGATCACTGTTAGGTTCAGTCCCTCTGGGGCACCTGGCATTGGCCACTGTCAGACAGGATACTGGGCTGGATGGACCTTTGGTCTGACCCAGTAGGGCCGTTCTTATGTTCTTATCAGGTGTGACATGACATAGAAGGAAAATTTAAAAGAAAAAGTGTCCAAAATGTTGTGGATTATTTGTGTCTATGAAAACCTGAGTCTGATTGCACAAGCAGCACATGTGAGCACTGTCTGGATGCAGCAGTGCCATGTGTGCACTCAGAGTCAAGCTTTTCAACATACATATTGTGGATTCAAATTTGGAGGTTGGTTTGAGGCCCCTTTGAAAATTTGGTGCAATGTGTAAACAGGAGCGCCGCCAGCTTTTCTGCCGCCCTAGGCGGCGAAAGGTCCCGCCCCGAAATGCCGCCCCCCCCAGAGGTGGCGGAAGGTCCCGCCGCCGAAATACCGCCGCGGTCGCCACCCCCCCAAATTGTAGTGCCCTAGGCGACCGCCTAGCAGGGCCGGCTCCAGGCACCAGGCAACCAAGCTGGTGCTTGGGGCGGCACCTGGAGGGGGGCGGCGCGGCGCTCGGGCCGCCGGGGAGAGTGGGGCCACAGCCGGGCTCGCCGCCCTCCCCCCGGCACTCTGGCCGCCCTCCCCCCCCCGCGCCCTCCCCCCGGCTGCCGGGGGTAGAGCGGCCCCTGCCGGGGCTCGCCGCCCTGCCCCCGGCGCTCTGGCCACCGGGGGGAGAGCCGAGCCCCAGCCGGGGCTCGCCGCCCTCTCGCCGCCCTGCCCCCGGCGCTCTGGCCGCCGGGGGGGGGAGAGCCGAGCCCCCGCCGGGGCTCGCCGCCCTCCTCCCAGGGCTCCGGCCGCCCTCCCCTCCGGCGCCCTGCCCCCGGCCGCCGGGGGGAGAGCGGAGCCCCCGCCGGGGCTCGCCGCCCTCACCCCCCCCCCCCACCGGCGCCCTGCCCCCAGCCGCCGGGGGGGAGAGCAGAGCCCCCGTCGGGGCTCGCCGCCCTCACCCCCCCCCCCCACCGGCGCCCTGCCCCCAGCCGCCGGGGGGGAGAGCAGAGCCCCCGCCGGGGCTTGCCGCTCCCCCCGGGCTCCGCCCCCCCCCCCACGGGGGGGGGGGGGGGGGCGGCCGGAGGCTTTTTTGCCTGGGGCGGCAAAAAAGCCAGAGCCGGCCCTGCCGCCTAGGTCGCCTAATGGGTTGCGCCGGCCCTGTGTATAGAATTGACCCTTTTCACTGTTGAAGTCATTTAGCTTTTTCTCCACAAGAAAAGAAAATGTGTAAGAATACCATTACTGCAACAGCTGTTGGTTTCATAATTCCCTGAAAGATAACCAAAAGTCACCCAGAAATGAATGGCACACTTAAGCTTCTACTGTTCAGCAGTTTAACAGTTCACTTGCGTGTACAGTAATTCTACAATATATACAAGGGAGAGAATATGCAATTCTATTTTAACAAAGTACCTTTGTTTGGGAAGCAAAGTGTTCTAGTCTATTTTAAAGCTATTGAAACTTAGGATCCACGTCTGGTGACATGCTGTGCTGCAAATTTGTTTTGGATATTAGAGCAAGTAAAGTTTAGGTAATACAGACCATCAAAGGCAAAATAGCAAGCTTAAGTAGCTGGAGAGGTTCTGTACATTGTAAATATACCAAAGACTCCTTATGTCAACTAGCACTGATGAAACAGTCTAGTGCATGAAGGATATGCCATCTCGGAAGAAAAACAGGCTTGAAAATCTTTACAATTATACTTTGTTTTAGTTACCTTCCCTTCTTCCCACCCCCCACCCGCAGTCCAAACAACTCGATGCCACTCCCAGAGAGTGGGTAGACAAATTCTGGTTTGTCCCTGCTAGGAAGAGGGCTAATTCTTGGAGGCAGAAGGTTGCTAGTGGTAAAGGCTATTTAACCACAGTGCTTTCTAAAATTTCTCCTTGTTTTCCCTCTTCAGTGTGTAAAAGTAAAATGTGTGGTAATTCCAGAGCTTCAAGAGATGAAACTAAACATCTGACTCCCTTGTAGCAAAGGGGCCCTCAAGAGGTCAGGACAGAGAGTCACTCTCTAATTCCCAGGGGAACACGCTTGTTTCACAGCAACCCCTGAAGAATTTCCAAAGCTTTGAACCAGAAGAATCGTGAATCGAATATCTGCCAATCTCCTCTGCTGCACCACGAAAGCCTCTCGTTATTGGTGTTTGTGACTGCAAAATATATCCTCTCTCCCCGGCCCAGTGTTCCTTTCTGTAAGTAAGGAGAGACCAAGCCACTAGTGAAGACTGGACTTCGGCCGAACCCAAACGCACATTCAGTGTATATTATTTCACCTCCATCGGCCACCTTGAGGGATGGAAGAGACATGATCTATTAGAAAGCAACAGAGGGTCCTGTGGCACCTTTAAGACTAACAGTTCTGTTAGTTTCTATGAGTTGATTAACTGATTTCAGCTTAAAGCTTTAGGCAGGCAAGTAAAGTTTAACTAGTTTTAAAGTATATCTCTGCAGTGCCAAATTCAACATAAACTTTGCCCAGCTTCTCTGCCAAGCTGCACAGGCTACCTGGTGCTCCAACTGGGCAGTATTCTAATTGAAGATGCCCATATATTCCTGAGAATTAGGGTACGTCTACACTTACCGGAGGGTCCGGTGGCAGGCAATCGATGTTCTGGGATCGATTTATCGCGTCTGGTTTAGACGCGATAAATCGATCCCGGATCGATCCCGGAAGTGCTCGCCGTCGACGCCGGTACTCCAGCTCGGCGAGAGGAGTACGCGGCATCGACGGGGGAGCCTGCCTGCCACGTCTGGACCCGCGGTAAGTTCGGACTAAGGTACTTCGAATTCAGCTACGTTATTAACGTAGCTGAATTTGCGTACCTTAGTCCGAAGTGGGGGCTTAGTGGGGACCAGGCCAGAGAAATACAAGGGCTGATGTTCAACTGGCAACGTTTGCCTGCCATCCATCCATTCGAAATATATCTGCTAAAATTATCTTCCTGGTCCATTGAGCTGAACTTGCCACTCCCACTCTTTGGATCCCTCCATTGGCTTACCCTTGGACACTGCATCAAGTTCAAGCATCTCTATTCTGATTTGATTATGTTTTTGCATCCCCTTCGTGCGAGAGTAAACAGGTACACAAGGAGCAGAGCTACAGAGAATCAGGCCCCCCATTGTCTGTGTCTCTCTTCGGGGCAAGGACTGTCTGTATTTTTGTGTCTTGCACAGTGCTGAGCACAGATTTTAACTACTAATAAAATACTGTTTGATAATAATTACTCACCATAATCACTACATCTTATTGAAAAATATCACTAAATATAGGTAATAGTCATGTAGAACATTTTATAAGTTCAATAAGGCTCTGCTTCCTTCCTCGGCTCTCTCCCTTTTTGTCTTGGTGTTATTTCACGGCTCTCAGGGGCTGATTACAGCAACATTACTGTAGAATTTGGCTAAGAAAAGCTATAAATCTTTGGTGTTTGAGTGGCTATTGGCCTTCTTACTCACCCTCTCCCTGGCTCACATTTTAAAGTATGTTTGCTTTGATAGTTGTTGTTAATTCCTTTAATCATAAAAATTATACATATGTAAATAAATGAATAAACTGATCCTCAAATTGAGATTCTATTAAAGGGTTTTGCCATCCAGATTTCCAGAGAGGGAATATTTAACATACAGCTGAAAAACAGAGGATTCTTTCTAACATAGCTGTTGACATGATGGTAAATTTTGCTGCTGCTGTGATTAATATTTGACATTCAGCTGCCATTTTGTTTTTCCAAAATTATCCAGAAATGCAGAACATAACAATGAATAATTAATAAAATGTAATGTGGGTGCTGTGGCTTGGCAAGCCTGTAAAAAACGTCTGCTTCAGTCACAGGTTCTCTGAATCTATCAATCTGTCATAACTCAGGTATGGGATAGTTGACAAACCAAAGCATTCCTCAGATAGTTTGCACATGAGCAGCTCACCCAGCCAAACCCTGTCTACTCCAGCACAGCCTTGCAAGCACCGCACACCTGGGTGAGTCCTGTACATCTGAGCAATCGCTGCACACCACAACAAGCCCTGCCCACTCAGGCAGACCCTGCACAATTGGTCAAATTCCAGAGACCCATGCAAGCCCTCCCTACAAGGTTTTCCCCTAAACTGCAGGGGGAGATGATGACTGAACGCATACACAAAATGCTTTACATGAGAGTGGCAATGAGAGATTTGTGTTTGAGTCTTCCTGAGGTTGGCAGTCTGCCATTCCCCCCCCCCATTACATGTACAGTTGCTTAATGATCCCCTTTTGTACAGTAGAAGTGCAAGGGGGTGGGAAAGGGGAGGGACAAAAGGAAGGGACTTCCATTGTCTTTTGAAGGATTAAGTCAAGAAATATTTAAGGGCATCAAGTTTTCTTTGTGTAGTTTCCTCCGCTCCAGTGGCAGAAAACATAGATGTCAGGGCTGCAAATGACACAGACAGTCCTAGTGTCTCTCTGATGTAATCAGACTGAATAAACAGCTCTGTTTTTCCTCTCGCACCATGGTGTTCTCTGTCCTTAGCATTTTCATATGTTCATGGAGCTGAATCGAAATCTGATGTGTTATTTCAGGATCCTCAGAGGAAATGCTGAGTTCACTACAGATGGTTTGACATACACATTGAGCCGTGTTCAATTTGGACCACAGATTCTGGCAAATGTTAACAAAATTGAGGTGCCACTGATCTGTCCGAGGTTGGGGGGCAAGCCTGTTGCATGGCACTGCATTACTCCTTCCAGTGCTCTCTGAGGCGCACTCTGTATTGCTTTCATCAGTGGGGTGTAGTGGATAGAGCACTGGACTGGAACTCAGGAAACCTGGCTGCTATTCCTGCCTCTGCCACTGTCCTGCTGAGTGAGCAAATTTCAATTGAAATGAAATTAATTGGCAGCAAGTTTAAAACAAACGGAAGGAAGTATTTCTCCACACAGCGCACAGTCAACCTGTGGAACTCCTTGCCAGAGGATGTGAAGCCCAGCACTATAGCAGGATTGCAAAAAAGAACTAGATAAATTCATGGAGGATAGGTCCATCAATGGCTATTAGCCAGGATGGGCAGGGATGGTGTCCTTAGCCTCTGTTTGCCAGGAGCTCGGAATGAGCGACAGGGGATGGATCGCTTGATGATTACCTGATCTGTTCATTCCCTCTGGGGCACCTGGCATTGGCCATTGTCGGAAGACAGGATACTGGGTTAGATGGACCTTTGGTCTGACCCAGTGTGGCCGTTCTTATGACCTTGGGCAAGTCACTGTCCCTCCCTGTGCCTCAGTTTCCCCATCTGTAAAATGGGGATAATGATACTGACCTTACTTCATAAAGCACTTTGTGATCTACTGTTGAAAAAAGGCTATATGAAAGCTAGGTGTTATTGTTTTTCACTATTCCTTGGGACTTTTACAAGGCAATAGCAGATGAATCTACAAGTTGAGAGTTATAGATTTTAGCACTAGCTCAGGGTTGAAAAACCACTCTAGAAATTTTACCAGGCCAGAGGTTTTTCCTTTGGTATTACTGAAAATAATTACTTTTTAATCAGGAGTTTCTCCATTACTGTATAAGATCTGCAGAGGGCGACTCCCAGCTGAGACAAGTTATATAGAATTCTTACCAGCAAGCTGATAGAGTTCAGCACAGCACCTAATAGCTCAATCAGGAAGGTGATTTCCAATAAAGACCAGTTCAACACAGCTGCTTCCTGTTCAGCTAGAGATATGTGACTCCCAGCTGGAAGCAAGGCCAGTAGGGGGTGACTTCCAGAGGAGACTATCTCGTTCCAGGTTCTACCAGCTCAGGCAAGGGTAAACTGCCTTCTGGATTATTTCATATAGCTGCTCCATACAGACCCACACCAGAGTCCAAGTTTGAGTCTTGGCTGTGGTAACACAAAGGCCTCGATCCTCCAAGTCCTTACAGGTTGTGCAGAGTTGTTGGGTTGCAGTACAAGTGTAAGGGGAGGCTATGCATGAGCACAGGTAAGGTGAGCTGATGTGCATAGTCCTTCATACTCACTGGAAGTAAATCCCAAGCCCACTCCCTTAATCTCAAGAATGCAGAATATATAACATGCAGGGTGTGGAGGAGCTATGGGCTTAAATGCAATTCTCTTAAGTGCAAGTACACACTGAGTTATACACGCCCGTCTTAGGATCTTACTACAAGGCTGGGGAAACCTGGCAAACACACCACAGTGCTCTTATTAATGCAGGATTAGGGTCTCTTGCATTCCCTGTCGTGCGTATAATTTTTTACCTTGCATTTGTGCATGCCGCTGGGCCTCCAGATTAGATAGGGGACTCTACTGGTTGGTTGTCTGCTCTAGTATTTGTCAATCCTCTGGCAATATAGCATTTTCACAGCCCACCTCACCTGAAATCCTGCACTGAAGTAATAATCTTCACAGCCGGGAAATGATTGTGATGTGAAAAATTCAGCAGCATGATGTCGCTTTCAGGGTCAAACAAGAAGAGCAGAAGGCAGCCTGTGGGAGAGGAAACCTGAGTTCAAACCTTCTTGAATCATACTCACATGGCTGAGTAAAGAGATAATGAAAAGGGGAAGGTTTACAGTTAGATTTGATCTGTTTGACAGTTTTCTCCAGTATGGAAGCACTTTACAAAACAACAACAAAAAACACTTGTTTTCTGCAATTTTCAGTATTGTAATGCCAGCCTCCAGTAAGTGGCGATTCATAGATTCATAGATTCTAGGACTGGAAGGGACCTCGAGAGGTCATCGAGTCCAGTCCCCTGCCCGCATGGCAGGACCAAATACTGTCTAGACCATCCCTGATAGACATTTATCATTTATTTATCATTTATTCAGTATAATTGGATCAGCTTTTCAACAATGAACCATCCTCTGCACTGACACCTTTTTGGAGATGGTGTATCTGGGATTGACATTGCAGTCTGGCCAGGGTTTTACCCGTCTAGATGGGTTAGTGATGCAGTTAATAGAATACCAGCTCTTACCACAGCTGGATGAGCAACTTGGCAACCCTGTGTTTGGGTTAGCTACCCAAGTCACAGTGCCACCCTTAGGTCTCTCAAGGAAACTAAGAAAAATTGAATGCTGCCATTGTTTCACATCAGCTTCTGGGATTTGGATTTCAGGCTGCGTCCACTTCCAAGGCCTCAGTTTAGAAGACTTGGGACTAAATTAGGTTGGTTGTTCAGGACATGTTGCATTTGACTTGCAAACAAAGTAGCAACAAGTTCACCAGGCATGAAGGTTCAGAATTGGTCAGCTGTTCAATGTGATCTTAGGCCACATAAGGCTTTGAAAATCCATTATGTGAACTGCTAGTAGTTTCTCAGATGAAAATAATTGTATGTCACTTTAAATGTTCAGTCAGCAGCTGGTTATTCATCCTTTTGGATGCATTTCACTGTTACAACTCATTATGAGGCAAAATTAGTGGTCTGACTGAGTGGCAAAGTGATGACCCTGCCAATAGAAATGCAAAAGTAAGTGTCTCTTCTTTCTATTAGGACTTTCTCAAGCTGAAAAGAAATGGCCAGTTGCCAATTACATGAATGGGACAGGTGAACAGGACATATAGCGATCCAGAACCGGGCTTCGTACCCTCTAAATATCTCTTTTGGAGAAGCAGTTATAAGACAAGCATCATGGGTGTGGCAACAGCTAGGTCCAAACTCATGCAGCAGCTGGAAGCGGAGGAAGAGCAGGGATTCTGACTTCCCTGTGGTTAATAATTTTCTGGTATGTGTGTGTTTAAATTTGACTTTCCTCTGCTGGCATTGAAGAAAAGAATAAAAAGGCTCCCAAAGGACCTATAAACCCTTTTGTGATCAGTGTTGTGTTGCTTGGGGAGAATGTGTAACATTTGGTCACTGCCCCCTCCCTTTCCCTGTGAGGGGAAAGTGGGGGGTGGTTCAAGTTAGTACAGCAGTCTGTCATAAAGACCAGGTTTCTCGCTCTCTGTTTATATCTGTCCCTTACTATGTCTGCCAATCACTCTGTGTGATTTCAGTACTTTTTAGTAGGCTTGGTCTCTCCTAGAATGTTGTGTTTCAGTTTGTCACTCTCTTTATAGTTCACGGAAACACTGCGATCAGTCCCTGACCCCAGACACACATCCTCTTATGGGATCTTTAAGCAAGGATCTCATTGTGATCACCCCCACTGCCATATGCTCTCTAGATTCCTGCCTCCTTTTAAATGACCAGAGGTGCAATAATTTGAATGGAAGATGGGTGTTTAAATCCCCTGTACTGTTTTGAACATTTCTAACCAGATTATGGTCATATTCTACATTGTAACCCTGACCTCTCCTTCTTATGGGAAAAGGGAGACATTCAGTCTTTGATAACATAATACCTAGCTTTTATATAGTGCTTTTCATCAGTAAATCTCAAACATAAAAAATATGGGGAGATGGCAATAAAGGAGAGTCTGAGTTGGGCAAGAAAGGACTCAAATAACCATTTTATCTCTGATAAATCCATCACAAGTGAAATTAAAAGAATGGATCTGCTAGGATGAGCTCATTCCATCCTAGATTATATTACACTTAATCAACATTAGTATTAACAGAACTACAGTTGCACCCCATCACAACAGGGACCTTATTGGAGCAATGATACTGACCTCCTTTGTAAAGTGCTTTGAGATCGATGGATGAAAAGCGTTAGATGAGAGCTAAGGCTTATAGTTACTATTGTGTTGGATGCTGTACAAATGTAAAATAAAATATACTCCTTGTCCCTCACAGCTTACAATTTTCAACAGGGCAAAATGTGACAGGTGGGGTCAGAATGTAATTGGGTGTGGAAGGAGGAGGATGAGGATGGCAGTAAAAGGAACACAAGAACTCACCGACCTTCCAGGCATGATGGCTCTACCTTTCCAGCAATTTCTTTTACAAAAGTAACTGCTGCTTTCAGCCATCATCAGCCTCTCCATCTGTACTAGGCATGTCATCAGCTATTTGAACAGCTTCAAACCGCAAGTTATGGCGGAGATACTTTTCATAAAACATGTTGAAACAAAAGCTGCACATGAATAAATGTATATTGGTGCCTGACAAGGCTTAAATGGGAAACAGTTTTACAGAGAGGGATTCTATTAGTATCATCCACACCTGGGGATAAATCCAGCTTCTTACTGTCTGCTGAGGGGAGCCAAAAGATAAGGAGATGACAAAACACAACTTTAAATGTTCTCTGAGAAGGTATAAATATAATAATGAGTCATTGGTAAAACAAAGTTTCAGCTGGAAAAGAAGGAAGCTGTTATATGATTCTTCGAGCTTAATTGTTCAGAGGTTCTTTGCAAAAAAACGCAAAGTATTGGGGATTTTAAGGAGATTCCAAATCTACTCTTCCATTAAAGTCTTGCAAGTTCCATGCAAACATCTACCGATCCCTCCCTATTTTTGTCAGATCTCAGCTACATATGTGCAACCCTCATTGACTTCAGTGGGACTTCAGTCTAGCTGAGAGTATATTTTACCCCTGGGTCTCTTGACTTTCTTTACTAAATATTTGCATCAGGAAGCGTGGCCATTTCTAGAAGTGGAGAGACACAAGGCAGCAGCAGATTCTCAAAACAGAGCTCCCCTGATTAGACATGGAACAAAGCCAGGGATAAGTACAAAGTATTGGACTGGGATGTTAATGAGAAGCTGAAATTCTCTGGGCCTGAGTCTGGTGCAAGCAAATCTCTCTTCCTTTGCATTGATATTTTGGAAATCTGTGGTGCTATAGTTATTGGAATTAGGCACCATTGTGTGAAATGTGGCAGCCTTTACCATTAGGGCAGCAAATGTGACTTGGAAATGGATCTCAGCTAATTTGATCTCACTTCTGTTGTAATGATATTTCTTTCAGGCCCCTTGGAGGCCAGGAGGAGTTGTGGGTCACAAGGGCAGGGGGTCACTGGTGTTACCTATCTTCTTTTATGCCCCATAAAGGTTTGAATTGTGGTTTGTGTTCTCCTCATGCTCTGACAGAAGCCTCTGGGGTTACAAAGTGCTAAAACTGCCTGGCAACAGATGAGAGGTTACTGAAATCACTGAGGGCAGACAGGGAAGGGTGGAGGATAGGATAACTCATACTCTGTTCTTGCCAGTTAGGTCCCTTTAATGTTTTTTGTCTAGGAACGTAGGATTTGCCATACTCCATCAGTGCTCCGTACTGCCATACTCTTGTCTCCAGCAGTGGCTAATACCTGATGCTTCAGAGGAGAATGGAAAACCCCCATAATGCAACTGGCCAACGTACAATTCTGTGATGGCATGGGGCCCAGTGATATTCTATACCTCTTTGCAATATGGTGAAATGCTTTGTAGTGCATTCCATACCTATTGCAACACTACAGCCTCTGATAGGTCCCGCCTTTGTGCATAGTGCGTGTTGCTTGTCTACATTAGTTGTTCAGTCTGGATTGGATTCAGAACTGTTTTCCAAATACAAATTGTACAGTAGATTTTTGGGCCACATTGTCAGCTGGTGTAGACTGTCAAAACTCCATTGAAATCTGTGGAGCTATACTGGTTTACGCCAGCTAGGAATCTGTGGCCCTTAACCTCTCAGGCCTGCCTCTAGAGAGACAGGTTGGGAGGTGGAGAGGAACCACATGCTGACTGAAGGGGGGCTTTTGCAACTGAAATGGGACTGTGGAGGGGAACTCCCAGATTTAGCTGGGGATTTGAGAGGTCTCTGGTGCCCAGAACTCAAGTGGAATATCAGAACTTAGTCCCTCTCCTGTTCCTAAAAAGTATTTGGTATGCATTGCACTTGCTACTTTCCTTACTCTAAAGACTCTAAAATTCCAAATTAAAAAAAGGTCCAGTGGAAGCAAAGGCAGGATAAATAGCTGCAGTGATCTGAGCTGAAGAGCTGGAAGCTCTATTCATGTATTTAGAAAGACTCTGAAGGTTCCTAGTAGCAGCTGCAGCACAAAGCCTAGCACATTAATTCGGAGACTGCCAGAAATAGGACTGTCAGGCCTGAAATATCACTGCATTTCATTATTCTTTAATGTACATTACCATTGCCACTTTATTACAGACTAGGATATGTTCTCTATAACTGCTCTGGAGATACGAGGAATCCTTGCGCTCCAGTGAAGTGAGGCAATAGGACGGGACCCTATGGGCTTTAATGGACATGTGAACTAATCTGCAGTAGCCTGACCTATGAAGTAGAGAGGTTATATTGTATATTTATTACATTGGCAAGGGAGATGAGTAGGACCCAAGGATCAGAGACTTAATGGCTAAACTGAAGTGATCTTAAAGGGCAGCAAGAGACCCTGGGTCAGAGAGAGTTGGGGGCTTTGAAGTGCTGGGCAAGCAGATGCTGTGCATAGAGAAAAGTGGACTCAGTTTAGTGAATTCAAGGTGTTAGCAGCACCCTGCTGAAATGAAAACCAAGTATGGCCCTGGCTGGAGCAAGGTGTTAGGTATCATGAGTCCAGGTGGACTTGGAACAAGGTCTGGGTATAAGGAGTAGGGGACAATAGGAACAAATGCAGGCAGAAAAGTCAGGAGGAGAGAACTCCACTATCGATCCATCCCCTGCAGGGGAAAGCATGCTGGAGTAATCTGCATGTATATAATAAAACTGACACTCAAAGCTGCCGTGAATAATTCAGTAGGAGCTGTGATCTCAATTACAGTGCATGTCCCAGAGGTACAAAGAGAGAGAGCGGCTCAGGACCATTCTGTGCCATTCTGAAAGGGCCATGACAGATGGGGCTTGCATCACCGTAATCAAGTCACGCTTCACATGGTTATTGGTTTTAAAAAGCGGGACCCAGTGGGTGAATGAATCCAACGTGCCGCTTGTTGCTTTCAAATGATCCAGCTTGTTTCAGTCAGCCAGTCTGGTGCTTCTGTGTGAATGAGGAATTAGAAAGTGGGCGTGGAACAAGAGAGGTGAGTAACCCCACTCCATGTGTTCAGTCCATCCACTCACCACAGCAGCACACTGGAATTCCCCTCACCCTTCCAGACCAGTCTGCAGTCTTACATTGCCAGTCCTAATGTGGCCATCTCTCAGGTAAGACCCAGGATTTAACTCTCCATTTCCAAAGTCAGGCCACGATCCTGAGAGAGATGGATACTCTGTAGTTATACCAAAACTACAAATGCATTATTTCCCCAAAATGCAGACACTTTATTTTCACCTATAGTTTGTGGTTGAGTTTGACAGATATTGCTGCCAGGCTTACAGAAGTGACTCTAAAAATGATATGCCGCTGTTCCATATCTTTCCCCTTCAGTGATTTTCAGATAAGTAGGCCGCACCGTTCGTTTATAACTCAAAATCTTCCAGCTGGCCTCGCAAGCTCAGCCTCCTCTCAGAAGATCAAGCTGTGCTCTCCCTACTTCCTACATCATCACCAACAGTCAAGATTCTTGGATCTGAGCTTAGCTGACAATGTATTTGAAAACGGGGGGGGATGCAACAGACTCCAGTTCGCTCCTTCACATCTTTATTGGCATCGAAGCAATGGTGAGAACAGAAATTTTGCTTTTGTGAATAAATTAAGCGGATAGGACTCAGTAGATATGCAGGGAGCAGATTTGTGCAGAAGAATTTTTCTAACACTAAACCAATATCAAAGCTCTTTTGGAATCTCTCTGTCTCTAACGCTACCTGCCTGTGTTTCAGCTGATGTCCCATCTCAGCAGTGTAGTGGCAACCAGCAAGAAACTCAGAAATCTCAATTTGAATGAACTATTAAAAATCCCTCTCCTGCATTGCAGATGCATACCTGCACCCAACTATGGGATGCTGGCCTTCCTTCCTGCATAGCAGTAATTCTTTTAATTGAATACCGTGTAGTCCTTGGATAGAATAATCACAGCAAGCCTAGTATGTATCTGTCTCCTGTTTTCATACAGAGCCCTGAAAATGTAGCAATAACAGAGGAAAAGCCCTCTTACCTTTGTCTCCAGTTGTTTCAAGGTCATTGAAGACACCAAATTATACCAGCAGTTTTTCAGAAGACAACCAGGTCATTCTTATTGGTGAAAGAAGAGAGGAATTGAATTCATGCATTTGGCTGACCACGGTGTAGCATCACCATGTGCTTACGTAGCTGGTAGGAGTTACACCATTTCTTCTGCATGGTGTTTCAAATCACATCCTGGACACCACTCTCTTGGTCTAGGACTGTTCCAGACAGATTCTTCTATAGAATAATAATAATAATAATATAATCCAAAAAGATCATCAGATTCCTTATGAATGAGGACAGGTCAATTTCTTGGATGGAGAAGTGTGTGTTCTCTGTTGTTTGAGGAATTCAGATAATGTTTTAATTATGTTTTCCATTGATTGTTTTGGTGAAATGCAAGTAATTAGTCTATGTTTATTATATGGGCCTTATCACATTTGTATCTGTGCCTCACAAACATTAATACATTTAACACCTTTCAACTCCCCTGGGGATTAGGTTTTATTATCACCATTTTACAACTGGGGGAAGTGAGGCATGGAGAGAATAAGTGACTTGCCCAAGGTCACACCAAAAGTCTGGACCATCACTTTAGGTTCCAGTCCGGTGCTTTAACCCCAGTGCCACCCACTCGCTGGAATGTCTGTTGTGCTGGTCAGGAGGATTGTCCAGCTGAGAAGAGTTTAATGCATTAATACAGACGTTTCCTGTAATGAAATGTGTTGAAAGATTGCCAAACTAAACTGCATGATCTAGAGCTGAGAGAGAGTCTCCAATGCCTCTTCTAATATTACATCTCAGCTTCGTCTTCCTGCTTCCAGCACTACCCTGCACAAGCTCCTCGTGCATGATATATTCCAGCATATATATTAGTGATGGAGAATATGCAAAACTTCCAGTTATGATCCAAATGTGGCCAGAACATGTCATCATAGGTCTGTGTTTTACCATATCTTACAGAATAGTGGTTATTCATGAGCGATGTCGGTTACCAAATCTAGAGATGGTGGTAAATCTATGTAGATTTGAATATATTGGGAGCAGGAGACTTTCTCTTATTCGGTGTTTGTACAGTGCCCAAAACAATGAAGGCATCAGTCTAACTGGGGGTGTAACACAAAGTTAATTTAATAATTTGTGTCCTAGGTTACCTCGTTTTTCCCTTAAACATGCAAGTAAAGTTTTTATTCTTATAGTAGATAGTATGATATTTCAATGCATATCAAAAGCAGATGAAATAGAAGGAAACATTCATAATATACTGTATAGTACTTATTCGGAGCAGATGCTAACCCCTTTATGGGACCTAAGACATAGATAGTTGTCCTGCAGAAGTTACACATGGGTAATACCCTTGATTCTGTGCATGGAGATACTTCCAGAAAGGCTTTGAGAATCTTATATTGTTGTGTATTTTACATGACTTACTTTTGTGAAATTGTGGCATTATGGGGCTATCCTACATGGCTGTGCGCACTGTATGATTGGATATCTTACAAGATTGTGTGTCTAGCATGGCTGCAAATCAGTATGAGAGGGAGAGTCCAATGAGACCAAAGTAAAGGGGAGAAGAAAAGGTGACATTTTCTTTTCAAGGAATGCCATCACCATTTTAGATAAGCTGATAACTAAAAGGTGGGGTTTTATGGAAAGTGTAGAACCAATAAATTCCATTATACAGTTCTGCTATACTGGCAGGATTATAGTGCCAGATACTCTCCAATGGTGAGTATTTTTATCATGCCAGGAAAATTATTAAGATGCTGCAGACTATAAGAGTCTCTGCACATTTCTCTCACCACCTCCCCTTTTAACTGTCGGTCTATATTATTCAGAACATGATTATTTGAGGTTAATATAGTAAAAAATCATCAGTTTTAGGAATTGGAAACATGCAATCTTTCGAATACCTTTAGCATGTTATATATTTCATTTTCAAATTTGAAATGTCTTTTGTGACTGGATATACAGAACCCTTTACCTCGCAGGATCGTTTTAATCTCCTTGGTAGTTTAGTGGAGTGGCACAAAGGGAATGAGCCAAAGGCCAGGAATTGGTCCATTGCTTTTAGAACCTCCAGGCGAGACACTCCAACTTACAACGGCTCACTGGTTTACGTTAACTGATTCAGTAAATCAGAGTGAAAAGGTTACACAGGGATTTCCCAGCCCTGGCCATGTTAAGTACCTAGGGAAAGCAGAAGAATGTTATTCATTGCATATTCCTTCCATCCTTCTCCTGATGCAACTGAGTATGGACTAAGTCCTTATGACTAGTTGATTAAGAAAGGTTAAATGGAGAGGGCCACAGTTCCATGCAGTGTATTTTACGGATGTTAGCCACTGAATTACTAAAAGGCCTAATTAGCTCCGGATGGGGCCCTATAGTTGAATCTTTAAAATTAGAAGAAATAAATACATACATTTACCCTGCAAATCTGAGCTAACTTCAACAGCATGACATTAATTAGCACTCTAGCTCGCTATCTGCACTCTGATAGCTGAGTGATTTAAGAGGTGATCAATAATAATATCTTGGCTTTCTTCATCGCAGTGCACTTTACAGACCAAGGGCAAGATTCATTCATTGGCCTCTGGCCACAGAGGGTCTGTTGGAAGTGGGGTCTCAATGGTGCAAGCTGCCTATGAGGATTGGGCTGGAACTTCACGGTGCAGCCTATGAAGTTGGTAGCTCTAGCCAGTAGAGAGAAGGGATGGGAGTAGGCCAGCTTGAAGATGCCCTTATTCAGGGCTTTTCCCAGACAACCTCCAGGGATTTTAATGCTGCCCTTCCCCAGCCAAACTGACCTGAAGAAGGACAATGATGGTACAGCTATTTGTGATTCACGCGGGTGGATCCTTTCTAGCAAGGATGTTCCTGTGGAGGCAGGAGATGAAGTTTGTACCACCCTGTGCCTGCAGGTCTGAATCTGGCCTTAAATGTGCAGCAATCCTTTCAGCAGCTTCTGAGTCAGAGGGAAGTGCATCTACCGAGGCCATGTCTACGCTACAAAATTGTGTTGACCTAACTTATGCCAGCATCCAGCCAGCGCAGTTATCCAATCGCTTGTGTGTGCGCACACTTGGCTCCTTGTGTCAGCAGTGCGTGTCCTCACCAGGAGCTCTTGTATCAATTGTATTGTCAGTGTGGGGCATTGAGGGACAGCTCCTGAAAGCCTGTAACAGTTGACATAAGCAATGCAGCGTCTGCACTGATGCTGCGTCGATGAGGTGCTTTTACTGGGGCTATGTCTACACTACCGCCTATGTTGGCAAAAGTTTTGTCGCTCAGGGGTGTGACTATTCCACCCCCCTGAGCAACATAAGTTACATTGACATAAGCGCTAGTATGCACAGTGCTATGTTGTGACATAGCTTATGCCGTTCGCAGGGATGGTCTTTTTATGCCAACAGGAGAGCTCTCTCCTGTCAGCACAGAGCATCTTCACTACACATGCTGCAGTGGCGCAGATGTACCAGTACAGCTGTTCTGCTGCAGTGCTGTACATGTAGACATGGCCTTAATTGGCGTAGAGAAACATTTACATTGGCAGAAGACACATTTAAGTGAAAACACTTCCACAGGTCGATATGAGGCAGTTTACATCTACCTAACTGTGTAGTGTAGACGAGGCCTAAGTTACCAATACCACTTCCTGAGACTCTGGGGTGTTCCTTGGAAGTCTCATCCAATGCTACTTAACTTCTGATATCAGATGAGATCATATGGTATGGCTAATGGTAATATCTGACAAGGCCAAGATAGTGTGGTTGCAGGCCATATCTTCTGCCATAGATTTGAGTTTAAGCACTAGGTTTTAGGATGTTGCATTAATAGGAAAACTATTTAGAAAGAGAGAGATTTCAATGGGGCTTATGCCCCTGAATCCATTAGTTACTTCTGTACATCTCCATGGTGTTGAGCCGTCCTGCTTTTGATAGATTGACGCTGCATCAACATGTAAGAATAATAAGACCAAGAGGCAGCGTGGGTGGGGAACCTAGATCTCATTTCCTTATGCAGCAGTTGCAACATATAAAACACACCCTGGGCATCTCTAGGACTTCCCCAGATAGATTCTTCTATAATCCTCCTCCTCCAAAAAGTTCATCAGATTCCTTAAGAATCAGGACAGTCCAGTTTCTTGGCTGGAGAAGACTAAAGGATGTGCCTCATTCATACAATATGGAGATAGCACTCCATGTCAAAAAGCATATGAGAGGCACTTGGATTTGTTAATGCAGCTATTCACACAGCAAAACCACAGTGAAGCAATTAACTGTTAAACATTTCAGAAGAACTTCCCTACTTTAAATTTACAATTCATTATCATTGCCATCCTTAGGGTGATCCAGATGCATATAAACACATTGCCAGAATCGGGGAGTTCCCCAGACTGGAAGGGAAATGAGGAAGGCAAATGTATTTATGTGGCTAGCCAGGTCTTCCTGCACAGTCTTTGAGTCAGAAAGTGGTGAGGCAACACCCTGGCCATTATGACTGAAATCTCATAAGTACAAAGCAGACACCAAGGATCCGTCCAAAAGGTAGGAGTGCGATACTGTGGGCTGAGCATAGGATTGGGACTCGGGAACTCTACATTTCTAATCCTACCCTGGCACTGTTTTTCCTCAGTGGCCTTGGATAAGCCACTTTTTGCCTCAGTTTACCCATCTGCAAAAGGAGGATAATATTTATCTAACTCACAGGATGTGTTTGTAAATGCAGACAATGTATAGAACGTAATAGGTGCTAGGGAAGGGGGATTTTGCTGCTGTTTCCAGTCATCTTGGAGGTGAGAAAGGAGCCAGTCCTCATAGAGGTTCATCGACAGAGCAGCAGTAGAAACAAGGATTGCCACATTTACAATCCTGGAGATGGGAACTACAGGACAAAGGACAGAGAATAAGCCATCTTACTGAACTCTTGCCATCTCCTCATTCCCATGTCCAGTTAATCTCAGCAGAGAAGAGCCTTGGTTTGAAACCAGAAAGACATCCAGAGTCCTCTTCGGGCTACTCTTGCTACTCAGAGTACATAGATTTATGTGCGGCAGTACTAAATTTTCACCAGTGAAGATGCCAGTTAAATTCCAAATTAATTATTTGTGACTTGGAATAATCCTAGATTCTCTCCAAAATGGCAGTTGGAGCAAGGGAAATAAATTACTTGTTTCTTGATGGATTGTCCTGTGTGTGTATACTTAATTCTACAGTATGAACACACACACTAGAACTAATTCTGTGTCCTAATTATATAATGATTCTGGAGGCGAGTATTGAGTTTAAATCATCGAGGCCAGCATGAGCTTGTTGCCTCCTGGGCAGAACCCCAGTAATAGTTATACCAAAACTCAACCAGTTTCTAATCCCAAAGTTAAAACTCCTCATATGGCCCCAAAATAATTAGTTTAATGCCTTCTTTCCCAACATATGCCCCTGCTGACCAATATAAAATGGGCTTCTTTCTGTTTTCTACTTTTTTTTACATTTTTCTACGCATCCAGGACCAGTCAATATAGCACAGTATGTTCTGGAATTACAGTTCCTTCCAATTTCTTAGGGCTGGGCCATTTTGACATAGGTTCTGGTATAAATCTACTATGATAGAAATGCAACAAGCACATAATGAAAAGCCATTAAACTCCTAGTAATAGTTTCTGTATCAACACAAAGGATTATTTGTATGATCTCCATGTTAGCTGCAATTTTGAGACATCAGAAGAAGTTATGATTTCTGTAGACAGTAACGAAGAATTATCAGTGAAGCTCATTCAGGCTCAAGGTATAATCAGAAGTATAATGGTATTTTTCCATCTTGACTTGCGCAATGAGCTGTAAGTCTGTAGCACTTAGCAATCTGCTACAACTCCATAACATCTGCCTATGGGGGAAAGCTATTGCTCAACGCCCAGGAATGCATAGCCAATGTGACAGCAATAGGAAATAACCTCAGAGATTATAGTGGGGGCCACGAAGGGGCAACGAATTCAAAACACAGACTGAATGTAAACAACATCTTAAGTGTGCAGGATTCCTGCTTTGAGAGGTCTCCAAACAGAGACCTCTCCGATCGTTAAATAAGTAAATAAGATGATTATTTAAAGACTTTCTCCAGATTCTTCCCCCCCCCCCCCCCCGCCCAACAATGAAAGATAACATTCTTTCAAGTCAGTTGCTAATGGCCAACAGTAAAAATGCAGTTAATTGAGAGTTTTCTGCAGAGGTTACTGCCCAGTGTTCATTTTGTGTTTGTGCGTGTATGCCTGTGCAGATGTGGGGGTTTCTGTGTGTGTTAACTGTATATTTTTGAGTGTAGGGTGACCATAATGGGCAAGTGTGTACGTGTCCAGTTTTGTGTTAGAGGATGGGCTCTGATACACTTCAGTTTTTAGCACTGACCTGATAGTCACCCAGTAATGAAATCTGCACCAGACAGTTTTGGGTTTTTTTAAGTCAAAGGGGAAGAGAGGGAAATATCTTCCAAATAGCAGCAGTGTGTTTTTCAGAATGGAAACAAGTGATATAAAGTGGTGACGTCTTTCTATCAGCATATATTCTCTGGGCCAAATGGAGGGTGAATCTAAACTGGTCTGACTAACATGTAACTCTGACTCATGCCTGCTTACCAACATGCAACTCTCCCCAACGCCTTCCACAATTAGTGGGCCAAACTAAGAGGTAGCGTAAAAGTGTGGGGCAGCGAAATGCACAGACGACTTCTCTTTTAATGATCCAACACAACAGCTGTGGCTGTAGCTAATGAATCTCAGAATAAAGTTCTCGGGAGTCAAGTGTTTTCAGTGGCAGGCTCTCAGCTGAAATTCTCTACTGCTGGAGACCACGGTGAGCCAGAATCTTACCACTTTGAGGGGACTTGGCAAGATGCATCCCTTTGCACAGGCCTTCCTCATTAATGATGTATTCGGAATGTTCATCAGCACCTTTCCTGGAGAGAAAATGAAAATAAACTAGTGAAAGAAGCTGGATCAGTGATGGAGGAGCAAAGATCATGGTGGAAATTGATGCTTTTTAATCTGTGTATATGGCATCTGGATAACATGGTGATGGGTTTATTAAAAATCCTGTTGATAGAATCGATACATTCCTTAGTTCCATTGCTAAACCCTATCCTTACAGAAAAGGGGTGGAAGAGATAGAAGCCCTGATTCTCTGCAATGTCCAAACTGTGCTCTCTGCCACTCGCCCTGCCCTCCTCTCCTCCTGCCCGAACAACCCTCCTCCTCCCCTTTGTACCAAGTGGGGAAGGGCAGGGCAGCTGTAGGAGGTGGCTATAAGAATGGGAATCTCTGGCCAGTTTGAGGCCATTTTTTACTACATAAAAGTGCAAAGTGGCCTTAGTGGACTATAGATTCCAACTCTTAATTTCTACCCTGAATTAAAGCAGCCATTATAATCTGAGAGAATGATTCCCCGGACTGTGACACAAAGTATTCTTAGATTCTTGTAAATGGGATCTGTTGGGGAGGGACGACAAGCTTTTCCAGATCTGATGGCTTCTTAAAGCTCATCACTTATTCTACTGATACTCTCAGAGAGATGACACCAGTCAGATTCAGGATTCTCCAACATCTTTGGCTTTTTCCACCCATGTGAAGGTGATTGCAACGTCCAGTGTGGACAGACAGGGAATTTGTAAATTGTCATTTGAATATGCAGAAGAGACCTTTGACCACAAAGAGGTCATGACATATGTTGGTTGCCAAAACCCCTGAGTTCTGCCATGACTCACAAGCTAACCACAGAGGACAGCTGGCCATGCCTCTGAAATACAAGCCAGAAAGTTTTGAATGGCTTGTTAGTAAGAATGTGGCAGGCAAAAGGAGAGAGCAAGAAAGGTTGCCCAACCCTCTATTCAGCCTTAGCCATTTTTATTCACAGGAGACAATGGCTTTCCAATGGAGCTATGGCTCCCAGTGACCGTATCCCTCCATCTGGAGAGGAACAATGCAGCGGGCCATGCGCCTCTGCTAATTCCCCATGCAGTAGTTTGCACTGAGCATGCGTCTGTTACACTCTCAGAAAGCATTCAGTATTTTGGAACTCTAGCCCTTTAACAATAAACTTCTCTCTTACGTGGGATTGTCAGACAAATTACAGAATCAAGAGTGCAGACTGCCTCATCCCTCGGTTTACTGATACATGCAGAAAAGTGGTTTGAATGCAGTGTGGCATCCAATAATACTTATCAACCATCAGTAGCTTTGCTGTACTAAGGGTTCATCTCAAGCACACGTTTGCGCAAAGTGCTGTCAGTCGTAGCAGTAGGCTAAAACCAGTGGAGGGAAAGATTTTCAAAATGCAGGGGGTAGACATGTTAGTCTGTATCTACAAAAACAACAAGGAGTCTGGTGGCACCTTAAAGACTAACAGATTGATTTGTTAAATCTGTTAGTCTTTAAGGTGCCACCAGACTCCTTGTTGTTTGTGTAAATCTGCTCACTTTCAATGGTATTAGAATCTAGTTGTCTAAGACCATGTCTACACTACAAAATTGTGTTGACCTGACTTACGTCGGCATCCAGCCACCACAGTTATTAAATTGCTTGTGCGTGGGCACAGTTGGCCCCTTGTGCCGGCAGTGCGTGTATTCACCAGGAGTGTGTGTATCAATTGTAATGTCAGTGCAGGGCATTGTGGGACGGCTCCTGAATACCAGTAACAGTCGATGTAAGCAACGAAGCGTCTACAGTGACACTGCATCAACCTAATTACATTGACCGTGACTCTACGCCGTTACGAAATCGGTGTAGAGAGGTGCTTACCTCGACAGGAGCCAAATTAAAGTGAAGAACCTTCCATGGGTAGGTTGATGCAAGGCAGCTTACATAGACCAGGCCTAAGAGAAGTCGATACCAATTTTATGGGGAAGCCTGGTGCTTCAAGTCTTTATATTGTTCTCTAATGTCTGGATCTAGCTGAACACTGAAGGGGAAAGGAAAAGAAATCAGGGAGTTCTATACTTTGTGCTTTTTTACTGTTAGTGTATTTTCATTGGTTTCTGCCTTTTAACTTTCTGAATAGGGCTAGTGGGTTTTGCTTTGTGGCATCAGCCAGTCTCAGAGTGTGGGTGGCTGTCTGACATCTCAGCCTGACCTGGTTGTAAGAAGAATGCTCTCCACGCCTATTTGGTAACGGGTCCTTTTCATGCCAAGCCAGCCACGGGTAATACGTTGTCTGTGTGTTTTTGTTTTAATGCAGGCTCTTGAAAACTCCAAGAAAAACTTTGCTGCCCTCCCTTTCACATTGGGAAAATGAGGACATCTGGTAACACAAACAGTTTGCTACCAAATTAGCAAATATTGACAAGACCAGTTAAAGACATTCAACTGTGCAAAAGACCAGTATTCCTTCCCTGGGTCTGTTCTTTCCTTGGGTATTTGATAAAAGAGGGTGTCATTGTTTGTTTAAATATAGGATTGGTTCAGAACATGTGTTCCTTTTAAAAAAGGTCAATTTCTAGGGCATTTCTCTCTTTAGTTTTATTATTTGCTCTAACAGATATTGATTGAAAAGACATTCCTTCTATGTCTCTGTCTGATTAGGGTTAAGTCAATGAAAATAAGCAACAGCTACCGTTATTCTTATGTGGCTTCCACATGAGACATTGAGCTCTTCTCAGCACAGGACACTCAATTTCTGGTCACGTGTTCCAAATGTCAGTGACGCTGGATGTGATGAATGAGATCAAAACAAGGGACTCCCCCTGCTCGTTTCTGTTCATATCTGTTCGGCCTGCCCTGGGCTAGAGGAAAAACTGGAACTCATCACTTAGGAACAGTCTGCGTTGTGAAACCTCCTCTTTGATAGCAGGCACCCCTGTGTGAGCTTGGGCAACTCGTTTCTTCTTTCTGTGTCGTTTTTCCCGTCTGCAAAATGAAGGTGGTGAACCTGCTTCCCTGATGGATCATGGGGATTAAATCCATTTATACCTGTAAACAGTGACACAAGGCCTGGAGGAACGACAGCGAGCTGCAGGTGTGAGGCCAGAGGGATGCTGTTGGGCTACAGATGCAAAACCCCAGTGGATGTTACTGGGCCTGAGGCATGCTGCCCTCCTTGGGCCTTTTCTCCTTGATTTTTCTATTGTCTCCTCACTTGCACTCCCTCCTGCTCTGTGCTCAATTATTCCACCGCATGCCAATTAGGTGTGACGCTCGGATTCCTAGCAGGGTGGCTCATCTGCTGGGGCAAAGTTTGGGTGCATCTGAACGGCAGCACAGGAGCTCCAAACGGGAGCTCTCTGGGCTCAGGATCTCCTCTTCAAACTCTGGCTGTCATCCTGGGTATTTGGATGTGGCGTGACTGGTCTCCAGAACAGGATCAATGCAAACCAAAATCTGCACTGGAGCCTTCCTCCTTCCCATGTGGCTGGCTGCTTGTGAGAGCAGCTGTCTCCAGGGAACAGCTCTGGCTCCGTATACTCTGCCGAGCGAGAGGCAGCAGCTGTACTTTTCAGGAATAGCTGCAGCGTTCTCCTGGCAGAACAGTTCCGACTGATTCTGTGTCCCAGGCTTTGAAGTGCTGAAGCTGTGGGTGTTTCCTTTCCCAATCCTGCGGGAACTGTCACAAAACCCTTACGGAAGAGTGTGGTGAGAGGAGGCTGGGTGCAGCTGTTAGCTACTGCAACCTGACCTAGGGACGAGATTGCTCCAGTGATGCAAAGCATCCATAAACCCAATAGACCAGCATAAAGTAGCCCTAACATATCGATGAATCTGGCCCTACATGTCTAGTGACTCATATGCTGAGGGCTAGGCTCCACTCCTTTCACTTGTAAACTACTTGGAATCATTGTCTTGATTGCTAAATTAGCTTCCTCGATAGGAATTCAAGATCCCAGTGCTGCTGGAAATATACAATGCAGAGCCACCCCTCCTGTCTGGCTCTTTTTTCAAACCCAAATTCCTTCTGTGGCTGTGATACCGTTTGTGGAACTGACACTGACATCCCCAATCTCTCCTCCAAAATCAATAACGAGCTCATTGGTATCAATCAACACAAAATCAGGGCTGTAAGGAGCCAGCCCATGTGAAAAATATCAGCATCAGACCCAAGAAAGGGCCTTGCGAAGGTACATTTCTCTAATTTCCATCCCAGCCTCCTTGACAGGGGAGCCATTCTCCTGGCAGTCTGGTTGCATAACAATGACGCTGGATTTCAAGGCCACACAAACAAGTGAGTCCTTTGGTGAACCCACCTCACAGAGGGAAAATTCAGACCAGCTGCTTCTTTCTTCCCCCGCCGCCCTCCCCACCCTCGCACGGCGCACACAACTGCTCCATCGCCAAGATCTTTATCCCAACTCATGGAATCAAAACAAAATTGCTTCATGACCTCTCTGAATATGGGCTCAAATCTTTATTTCTGAATCCTAAGGGAAGTGGGCCCTTCTCCTCCCAGCCCCCATCATTCAGTGTGATGTTTGTGGGGACAGATAGTAAAGGAAGTGGCCTCAAATGGCCCTTCGTGGTTTCATAACAGAGCTGAAAGACTGAGAAGGTTTTTAAAGTGTAATTATTCTATAGCATAAATCCAAAGTATAGAGGGCTCCGTCAGAACAGAGAGCTTAACCAGGTTGACCGTGATTCTCATACCAATGTCATATGTATGAAACATATTAGAATAGCTTCTGCCACCTGAAAGTGTGAAATGGAAAATGCTGGTCCCAGGCCGGCATACCATGGGCAGACTTTGTGCAATACACTTCCCTCCTGCCCCCGGCACCCCCTGCTATTCCAGTTGTGGGCCATTCCTTAAACACAAATCTACCATTGAACCTAAATCCTAATCTGCAGACACCTCCCCTCCCCCGCCACACTAATCCAGTCTCGGGACCCTCCTGAGCAAAATTTGGTTGTGTCAAATCGTATTTTGATTGTGCAGCAATGGGATAAAGAGGGGACTCAGTGAAGTCACCTAATGTGTGACCTGATAATCTATATTCAAACAAACTAGGACAAACAAAGATAAAAGGCTCACCAACTCTCCTCCTCAAATAGCCCCAAGTTTACACAGCACACAGCCAGGAACAGGCCAGGTGAGAGGAGCATTTTTACTTTTGTCTGACCCCCCACCCCAAATTCTGCATTCTTATTAAAAGGGCTTTTACACACTGGTACCCATCATTAGTCTACCTGAGGAAGAATATCCAAGGCAGAAGATGACCCTAACATTACCGATCGCTTTATTGCCTTAAAGGTGGATCTTGCTACATCTGCACGGTTAGGAACAGTTTCCCAATGCTGTTTCCCTAGTCATTGATTAAACTGCATATTTACTCAACTCTAAATTATACTAGGGAAACAATAATTGCTGCACTCATGTCTCTTGGAAAGAGAGCCGGGGGAAAAAGCCTATAGCAGCTAAGAAATACTGAGATTTCTTCTCATTAAAAATACTCTAGTCACTTCCAAGTGTTTGAGTTCACAATAGAGGAAAAACAGGGAGCATCTTTAATTTTGAAAGCCTGGTGTTTGGTTGAAGGGAGTGTAGATTTATAACAATAATACTTTGCCTTTTCATGCAAGGATCTCAAAGCATTCTCTAAATAGCAATTAAGGAAGACTCACAACCTCCTAGAAGATAGGTAATTGTTGTTCTCTCCATTTTACAGATGGGGAAACTGAGGCATAGATGATGACTTGCTTAAGTCCACACAGCAGGTCAGTGGCTGAGCCAGGATTAGGATTTAGGAATCCTGCCTCCCAGACCTCGCCTCTAAGTGGAAACCCACGGTAATTGCCAGCTGTGACTAGAAACTTGAGTGCAAACTTCCAGTCCTCTGCTCTAAGTGCTTTCATTTTGTAGTCCATGCTGAGGTTGCAAGGACAGGTTGGAAACCCCATGTTCCCAGACAAATACAATCCCAGATAAACCCTAGGACTGGGAGACTTTTTAAAGAACAGAGTCTAAACTGTAATTTGCAGACCTGCACTACCAACCCGAATGCTGGGGACCTGTAATGGTGCAGCAGATAGCAGGGGAAGAATAACATGTGAAATGCAGGGTCCATTGTGGGACCGGGATTCTCTCCCCTAAAAATCCCCCCACTCTTCTCTGATTTGTGATGGTTTCAGTGACTGGAAAACTACAATCTTGCCTCACTTCCAAGGTTTTTGATTACAGAGTGTGGGTGTTTTTTTAACAGCAGATTTCAGTGCCAATAACAATAGTTTTGTGCTGATTAAAGAGGCAGTTTGCCGCTTAGAATTTGTGGTTTGCTTGCCCACTCACTGGGCTCACCACACTGCTTGCTCTCATCTCAGTCTCTCTCCCTAACGCTAGCTCTAGAGAATGACTGGGGAGATTCGCCCCAGCCAGACTGGCTTCAGGCAACCTTAAGTCTCAAAACTCTGCTCTATCTGCTTCAGCCCTGGAAATTGCTGGAGATTACCTACCCTGGGCTACGCCAAGCTCTGGGACAGGAAGCCAGAAAAATCTAACTGGCAAGCTATTTGAGTAAGGCTGTCCCCTGGGTCCAAGCACCTGCAGTGCATTGGGTAACCAGAATCAGCAGTCAGGCCGGAGACCAGCTGCACTCTGCTATCTACAGCTGTGACCAAGTAAGGCACTGGGAATGACTTGAGGAGAGGAGATTGGATAGAGTGGATGTGATGGCTGGTGACCTAGGAGCAGCCCCATTGTCACTTCAGAGTCATCAGCGCTTGAGTCAGTAGCACAGAGCCTCAATGGTGCAGCACATACCAGCTCACTGCCTAGGAGTAAAAGATGCCCAAAGCAACTGGAGCTTTGAGAAGAGGCATTGCCCAGATACTCCACTGATGGGCTCACTAGAAACACAAAGCTAGATCAGAGTCCTTTACAATTTCCTTTTTCCAATGTTACTTTGTTTTGTTTCTCTCCTCTATTTAGCTGCTTTGGAGGGAGGATCTATCAATGACGTCTGCCCTGTGATGAGTTGGAGCCATCATCCAGTGCATTTCATGTGTCCGTACCACATGGTTTGTCTGAGCATTAGGTTGTCGACCCCTTGGGGCAGGGTCATATTTTATATGCAGATTGTTTGCACTGGCTCACTGATGATCAGTTACTGGTTAAGCCTGGACAGCATCATGCTTGGCTCTGAGCAAAACACAAACACAGCAAAAATCCTTACCCCAAAGAGCTTGCAATCTAAAAGACAAACACAGAGCAAGCAGATGGCACTGGGCAGCCCGGAACAAGGAATAAATTAGAATAGTTGTTTTCTTATGTATTATTAATTCATTTAGCTAATAATGCTTCCCCCATGGGGTAATGGGTGCTGGTCAGTAGCTGAGATCAATCCTGAATGGGTGACATCAGTTGGGGGAGATCAAAGCCATCATTTAAGCCCCAGGTGTACCCAGCCCACAAGAGGAAGCTGCTGCTGCTCTTGCAGGTCAGGGTCTTAGAGCATTGGCAGGGTTGTGAGGGGAAATAGGAGAGCTCAGAGTATTCTCATTGGCATTGAAACTCACCGTCCAGCCCTGGTCCGTGCAGTGGTGACATGATAGCAGAAGGGAGGCCCACCAACCAGGCTGGCTTGGCAAAGGTAAGGATGAGCAGCTCAGCTGGAGAAGTTGGAAGTGAGATCAGCCTGTTTTGCTTTGCTGAAGTAACCCGTAAACACAGTGCTTGGTGAAACCCTATCTGCTCCCATCGCTTCCCTATTTAGGAGAATACACTGGAGTTTGCTGCTAAATTAACTCCTGACTCCTGGGGTATGATGTCACATGACCTTTATGGTATAAGGTTATCATACATTCCAGAGATGTATCCAATGGGAAGACAGGAATCTGATGTCATTTCTGCCTCCCTTTCCTATTTATTTCTGTTTGCCCTTATCTCTAAATAACAGTCAAGCTATAATTTCCCATTTGACATTCTATTGTAGAGGAAAAGTTTCAGATCTGTTTCCTTCCCCACTTCTCTCTCCTCATATCTTATTATTATTTGTTATTTGTATTAAAGTAGCTACTAATCAAGATTGGGGGCCCCCATTCTACACACATATTGTAAAAGACAGTTACTATTCTGAAAAGCTTCAGCCTAAATAGACAAGGCAGACAGAAAAAGGCTTATTACCCCATTTTACATATGGGGGAAACTGAGGCCCATGGAGTCACATGCCCAAGGTCACATGGGAAGTCTGTGGCAGAGCCAGGAAATAAACCAAGTCTCCTGGATCCTACTCCAGTGTCACCCTGTTATGTCATGTCTCGACTTGTCTCTCTGGGCTTATCTCTCATTCTCGTTATCTCTGACCACCTCTTTCTGGGTCTCTCTCAGGAAGTCTTCCCTTCTCTTGCCCTGTATGCCTTTTGTTGCCATTTATTTGCTTCTGAAGAGCCTATAGGTCCATCTCTGGCTATTAGCCAGAATGGTCCGGGAGGTAACCCCGTCCTCGGAGTGACCCGAAATCTCTGCCAGAAGGCAGGGGTGGATCTCTCCAAAATTGCCCTGTCCTATATTCTCCTCCTGAAGCCCTGGTACTGGCCACTGTCGGAGACAGGATACTGCTAGATGTACCATTGGTCTGACCCAGTATGGCCATTCTCATAGTGTCAGTGAGGACTGGGTGTCCTGGAGTAATAGGGCTTGAACAATGGTTAAAGATTAGTCAATGGAATGGATTGTATTAATTTAGGGCAAAATTCACCCCTATTCAGAGGGTCAGCGCGAGGCTGACCTGACACACCATTTAAGTCCTCACCATGGGGGTTAAGTGTGATTTAATAAGGGTGTTAACCTTATGTTGTCCTGCATAGAGGTAGGTTTCACCCTGGAGGCTTTGTCCCCTCTTTTTTCCATTACCTCAACTATTTAACCCTCGCTGTGGCAGTAAGTAAATCACAGCCTGGATTTTCGCATTGTGCAAGAGCTCCAGAGTCTTACAGATTTTGAATTTTCCTTCAAGTGAAATGACTGGGAGATCTTAAAACACTTCAATTGGAAGGTTTAAAGGAGATTATCGATAGGGCCCACCAACAAGAAAAGAAGATTCTAAACCTGGCCTGGGGAAATAGGAGAGATCACTATAAAGGATGGGCTTTAGTTCACAAATACCTAGTTGTGTGAAAAGTCAGAGAAGGGGTTCAGCCAGGGACCTTTCTACAGGTACCCAGCCTACCATAATCACAGTTGTTTCTACCTATATCTATATCTTTCAGAGAACTGTATGGAGTGTAATATGACATGTGACTTCTTTGTTTAGGATCAGCAGAGTCAAAGCATACACCCTCCTGTAATATGGTAGGTGTATGGTAGTATAGGTCAGGCATACAAAGAAAAATAGTACTACATAGCATGTACCTTGCTAACGTACAATAAGCCAATGTTTAGACTTTGCAAATCTGCTGAGTAGAGAGGACAGACTGCACTCCTGTCCTCTCACCTCACAGTAGGGAGACCAGACAGCAAGTGTGAAAAATCGGGACGGGGGTGGGGGTTAATAGGAGCCTATACAAGAAAAGACCCCAAAATCGGGACTGTCCCTATAAAATCGGGACATCTGGTCACCCTCACAGACACATTCAGGGTCCAGCCAAACTCTCCAGAAGCCGGAACTGTCCTAACAATGTTGAGTCAGCTGCCCCTATACCATGCAATTATAGCTACAAGCTTCTTTTCCTACTGAAAGAACAGGAGTACTTGTGGCACCTTAGAGACTAACAAATTTATTTGAGCATAAGCTTTCGTGGGCTACAGCCCACTTCAGTTCAAGTATCTAATGAATTCCAACCACCTGAGCCGGCTCTGGTTTAGCAGACCAGCCACTTCCTTCATGTCCCAAGGGAATCAGCTCTTGGAAGCTATGGAGTTTTACCTGTCATTCTTGCATGTCAAGAACAGAAAGGGTGTGGAGTGAGGGAATGCGGGGTGTGAGAGGACAAAAGGTGTCTCATGATTGGTTAAAAGTTCAAGCCAGGGCCGTAGCAACAAAGAACGTGGCCCCCTCCGAACGTGGCCCCCTCCTAGGGTGACCAGACAGCAAGTGTGAAAAATCAGGACAGAGGGTGGGGGGTAATAGGAGCCCATACTAAAAAAAGCTCCAAATATTGGGACTGTCCCTATAAAATCTGGACATCTGGTCACCCTACCCCCTCCGAACATATGTCCGGGCGGGGCCCCTTACAATGCAGAAACTGGAATGCGGTATTTATTTTGCCACTTTTAGGGGCCCCCTTCCTTGCGGGGCCCCCTCCGGTCGGAGGGTACGGAGGGCGCTCGCTACGCCTCTGGTTCAAGCACTGCCCCAGCTGTGTTCCTACTTTTGATCTTTGGGAATCGGAATAATCCTTCCCCACTTGTCTCTTAGGGCTCCTTTTCACCTCTTTGTAAATACCACACGGGGAAGTGATTTAGGCCTTTAGGAGCACAAGCCCATTGAATTTCAGTAAAACATAGGCTCCTAAGTAACTTGGGCAGCTTTGAAAATTGTCCCTGCAGTCCTTACAATTGACCCCTGGTTGATCCTCCTGAGTCGTGGGAGGCAGTGCACAAGCAGAGGAAATCTTCTATCAGCACAACTCTTTGGCTTGGCAGCGTAGGAAGAAACCTCAACAGGATGTTAGCTTCCCGATCACCACCTTCCTAGCTGCTGCTCCGTTAAACCACTCACTGCTGCTGTCATACCTTAGAGGCAAAAGGGCTTTCCTGAAGTCCTAATAATTCTCCCTGGAAATCCTTTGAGAGCTTGCAGGCCCACACAGCATGTGCAAAGGGGATTGTGAGTGACATGCCTGGCTGGAAGACCCAGGCTCACCCGTTTCTACCTTCCTTGGATGGTCATTTTGCACATCCGTGCTCTTTATTTCACTCCCTGCGGAGGTGTGCTCACTCATGGTGAGCTTGGATGTGCTGGTGCTGTTTATAATGAAGCAGGATGAGAGTTCTGGTTTGTTTCAATGTATTTGCAAATTCTCATTCTAGTGACACTTATTACAGAAGCACCTAAAGCCCCCTTTGAGTATGTAAAGCTCATATGAAGCAAGAGGCTCGGTCCTGAGGAGCTTACATTCAAGACAGACAAAATGGGAAGCCTGATTATCCCTATTCATGCTAAAAGGCACTCAGGTTCTTGTATTAACCTCATACTCTAGATCTATCTCCACAGACTAGAAATTCTAGCATGATGCCTTCACTACAAGACCACCCTCCCTCTCTAACATCAGCTGAAACTTCTGCTTTGAGTCAAGTGTTCTGCGAAAAGAATGACTTAATTGTTACAGAGTCCTGCTGCATACGGAGACCAAGCACACAAGAGCTTGCAAATAGAATCGACATTGCGTGTTTCAGTATATTCTTTGTTGTGCTGCTGTCTCTTATGCAAAAACACTACATTATTCCACTGCAAATACTTCAAAGCCTGACGTAAGAACGCTGTAGTAGTCTGGATATACTGAAATATATATTATATATGTGCACACAAATTACGTATGTGTAGGCATGTTACATGTTGTGGTCTAATTTCTCTCAATATTGCATAACTGCTTGGGGAAAAGTAGGTCAAAATAACAGTAAACCTCAATTGGAAAAAGGCAGCTATTCCCAGTAGGAATGTTATCCAAATTAATGAAAGGTTCATGCTGGATGAAAAATCAGACCCATCAACTTTTCCCTTCTTGAATAGGATCCACCTTTTTACTGCTTTCTTGTGCCCTCGAAATTATATTAGGATATAGCGCATGTCACGTAGGGGAAATGCCATCTAAACCTCTAACTGCCAGAAGCTGGGATTGGACGCCAGGGGATGGATCGCTCAAAATTGTCTTGTTCTGTTCATGCTCTCTGAAGCATCTGGTACTGGCCACTGTCAGAAGACTGGATGCTGGGCTAGATGGGCCATTGGTCTGACCCAGTAGGGCATTCTGACATTCTTAAGCAGTGGAGCCTAATGGATACTGCATTGGGCTGGCAGTCAAATGACCTGGGGGCTGTTCCTGGTTCTGCTGCCGGGTGGCTCCTTGACTCCGTTTCCCTGTCCATAAAATGTGATTAATGATACTGACCTCCTTTGTGAAGATCTACAGCTGGGAAGTGCTAGGTATTATTATATGGGTATGGCCGCTGTTGAGGATCCCAGTTTATTTTGCTTTCCAAACTATTGGTTTTCCTTGTCCTTTCTGCTCCTCTCTTGCTGAGCCCGCCCTTCACGTCAGAGATGTGAGCCAGGCTACGGGGATGATGTATTCGCTATCACACAGCAATCGCCTCATCCTTGGAGCTGTGTGCTCCTCCCAAGTCCTGCGCTATCTTTCTCAGTGGCCAGTGTACCGTATAACCACGAGAGAGAAAGAAAAGGGAAATGCCATTTCATCCGGCTCTGGGAGATGAGACCTGAGTTTCTACTTGTCTCTCATCATCGTAAGAACTCTCTCCTTCGATATGTTAAGTTGACAGAGAATTAACAAGAAACTATATCCCTGACACTCACACAAGTTTACCAGCCACATGCAGGGATAGCTGGAACCCAAAAGGAAACATGGCCCTTTATTGCCCACAGCTCTTGGATCTGCATCAAAACTTAGTTTGGGCCTTTCTGCTCCGACTTGCTCAAGGAAAGGCTAATATCCAAAGGTGAACGGTGCTGAGGAAGGCAGCAGAACCAGGAACATTCTGACTCACACATCAGACATGAGGGGAATTGTTCTTCTCTTTTTGTATCTACGGTGGTTGTTGTGTTTTAGTTTTACATTTTTAAGGGAAGTTAATGCTGGTGAACAGTCCCAATTTGATGGGCTTGGAGGTTTAAACCCTTCTCTGTTTGTTCCCAGAATAGATACAACATGAGCAGGGTCTGTGTATGACCTTCCCCAAACTATCCTGCCAAAATGCTTCAGGCTTCCGCCCTAACTCGGAGGGACAGCTCTACTAGGAATTATTCTCTGTGACCCATTTCATCCTTGGCTTCGCTGCTGAGACTGCCAGCAAGGGGCCCAGTCGTGGTAGTGCTGGTTTTGTGATGTGCTTTCTAGAAACTGCCCTACGACTTGCCAAATAATTTCTCACCGGTAACCAAATTGCCTTCAGATGAGGACAACCTTTGGTTGCTACTGGATCTGGGATTTCTTTAAACCAGCATCCTAGATGTTACTAATGATATAGGTGGCATTAAAATGGGAGACGGGATCAGCAGAGAGAATGGACTTGGATATAAATCAGAGGACCACCTCCATCAGGCTGTCTTCTTGCTTCTGCAAGCAAGGACTGAGCTCACCATTAGCAGTGATTTGATGTGAAGTTGGGTGCCCTTTGCAATTTTACCCATGTGCCTTAGATCTACCTATAAACTCACATACAACCTGCAGCACTCCATAGTGTTGGCAAGTCCATCTTCATCTCCTCCAAGCAGATTGTCCTGTCTCCATTAGTTTGTCAGTTCTGTGCTCACAACCCTTAGGGGACGAGTACTCTGCTGAAGCATGAGTGCTGCCGCTCAAGTGCGTGTCTGTAACTGAAAGAGCCACCATGGGGTAATTAATTCAGCCTAATTTATCATCTGCAATTACAAGTTCATTATTTACCATTCGTTTCTGAATGTGTGTACAATCCAATGTTTATTAAGTATTGTTTGTGTTGGAAATCTCCCATGTGTGTCTAATTGCCCTCTAACGTATGGAGATGAATTCTCCTGAGTCTCTCCTGAATGCATCTGAAGAACCAAATCAAGCTGAAACAGGGATTCTTGGGCTCAGATAGAAGCTGTTAATCTACCAATGATACAGGCTGTCTCAGCAGTAAAATCAAACCCTGGCAAGCCAGAAAGACTGGAGCAGAGAGGTCCCAAACATGCTGTAGGCCAGTGGTCTTAACTAGCCCAGAAAACAGAGAAGAGCCAATAACCTCTCTCCTCACAGAATAAGTGTCCTTATTCTGCAGCATACACAGGTCTCTACTTTACAGATCTGACTATTAACCACGTCCTGCCCTATGTTCTGTAACATGAATGAACCCTCCAGTTTCTGGTACCTTCTTCCTTCAAACTCCAGTAGCTGACATGGACCCCTGTGGCTTCTCTGGGCACATATTCCATGGCTCTGGGGATCTGCCCATTCCACCCACCCCCAGCATTAACTTCCTCCCTCAGCTTGCAGCAACCAGCCATCTCAGCCAGCAGTGACCTAATCAGCATTGGTCTTTAATTAACAGAAGGGGGCACTGTGAGGATATGAAACATGCCCTTCTGTAACTGGGTGTGTGGATTCTGGAGCTAACTCACCACCTGGTCACTCAGATCCCCTCCAGTGGTGGTTAAAGCACAGTGGTGGTTAAGAAGCCCTGGAGTGGTTGTGCTCAGTGACTGAGGCTGGAAAGAACTCTCAGGGGACCAACCACCCCATGAGTTTCTGGGGCCTTGTCCAGGATTAGCAGTCCTCATCTGAGTGGGAAGTTGAAGAGGGAACTGGCGCGAGGTTCGGTGGTCAGGGAGAAATGGAAGAAATCCTTAAATGGTGGGTAGAACAACAAAAGGATCTGCAATGGCCCATGCAGTGCTTTCAACAAGCAAAGCGATGGTCCAGGAGGGACTGGCAGGCAGATCAGAAGAAGGTTCTCCAGTAGGGTGACCAGATGTCCCGATTTTATAGGGACAGTCCCGATTTTGGGGTTTTTTTCTTATATAGGCTCCTATTACCCCCCACCCCCATCCCGATTTTTCACATTTGCTGTCTGGTCACCCTACTCTCCAGGAATTTACTAAGAAGCAGATGGCAGCACAACAGCAGATGCTGTAGAATCTGAGTCCTGCGTCTGCGGCAGCATCTATGTGAAATGGCTCTGACAGACAACTCTGAGGCCTTTCTCGACCTTTTCAGTGGATGGTGCTAGGTTCTGGCGGGGATAAAGCATCATGATCTTTGCGAATGGCTCCCTATATGACAGACAAAGCCCAAGCAGGCTTCCGTGTCCCTAAGTGCCAAGGACTACAGCGTAGCCAAGGCAGCCATCGTGGATAGAATGGGTCTGTTGTTGGAGAAATGCTGGCAGAAATGTCGAGCTGTAAAATGGACGGAGGGAATACGGCCCAGAGCTTTCATGCACAGACTGTTGGGCTGCTGGATGAGGCTGGAGGAAGAGATGGATGCAGTGAATTTAGAACAGTTTTTGCAAAATTCCCCCAAGGTGACCCTGAACTTTGGACAATGCGGTGAAGCTCACCAAAGAGTTCTTGGAAGCTGACTTACCCAGGAGAACAGTCCATCCCTTGTGCGGATAGGGAAGAAGACTGTAGATGCCCAAGGGGGGAAAGGGACCAAAAAATGGTGGGAAGAGCCGTAAGGGGCAGAGATGACCCATGCCAGCTGATGGCGGCGGGGGGGGGGGGGGGGCGATGACACAGAGATGGCAGCCCCAGTGTTATTGAGCATGCTTAGTACAAGCCAAGCAGCAAATCTGAGGAGGCACGTGACCCCCCTCATGCCCTCCCCCCATGCATCACCTCTGCTAAGGGGCCCTCCTCTTCTGCAAGCAGAGGGGTGTATTATCAATGCGGGCGGCCAGGACATATAGAGAGACTGTCCATAGATGGATGCCATGTTGGCAGAATTTTGTGGATGGACTGGGATGCCCGGGGGGAAACTAATGGCTACCCTTACGGTTAATGTTAGCAGGAAATGGGTGAAGGGTTAGTGGATTTGGCGGCTGGCTGGTCGCTCATGCAGGGGGACATTGTAAACCCCTATTGGATGATAGCCAGGAAGGGCATTAAAGTTAGAATGCCTACATGGGGAAAAGAGACAGTACATTAGTGAAAGTCCTCTTAGAGGTCAAAGGAGTGTTTAAATGGAAACTGGTGGGGGTGGCAACGGCTTTGACCCATCCAGTCATGTTGGGAATTGACTGGAAACCCTTCCCCTTGAGTGAATGAGGAAATTCCAGGAGACCATGGGGTTAGTTAGGATGTGGGGAGGAGGGGGGGATCAAAAAGAAATAGGAGAGCCTAGATAGGTTACAAGCCAGGAAGATCAATAAGAGAAGAAAGAATCCCGGGCAGAGATGGAGATGGTAGAGAAGGAAGGGAAAACAGAGGTAAAACAGGGGCTAGTGACTGAGACCTATACCGATTTAGCCACCGAAGAAGGGGTCTCTCATGTAGTCCCAAGAACAGACCAGTATGAGAATCAGTCTTTGGACAAACAAGGGTCAGAACAAAATATCCTGGAGAGTGAAAGGAATACAGAACCAGGAGTAGAACAGCGACAGGTTAAAGAGGGATGTCAGATAATGGAAGATCCTGCCGAGTGCCCTCAGTGTGAGAATAGATGGGCCAAGACCGAATTGTGAGGCCGGCCCATTGTTCTTTGTGTCGGTGGACATCAGAGAACACCCATCAAGGGGCCGGGAAGAGACCCAAAGGTGGGGTCCCACACAGAGCAGGGAATGATAAGAAGGGAAGAGCTCAGACCAAGAGAAAACAGAGCACTGAGAAGAGGAGACCCTGGCTGGGAAGAAGGGGGTGGTGGTGGTGGTGGTGGTGGTGCATAACAGGGGGTGTGGACTCAGGAGCTAACTCAGTACCCTGTCACTCAAATCCCCTCCAGTTTATATCAACTGTTTGAAAGATGGGCATTTTGCAGAAGAGGCCAATTAAGTGAATGGAGGTACAGCTGAGGAGCTAATTGGATGGAAGTATCCCCTGTATAAGCAAATGAAAGGAAGTGCTGGGAGGAAAGTTGGGAGCCGGAAGGAAGGCAGAAGTAGGCAGGATTACTCTTTCGGAGACAGATGAAGTACCAGAGCAGACCTTGTGATGCTTTGGAACTCCTCTCCTTCAGGGAGGAATTACTTTTAGAATCTCTACTGGGATGGAAAATCCCCTCCTCTTCCCCCACCGCACATTTTAAAATTAAATAATAGTTGATGGCTCCAAACTGCAGAGGACTGAGGACTTTTTGTCAACATTTAATGCACAACTTAGAATTGCTTTAAGGCAGAATTTTATTTGCATCTGATAACTAGTATATTAGAGATTCTCAGCGTTGGGACAAAGAAGAGTCTCCTTCAACCCTGGTGCAGCTAAAACAACAGCCATTAAGTTGATCTTCCCCCATGCATCTCACACTGCTGCCTGCCCTGGAGCGGATCTGCACACGCCAAATGTCCACACACAAACCTTTTTCCGCTAGGAACACCGCAAACGAGATTCAGATGTCTGCTGAGAAGTAGGATGTTTTCAAATGGCCTCAGTGAATGATGTGTTTGTTCTTCGTGGGATGTGGTGTTGGGGTTTCCTGGTTTTTTCCAGGGCTTGTCACTAGAAATCCTAGTGAAATTATACACAGAAGGAGCCGTTGATTCTGTGTGCAGGGAACAGCTACTTTTAAACCTATCCATAAATGTCTCCACCCTTATTCGTGAGGAATTATATTAGTCTATAAACCAGCAGAGTCAAACCATGTGGACCAGCAGCAAAATTCTATTACAGAGAACAGCTTTGTTCTCACTTGCTTATTGTCAGATGTTTGAGTTAAACAGGTGTTAGAGGAATTTTTTTTTAAATGTTGCTACAAAAGTTTACTAGCCATTTATAAACTAGTTTGCCAACCTGCCTCTTCCATAGTTCCCAAGATAGCCTGCTCTCTGCTAACTTCAGTTCTGCTTTCCATTTTAAAGGTAGGCTTGGAAAGACTAGATTTTTATCAATAAATGCTGATAAATGTCAATTCCACCATCCATGCACAAACTGAGGAAAACGTATTTCCATTGATAACAATAGAGAATTACAGCTAGACAAGTAAGAAAAATGCTGTTTGAGAAGTTATTAGAGTTTGAATTAAGGATGTTTACTTTGTATATTTTGACATGTGGTGGAGACAACTTGTGTTTTACCAATTATAAAGCTTTAACTTTTTGAAATCAAAGTCTACTGTCATTAAATAATTAGCTGACCTGCCCTGTCTGAACCCCCACCCCATAATTTCCTGCAATTGTGAACATTTAAATTGATAAACAATGGGGGGGAGCTTAAAAATGGATATCCCTTGAAATTATATATATAAAAAAATCAAATTCTGACATGCCTATTTATAGAGCTTAGCTTCTGAATGCATCCTCTGTCAAAATGGCACTGTGAGGTTTCAGTCACACAGCAGAGCACCGTGCATATCTGAACTTGTGGCTGTCAGCTGGGAAAGAGGTATACAGTACGAAACCAAATTGATGGCTTCCTCACCTTCTTCTCCTACCCTGTCTCTTGTCCCCAGGGCCTCCCCATTCCCTGGCATCCAGCCTCCTTTCTCTCTCTCTCTGCTCCTGGCCTGCTGTCTTATTTCATTCTGTTGCTGAAGAGCGTGCTTTCCCTGTGGACATCACTCAGAGTCTGCTCTGCACGAGACAGTGTTCATAGTGCCCTCTCCCAGCTCAGAGATTTTCCCAGCATTCATTTCAGGGAGCAGCAATGATATTATTGAACATCAGCCGAGGCTTCAACAAAAACAGGTACTCTCCACCTTTGAGAAGTCTGCACCCTTCTGTCTCCTGAACCTCACCCTCCGACTTCCTTTTGCAGCCTTCTCACCTGGGCAACCAAGGTGAACAAGACATGGGCCATCATCAGGAAAGAGAGGGAGAGAATGCTGCTGGACCAGCTAATTCCCAGAAAGCAGAGTTCCCTCTTTGTTGTACGATTATTACACTGAGCATGGGAAATGCTCTCCAGCCCTGCAGGATGGAGCAGTAGCTGCAGATAAGGTTTATTGCCATGAAATGCTGTAAAGATTGAAACATAGTCCTTGCCATTTCTCCCTTTACTTCTTCTTTCAACTCTTATTGTGGCTTCCTTTTATTTTCTGATCCCAGTCTCTACTGATTGTATCCCTATATCCTTGCCTGGCCTGGCAGCCGTCCTTTACACCTGTTTTAATTAAATCAGGAAAGATTTATAGGGTGCTGGGTTGGGCCAGGGGTCCCAGGCAGTCTTGATACTTATCTGATAAGTAGGATTCTAATTCAGATGCTGTGTAGGAAGCTATCAGATATTGTGTAATAAATCCCAGGTGCTGCTCTTAGGGACAGTGAAAATGTCATTTTTCTTTTGCCCGTCTTTTAAGGGGCTGTTGGGGTTTTTTTTTGACCATAGATTTGTAGATTATAAGGCCAGACAGACCTGTTGTGACCATCTAGTCTGACCTCCTCCATAACACAGGCGATAGGCCTTCCCTGAATGAGTTACTCTTTGAACTAGAGTGTATCTTTTAGAAAAAAACATCCAATTTTTATTTTAAAATTGCCAGTGATGGAGAATCTGCCACAACCTTTGGTAAGTTGCTCCAATGTTCCATGATGCTACTGGAGTAGTATTCCAGGTGCACCTTTCAGGCAGTTTTTGCCATGGTGATCTTTAACCAGCCTAATTCAGTCGAGCTGGGAGCTATTGAGACACTGCTTATAATCAGGAGTTATAGAAATCATGGAATAATTGCTCAGTGTCAGAGAGAGATTGTACCCAGAAGGTAAGGTCTGGTTATACCATCTTCAGATAAAATTTGGTATATTGGGAAAATCGGAGATAATAAAAATTATTTCTAGGAAAGAACTATCATTGAATTAGCACAGTAATTAGCAGGTGTCCGAAGAGCATTTCATGAAGGAGCCTGTAGTTTCCGCAGTGTTGGGTCTCTGTATTTAATATGAGAGTGGGTATTATTGCTCTATTTTATCCAAATTAGCTATGGCGAACAGCTAGGAAAAATTTGGGCACCTGTGTTGTTTATGGATGCTGTCTCTATAATTTTTTTTTTTTTAAACAAAATGCACCTAGGTGAGGAAATGACAGAATTAAGGTCGCACAACCTTATATTCTTGTTCTGTGTTTGTACAGCAGGCACTACGATGATACAATAATTAATAATGATGGTAGTCTTTAATTATGTGATCATATATTCATTCCCTGCCTAATTCCATGCACAGTGGATGAGGTAGTTGTAGATTATTTTTCTTTTATCCTTCTGTGCACCATCTAAATCCTGCACTGAATACAGCTCTGTAAATTTCAATCCGTGAGTACTATGTATCTGTCCCCTGAATGAAGTAGGGATACAGGTGGAAAAAATAGTGCAATTCAAGTCTATATCATAACAGGGATCCAAGAAATCCGTTTGCCACGGAAAAACACCGAATTTGAGTTTTTTTTTACAGAGAATGTTTAGTTTTTACATTCTGTGGAAAAAATAAAAACATACCGTAGAACCCTGTTTATCTGAGCCTTCATTATCCGGCTCTCCCTATTATCCTGGGTCAGGGCTTGGGCTGTCAGCCCCCTGCGGCGGGGCTCCCTATTGTAGCTGGAGAAACTAAAGTTCAGCGTTTCATTTTAATTGTGGAAAAACACAGATTTTTTTAAATGTTTTTTTTAAATCAGAGAAGGGGAGGGGGTTATCACTGAGAACTAGGATTCCTGATCATAATGCATAAGTACAAGGGGGGGAAATTAAGGTTACTTGGGCATGCACCCCTCATAGCGATTGTCCTCTTCTCAAGGTAAGGGGGGAGGAAGCCACTATCACGCTAGAAAGTGTTGCATACAGCTTCTTTCCTTTACGGTGGGCTACACAATCCTGCACCGTGACCTAACCTGCCAGGTCTTTCTCTTGCACAATCGGGGAGGGTGTATGTCCCCCACCCTGATCCTTGGCCTTGCTTGCACGGATCACTGGGGTAAACAGAGGCACAACCAGAGCGAGATGCAGCCCCTGGTGTGAGAGGCGTGGCCGCCCCTGCCCACTCCCTGGGCAGCTGGAATGTTTAGTAGGTAAACACCCCATAGTAAGCGTTCTAGCCCCGCCCTCTTCCCCGGCGGCCAATCAGAGCCCGGGAGCAGTTTCAAGGTTTCCCCCCTCCACTCTGAGCGCCTCTGGACTGATACAAAATAACAAAGCTTCGAACGTTGCCACAAAGTAACCGGGGGGCGCGCCCCCCACCCTCCCCGTGCGCCGCCTTGGGCTGGCGGGTCTCCCCCCTCCGTGTGTTTTGCCCGGGGTTGGCGCTCCGCAGGTCGGGCTCAGCCTGCCTCGGGGGCCCGGGGAGCTGCTGCGGGTTGTTTATCTGGAAGAGGGAGGGGGAGCCTGGAAACCGCGCCTGTGTCCCATTTCCTCTGGTGTGTGTGTGTGTGTGTGTGTGTATGTATGTGTGGGGGGGGTTGGCTTTTTTTTTTTTTTTTTCTTTGCGCTCCAGCCCCGGATTCTCCATGTTGGACCCGATCTGAGAAGCCCGGAGCCGCTGCTCGGCTTGCATGCATGCATGCAGCCTACTCCAGGGCATTTGCAGCTGAGGACCACCCCACACCTCCTACACACAGCACCCCCGCCCCCACCTCCCTGGGCCTCTTCCTTCCCCCAACCCCCTCCCACCCAAAGGATCCCCTGGATCTGTGGGATTGTTAGATGGAAAGCGGTTCTATCATCACCCAAGTGCAGAGGGAAGAAGCCCTGGTGCTTGCAAAACAAGGTAAGGGAGAGAAAGTTAGAAACTTTGCAATAAGGAACAGGAGGCGTCTCTCTCCCCACCCCCACCCCCTACTATCACCCCCACCTCCCCAATCTGTGCAATGGTGGGGAGCTAACTCCTGAGCTAGGCAACGTGGGGGCGAAGGGGCTGTTCCTGTTCTGTGCAAATACGGAGGGGGTGTCTCTCTCTTGCACCCTTCCCCACTCGGGTTCGGCGCTGTTTAGCGACCTGTGGGGGGGGCTTTGCTCTTCCATCTCTGCAGCTACGCGGGGCCCTTCGCCTGCCGTCACCCCCTCCCCCTTTTATTAACGTTTGCAAAAAGAGCCTTTGAAAGGGGGCGACTCAACCCAGATGCAAAATCCTCACTTGACCCTTTAAATGTGGTGGCGATTTTCTGCCTTTTCCCCTTCGCTGGTGGGTTTGTTTTTGTCGCTGTGATCGGCTCCCTCCCCTCCTTCCTCTTCTGTCCTGGGCGGCTGGGATTTGGGGAATTTTCATAAACATCCTAGTTATGTGGAGAGGAAGGAATGCCAGGGGCTTCCATGCGTTCCCACTCCCCTCCTCCCCCCCTTTCCGCTGAGCCCAGCGCCTGGATTTTCTTTGCATTGGAAACGATTTATTTTATTATTATTATTATTATTGCATCTGAGATCTTAAAACGTCAGGTTTGAGCTACATTGCTTCCTACTAGCTGCTGTTTGTTCTGCCCTGCCCTTGTCTACAAGTAGGGTGACCAGACGTCCTGATATTAAGAGCTTTGTCTCATATAGGCAACTCCCCCCCCCCCCGCCCCCCCCAAAAAGTGTCCCAGTTTTTTCACACTTGCTATCTGGTCACCCTATCTACAAGTGGGTGCTCTCACGTTGGTCTAAGGGACTGGATGTGGCTCTGTGCTGACCCCTCCAAGCAGCCTTTTCCCAAACCTGGCGTTTTCCAAGCTGGTATAGGAGATTGGGGGGGTTGGGGGGGGGAGTTCAATCCCAAGCTGTCTCCTGCTTTTGCCATGCCACAGGCTGCTAACTTTGCAGGCTTCCCCAGCATAGAGCGCCATGGTTTCATCATGGAAAAAACAAGACTGACCCAATGGGCTTTGCCAATTGCAGGGCACTACGATTGAAAGATCGATCCTCTTTGGCTTATGAATGGAAAACCTAGCTGGAAACACGAACCGGTTTAAATGTGCCCCTTATTGGTAGCTCTGTAGTCCAGTTCTGCTTTGGTTTTTTACTAGCCACTAGTTTCATCTACGGGCAATAAAACCTGTGAGGTGGCTTTTTTTTGTTTGTTTTTTGAGGGGGGGAGGCTTTTGGAGAGAGGAGATCTTGAAATCAGCTGTGCAAAACTGTACTTGGAGACTGTGAAGTGCTGTGACTGGAGGAGTAGGAATAATTAGTCCATTGTTTATTGGGTGTTTCTGATTGCCCTGGTGATGCATTTGTTTGTGTGCAACAGAACATGGAATTGTCTCCCTTTTTTTTTTTTTTTTTTTGAATGCTCTGGGGTTGCATGCGGGTTAATTTGGGGCCTCAGTTTTTCTCCAGTTCCTTTTTCCCAGTGTCTCCATGTTCTTAAAGAGGCAGTGTTGTTCCTTTTAGGGCCAGAACTCTGAAAAAGTTCAGGGGTCGATTTATTTCCCTCCACCCACAGTTGGGCGCACATTTTCCAAAAGAGCCAACCACTCCATGCGCCAGCCACTTCTTAGGGTGCCCGAATGAGAGCTGCATGCATGTTGGGTGCGCCCAGTGTTTTGAAACTGGCGAAACTGTGCAAAAGTCCAGTAGATTTTGCCCCTTGGATGCTAGAAATCAGCTACGTGCCCCACCGTGAGCGAAGGGAGTTTGTTTACCACCGTTCCCTCTGGCTGATTGGGGCCTACCTACCGATTAGCTCTTGGCAGGAGTGCCAGAGATCTTGGAGGTGGCATTGGCTTTGAACTTGCGTTGCTGTTCTCCCCCGGCACCCCACCCCCTTCTTCTTGGTGCCCTGGCTGATACAGAAAGGTTTAATTGAATGCCAGCATCTAGTCGCTACTCTGGCTTGCCTTGTTTCAGGGAAATGGAGGCTCATGGCAGTCGCCCAGAGAAACACTAATTTGGGTGGAGAAATCCCTAGCAAACAAACAAGTTGGCTCTATTTGGAAGTTGGTCGTGAGGAGGCCTGTGTGTTCTTTCTCCTTTTGTCTCGGTGGGTGGCACAGTAAAGGAGATGAATAATTCTTAAGTATTTTACTAGTAAAACTTGATCTTGATAAGGAAGTGGAACAAGTGTTGTTTTTTGGAGAGCGATTAACTACAAGTCTGAGCGTGGGGGGCACGCGGCTTTGGATCCCCTCATTCCGTAGTTTGCTGTTGGACGCTGGCACAACCGGATACTGCTAGCAGTGCTGAGTTTGGGTTTAGTGCAGACGAGATGGGTCCTTCCCCATTACTGAGCCCCTCTGGGTTGTGTGTGCTGATCATCCTTTGGATTTTTGTTGACCCCAAATTACCACTTCAAAGAGAAATTTCCCTAGTGTCTAAACTCCCTATTATAATCTGCTTGATAGGAACAGTTTGTGTCGTTGGCTTTTGACAGTGTAAATTCCTCTTAAAGTGGAGGTTTCTCTGCTTCTGTGTATGTTTGTTTGTTTTTTTCCTTTTGGAGTTTGCCCTCAGCAATTCATTAGCGAGGTTTCAAATAACTAGTTGTTGGACCTTCACAATTGCAGTTGTAGAGAGATCCCTCTTGATATTTGACCTGAGTTTTTCTCAGACCCCAGTCCTTCCCCGCATGATCAGCACGGAAGATAGTCACAGGATTGTCAAACCTTCTTACTGGAATTAGTTTAGAAGAACACCACTTAATAGGAAAAAATTCATTAAGTCCTTAATTGTCTGATGAAATAAATGATCCTTCAATTTTAGAGGTTTGGAATCTTTGCAGAGGAATTTTGGGGTCTTTTCTCAATTTTTTTTTTTTAATCTTGAAAATACAGACACAAATTTTAAAAAGGTATTCCCACTGGTTGTGGGTGAGATTTGTAGTTAAGGATAATTTATTGACTCGGTAGGAGCTGCTCCTGATACCTTTGGGATGTTTACAGAACAGCAAAGTTTTAATGGGTTTTTCTCTTCTTAGAAGCAGTGATTTATGTGTAAGTAGGAGAAAGCCAGTGAAATTCTCCTTTCTAGAGGATCTCTCTCTTTCTCTCTCCACTCTGGCTTTAAATGTTCAGTAACTTCCCAGGCAGAAAACGTATTTCCTCCTCTTCTATATGTTTCTTTGTGGTTTGAACACAATATTGCAACATGACGTTTAACTCAGTCAGCCGCGCTGAGACTTTGTCTGTGTGCATTTCCCCCCATTTCTAGGAACTTCCCAAACAGATGGTTTTTTTTTTTTTTTTTTTTTTGCCTAAAGCAAATGATTCGTGCTGAAATGTCCCCAGAGCGGATCCTCGGGGAGGAAAGTATGTGTTCCTTCCATATGTCCTTAGGGAGTACAATATCTTCGGTACCATTGAGCTCAGTACTAGGTGCACACATGCCACCCCCTCCCCGGGTGGTTGGTGTTCCTAAAGGCTGGGATTGGGCAGGATGGCTTTTCCTGTTGAGTTATTCTCAGGGCTGGATTTTGATTGCTGCAAGAGATCAGGATTTCTGGTCGTGACAGCCATTTTTGGAGCCAGATCAAACAGCAACGTGCTGTGTCGACTCCTCGGTTTTGAAAAATGCCCTGCAAATTGCAGTGCTCAGGGAGGTAACTGACTGGGGTGTGTGAGGCCATTTTAAGATACATTTTAACCAGCCCTTTCAATCCGTTTACAAAATAATGGATCGGGAGCAGCACTGGTTGACCCCTCTTCCCTTAATCCCACAAAACAGCTTTTCTCTCTGATTTTATTTGTTGAAAGAGAGGCACCAAAAACCTTGTTTAGCATGAATCTGATACTGAAACGTCCCCCTTGCTGATTTTTGCAAAAGATCTACAGTTTGGAAATGTTTCTTAATCCCATTATAATGGATAGCTGTATTTGCCTGGGAAGGACTAGGGGCGTAGAGAACATGATGCCAAAATGTCCAACAGGAAGGATTGTCTAGGGGTTAGAGTGGTAGCTGGGGACTCGGGAGACCCGGGTTCAATTCCCTGCTTTGCCACAGATTTGCTTTGTGACCCTGAAGTGGGACCCACAAAGGTACTTAGGCATCTACACCCCCGATTTACATGCCTAAATCCCAGTTTTGGCTCCACTGCGATCCCCAAAACTCCTGCTGAACCCTGTAGGTGCCTAAACACCTACGTTTTCAGGATAACGGTTCCCTCGACGCCTATGTCCTGCCTTTATGCAGGCGCACCAGTGTCTTCCTCTAGGCACCTGGACTCTTATGTCCTGCCTAAGCCCCAGAGCGATTAACGAACTGCGGGGAGATAGAGACGCATCTGCCTATGTTGCATGCAGGGTCCAATCCGGTAGGCGTGCTGAGAAACTGCCCCCAGGATCAGGTCCCTGTCAGAATCCAACTGGAGGAGGAGGTGGGGATGGTTCCCACCTTAAATCGTTTCACCCAGTGGTTAGAGCACGCGCTGTGGGAGAGCCAGGTTCAGTTCCCTCTCTCTGCCAGAGGGGGAGAATGGATTTGAACAGAGATTTCCTGCCTTTCCAGAGAGTGCTCTAACCACTGAGCTAGGGGGTATTTTGATGTGGGGCTCCCTGAGGCCATGTCTACACTACAGAGGCACAACTGTGTCGCTCTAGTGCCATAGTGTAGACGCTTCCTACATCAAAAGAAGGGTTTTTTTTCTCCCCCATCAGTGTAGTGTGTCCACCTCTCCAAGAGGCGATAACCAGGTTGGCGGAAGGAGTCTTCCTTTGAGCTAGTGGGGTTAGTTAAATTGACCGAACTGCGTCGCACAAGGCCTGACGTTTTTTCACAGCCCTGAACGACGTAACTAGGTCAATACCAGGCCTTAGTCCCTCCTGTTAAAGCTGTTCCACTTTGGTTAAATACTTAAGTTGTTGGGCCAGAGAGATTCACTGTATAGGTCAGTGGTTAGGTGGGAGACAGGACACCTCGGGTCCAGTCCCGTGCAGCCCTTTATGATTTATCCACAGTGGAACAGCTTCAGCAACAGACACTGGGTCCCCCAATCAGAATAGCCCATAGCTCAGTGGTTAGAGCACTCTCCCGAGAGAGAGGCTTTGACCAGGTGGCTCCCTTCTCCCTCTCTGGCAGAGAGGGGGAATTGAACCTCGGTCTCCCACATCCCGGGTGAGTGCGAGGCAGGCAACAAACCGCTTCAGTGCCTAAGCTGCCTGACTCCAGGGGCGAGGTTCCCATTCATGGCTCGCTAACAGAGCTAGATGCCTTCCTGCAGCCTGGATTTAGGTGTCTATCGCTATGAAAGGGGCAAAGGCTTAGCACCCCCCCCCCCATCATTGGCATCTCCCATTGGCTAGCTTAGGTGGCTCCCCACCTACCATGCTGGCTTTGCCCATTTTAAGGCACCTGTCTCTCCCCATTCATTGTCTAGGGAGCCTGGTTTGGGCTTTGCGGATGGCGGGGGGCGTTCCTGTGAATTTCTAGGTGCCTAGAAGTTAGGTGCCGTGAGGTTGAGTGTTGCAACACCTAATTCCCTTTGTGGATCCCACCCTTAGGGTAGGTCTACACTTACCCGGTAGTTCGGCGGCGAGCGATCGAACTTCTGGGTTCGACTTATCGCGTCTTGTCTGGACGCGGTAAGTCAAACCCGGAAGTGCTCGCCGTCGACTGCGGTACTCCTGCTTGGCGAGAGGAGTACCGCGGAGTCGACGGGGGAGCCTGCCTGCCGCGTGTGGACCGAGGTAAGTTCGAACTAAGGTACTTCGAACTTCAGCTACGTTATTCACGTAGCTGAAGTTGCGTACCTTAATTCGAATTGGGGGGTTAGTGTAGACCTGGCCTTAGTTGCTTTGTCCTCAGTTCCCCTCCTAGCACTGCTCTATCTCATGAGGGGTGGTGAAGATAAGAGTATGTGGTACTCAGATATCATGGTAAGGAGGACCATATAAGTAGACATGATAGATCTTGCCAAGGACTTACGAATCCCCACACCCTTAGACCTTGTCTTACACCCTTAGTCTTGTTTTACATATTAGATAATCACAGTGGTGCCTTCTGGTATCTCTGAATCAACGCTGGGATTTCCCCCACAGATGTAACCATGCCAATGTAAGCCCCCTAGTGTAGATGTGACGTGCGCCACCGCAGGGTGATGGGCACCAGGGTAAATGGGGGCGGGGGGCTACACCAGGAGTTTGCATTGGTGCAGCTACATCAGTGGCAGAAATTCCAACATAGGCTATGTATTGTTGTTCGACGTATATATTGCAGCGGCACATAAAAGGTCACAACCAAGTTGGGGCCTGTTGTGCCGGGCGCTGTACGGATCTGTGATAAGTGACCGCTCCTGCCCTAAAGATTGTATAAACTAGACCATAGCATCAGCCTCACAGAATAATGTCCCTCTGGGCAGAGGCTTCTGGGTTATAATTGGATTTGCCTTTTACACCTTGTCATGTGCTTGAAATAATTTGGCATTTTCCTTCTGCTTCGCTATAAATGGTGCCTCCCTTAGAGAAGCAAGTCCCGCTGGGTATTGATTCAGTGATATAATGCAGTGAAAGGCCATTGTTGTGTTTGTTTTTTTTTTAAATGGAGATGCCCATTAATTAGGCAGTGAGCTGATGGGGAATCTAGCGTGGTGCTCCCCACCCCCATAACCTTGATCGGCAAACCCAGCCCCGGCCATTTAAGAGGGTCGCACTTCACCGTTCTTAATTGGCCTCTTCCGCACCTAACTCCTAAATAAGGGCACTTTGCATAGGCCGTGAGAGGCGCAAGGGCAGCATGGGCTCGGGTATCGTTGGGAGGATTGCAGAGGAGGTGCAGTAAGAGCTCTCTGGTTGTAGAACACCGAGGCCTTTCCCTCTTAAATACATGATTGACTCCCTCCCCCCTTCACAGCAGGACTCCTGTTTTTTTCCTGCAAGAACCTGGAGTGTCGTTGGGCTGTGTTCCCTTTGGCCTCCTCTAGGTGGTTATTTTGTACTGTTGCGGCACCATTGGTGGGAGCTCTAGTGTAGAGAAGGCTCTGGGCGACCATCAGCGTTTTTCATGCCCTAGGGGCGTGAAATGACAGGGTCAGATGACATAGTGTTTAAAATACAGACTGGCGCCTGATGCCTTGTCTACACTATTGCTTTTCCCTCCCCTTCCCCCTTTGAAATTGTACTAGCATTAGCGATGGGAAAGAATTCAGAAAGAAGATTAATGTAGGTACGGCCTCTGGGGGTGAGGAGCGGTGTCTTTTGTTGGGAGAGACCCTGGTTTGCTCTGGAAGACTTAGGTATATCTCCATATATATTTATTATCTCCTAGAACTGGAAGGGACCTCGAAAGGTCATCGAGTCCAGCCCCCTGCCTTCACTAGCAGGACCAGATTTTTGCCCCAGATCCCTAAGTGGCCCCTTCAAGGATTGAACTCACAACCCTGGGTTTAGCAGGCCAATGCTCCAACCAAGCACTTACGTCACGCTTTTCAATAGTACAAATGCTCACTAGGTTAACCTTAGCACTTCCCTTCCCCGCGCGGTGGTTGCGATCGTCCCTGTTTAACAGAGAGGTGACTTGCCCGAGGCCATAGCGGGAGCCGGTGTTAGCTCTGGGATTAGAACCCAGGAGTTCCTGGATCCCAGCCTCACGTTCAGTCCACTGGACCTTATGTGTCAGGACTTAGACGCAGTAAATGGAAGCTGCATAGATGAGACCAAGGATTGGGGGTTCTCCAAATGGGAGCTAGGTGCCCCCAATCCTGGCCAGGATGCTCAGCCGAAGCTCGATTGTTCTCAGCCACAGACTCGTTAATTTGACTCGACTTCTCTCTCCTTAATGCAGCTGAGGAAGGGGAGATCTACGCCTTGGATTTTAAAGGCCTGTATCCCATTTTCAAATGTCTGTCACAGTCGTGGTGTCTCTTTACGCTGGCTAAGGGCTGGTCTACGCTGGGAACTTCATGAGCATAGCTTCTTCGCTGAGCGAGGTAGCTATACCAGCCTCACCCCTGGCATAGACCGTGCGAGGTTGATGGAAGAATTCCTCCATCGACCGAGCTGCTGCTGCTGCTTCTCGGGGCGGTGGATTACCCGACACCAATGGGAGAACCCTTCCCAGCCACATAAATAGTGTCTACACTGGAGCTGTACCGCTGTAGCGTATCCAGTGTAGACAAGCCCTGAACATCTCCGACCAGGCAGTTCGGCCTTACGACGGTTGGTGAAGCTTGTCACTGCCCCTCTGGCTTTGGGCACTTCTGAGTTCCAGGGAAGACTTTGTGAGTTAGCGGGTTGGGGTGAGACGACGTATTGCCCTGGCGCATCTCCCGACCTGTGGCTGAGGTTCAGGAACAGGGATTGGGAGCAAAAGAGGGTATTTCTCACCCAGATAGTTCAATGGTTTGAGCATTGGCCCCCTAAACCCAGGGTTGTGAGTTCAATCCTTGAGGGGGCCATTTAGGGATCTGGGGCAAAAATCTGTCAGGGATGGTACTTGGTCCTGTTGGTGAAGGCAGGGGACTGGACTCGATGACCTTTCAAGGTCCCTTCCAGTTCTATGAGATCGGTATATCTCCATATTAATTAATAAAGTTTCACATGCTGCTCCTAGAGACTGTTGTGTGACCTTCCAGAACTGGAAAAACCCCGGGTCCTCAGAGCCTCCTCAAATAGCATTGAACCAGTTTTGTGATCTCCCCCTTAAGGCGAGGCTAGACAGAAATTATATAGAGGAAGGGGCCCATCCACTGTCTTGTAGAGGAGTGGGAGATAATATCTGACCCAGGTGACATGACTGAGACCTGGCGCGTTGGCTGTGAGCATTAGCTCATCTGGGCTGCTAATGGAAGAAACTCGCCCTGCCCAACCACCAACCTCCTCCCGTCAGTGTGTGCAAGAAGGAAGTCCTGGGAAGCTGCGAATCAGACTTTTAACGAGCTGGTGGGTGGGGGAGGGTTATGCCGTGCGTCCCAGCCCAGGAGGAATTCCTGTCTTTCTGCCCTGTTAGCCTTTGCTAAACAGGTTTAAGCTGGGGGTGAGCCTGTGCTGCCTGGCTCGTCCTCACCAGTTGCCTTGTGCTAGGTGACTGGGGTTGTGATTCATAGGGACCGGACCAGCTGTGTGCCAGGCAAAAGCCATGGCTTCTCCTGCTGTAACTTCTCTCTAAATCTGGGCAGAGGCTGGCCTGGAGGATGGGAGGGGCTGGGGCATCACTCAGTGCTGGGTCACTCTCGGAGTGAAAGTAGGTTTCATTTTACTCGGGATAGCCTGTGACTGAAAGCCGTTTCCCCCCAGCCCCACATCTCTTTGCTCCAGCAGGAGTGACCCCTCTCCAGTGCTGCTCTTTGCTGTCCATCAAACCCTTCACCTGGGGTTCCGGGGGCTGGGCCCTGGGGTTCCTGTGTTTTGGGGTAGTGACGACACTGAAGTGAGAGGTGAACTTTTGCGGTTTGTCGCTCCGGAGTCCACTGGTTCCTGAGATTTTTTTTTTGGCTAGGGCTAGGAGCAACGTATCCTTTTTTTGGCTCTACTGATTTTGAGATGATCCGTTTGGACTTGTTCTGGTCTTTTTTTAAAAAGGAAAACCCAACGAGCGTGCGCTGTTGTCTTCTGTAAGCACAGTCACCTGCTTGGGGGTGGTTGAACTTCAGTCTTGCCGGCTGCCAGTTTGCAGTCTGGGTGACTGTGCCGTGCGTTGCCAGAGACGTGGGTGTTAAAAACGCTTGAGCTCATCTGAGGTTTGTCTGTCCCCCGACTTCCACTGGTGGTGGGAGTTACAGGGCTAAAATCCTTCGTTTCGGAGGCTGGCTTCAGGAAACCCGGAGCATATCCTGGGAGCATTTCCAGTAGTGTCAGAAAACATACAGAACTGCATGGAAGGGTTTGCCTGAATCTCAGGATCGTTTCAGGGCATAATCTCCTGCCCGGGGGGTCTGGTCCTTGGCACACAGAACGCAAAAGTATATTTATTCAGTGACTCAAAATCAGTCAAGCTGTGTATTTATCTCCAGCTTCCAGCCTCCTCGTTCAGTGGGTGCTGCAGGGTGGTTGCAGGATGTTGGATAGTTTACTCCTACACACAGCCAACGTGCTGCTAAGATCTTACATCTCTGTTCTCCCTGTGCCCTTGGCCCCGCTTACGCCGTGCAGGTGATTGAGACAAGTTGGAGGTTCTCCCCAGGGCAGGTGGGAGACACTGTTGGGAGGTTTAACAAATAAACAATACTTTTGACATGTAATTTCTCTGCTTCGATACCTTAATGACAGTTCCCTGGATTGGGAATGCACTGGGATTATTGCAAAGCAACTCCCTCTGTACCACGCCCAGCACCATGCTTGTGCAGATGCCTCTAAGCACAGAAACACGAGCTGCCTCCCCCAGAGAGCCCTAGCTCTCCCTCTCCACGATCCCCTCCGTGAGAGGAAGCTGTCAGCGGGAGGCAGCTGTGGGCTGCCTGGACAGAGGGACTGGTCTTTGTTCTGCAAAGTTGCACTGAAATATTGGAGTTGAGGCGTGGGGCTGGGTACATGTCACAAGGGCTGGGCTCGGCTCAGGGTGAAAAGTACCAGGGGGATTGCAACCGATTGGGGCTCGGAAGCTGCACCATCACTGGTCTAGGGTGGGTTTAGGGACTGTTTAAACCCCCCTCCTGGGTGCAAGGGGAAGGTCCCTCGGTCGAGCTCTAAATCTCCCCCCTGTTGGGAGCTGCAAAATCGGTGCAAGGGGAAAAGTCTCCTGCCCCTTCCCAGCCCCACCCCCCTGGCCAGGGGGCTATTAGTGCTTGCAGTGGCCAGCCCCTTGGAACTGGTGACACTTGATAGAATAGGGGCTCTGCCATGTGAATAATTCATGTCCTGGAGCTCCCTGCCTGCTCTGAAGGGCTCATCTGCTCTGGGACCTACCGGAATTCCTTTCTGCTCTGGGGCCTCCGCCCTTACTGCTGTGGGTTAACCCCCTCCCCCTTCCCTCTCATCTGCTCTGCAGCACCCCCAGGCTGACCTGGGACCCCACCATTTGTCTTGGGAGTGAAGTTGCAGAGCGAGGGAGGCAGGAAGCTAAGGAAGGAGGCAGCGGCTTCTGGGAGCCGCAGGGGGGAGTCGCCTTTCCCTTGGCACTGCTTGTTCCTGGGCCAGTGTCCTCACAGGTCAGGCAAGCTGTCAGGTGCCGGAGACCCTTCCTCCCCTCTGCGTCTCATCCCAGGGGATCCCGCTCTGCTGCCTGGCCCTGATCTCCCCATGCCGGGGACAGGCTGCAGGCAGAGGGAATTTCCACTTGGGATTCCTAGAAGGAGTAGCTAGTTTCCCCCTGGCCCCCCAAAGAGAGACAATCCCAATTGCTTCCTGACCCTGTAAGCTCGTCCCTCCCAGCTAGCAACCCTGCTGCACGGGGCCCCGGGCCAGGTCACTGAGACGTGCTGAGGATGCACTCGGTGTATTTTTGACACTGCACATCCTACGTGCATCGGCAGCGAATGTATTAACTGGCAGCTTTGGTGCATGGCGCTCGCTGGGGGGGGTGCCTGGGCCAGGGAGGATGGGGGGGCTCAGCCCCTCAGCATTGTGGGCTGAAGCTGAGCTTGCCTCCAGCTGCAAGGTGTAAAGGGGGGGTCATCTCCCCTTCATTATGGGGACGGGCTGGGGAGGGAAGTCTGGGCTTGTTGGGACGGGCCGATAACCCGTCCGTTTCCCCTCTGTTGTCATTCTAGCTTCAGTCCGAACAGACTGGAAATTGGTGGGTGACGTTTATTGGGCTCCTCTGGGTGGCTTCCCCTGGGGCTGAGGGTCTTTGAGATTTCCCCCTTCCCCAGGGCAACTAGAAACCCAGAGGAGAAGTAACCACCTGGGGAGAGTCCAAGTATGGGACGAGGGGACAGGTGCAGTGTGATGGCTGCATTAGTACCTAGGCGGAACAGGGAACCAGGAGGGCAGGGTGAGAGGAAAGGGCGGTGGGAGGGGACTGAAGTGCACTGGAGGGGAGGGGTCTGGCAAAGCAAAGTGTGGGCATGGGGTGGGGAGCGGGGGAGGATATGTGCGAGAGTGACAGAAAGGGGGGTGCCCTTGTGTGCCTCCTAGGAAGTAAATCACTATCCTGTTGCACCAAGGCATAGGCTCTCCAGGGGCTGCCGTAGGAAGGTGAGTCTGACTCTTTACAGGGACAATCGGGGTGGGGGTACTACACTAAAGCCCCCACCCCCAGGGTACAGAGTGAGTTCAGTCACCAGCAAGATGCGCCCCTCTGCTCTCCCTGCAATGGCTGGGCCTGGCCCTCCCCACAGTCATGCCTTACCTTAGCCCGGGATGCTTGCCTCTCATTAACCTTCAGCACTTAGGCTGGGAATTCGAGGGAGCAGCTGCCTCGGATTGGAAGACCCACCCCCGCACTGCACTCTGCGTGATGGGTCCCCGAACACGTGGCTCTGGAAGGGAGGTGGCGAGACCCCACCGCCTGCAGCATCCGGCTGGAACTGCCACTGTGGAGACAGACGATCCGGAAAGGTGGACAAATGAGATGAAGGCCGCAGTACGACAGCACCCTCTGTGCCCAGATACTACGGTGATGGGTGCTCTAGAAATTCCGGGATTGTATTCTCACTGCGGTGACTTGTCCAATATCTTTTTCCAGCTCCAAGTGCAAAACCTTTTTAATCTCTTCCCCCAAACCACTGTTGCTGCAATTTGCATCCAGTGCTCTCTGGACAAGAGCCTCTGCTGGGACCAGTTGCTGCTGTGTCTTGCCCTCCAGCTCCCAGGTGTCCTGCCAGATGGGATTTCATGCTGGCAGACTGAAACCTCACCTGGTCTGTTCCATGGGCTCCCCGGTCCTGGGGCTGCCGCTACTGCAGCGAGCTCCAGGACCTGCCCAGCAACATTCACCTGGAAAACAGTGAGGAGAACTTCAAGCCAAATCCGTTCTTGCCCTGTGCTGGGAGCCTACGAGGAGCTGGAGCTGGTGCTGCTATGAGCCCTGGAGCGGTTTGGGGAAAGGTGTTTATTGGATCATAGAAAAAATCGGAGGGATCCATGCTGTGGCCAAGGAAAAGCTCTCCACTGACTTTGGATTCTTCTCACAGATGGTACTTGGTATCCCTCGAACCTCTCCAGCTCACTACCCCTCTCCCTGTTCATGACCTTGGCACATAGATTTGCCTCCCTTTATGAGACCAGGCGTCCAGCGCGACCAGGAGCCTGTCTTGGAGAGCAGCCATCCCAGCTCCCTGCAGGATGTTGGGCCTGAGACAGTGGTACCCAGCTCAGGAGAAGTGGTTGGATACCATATATACCACGGCCTCCTGTACCTTTGCCTCTGGCTCCTTGTCACTTGTCTCCTCTCAAGAGCTGCGCTGGAAACTGGGTTACTAGAACTGACTTCAGTCTTGGCTATTTTGAGAGCTGCTGGCTGACTCATGCATTGACCTTCGCCACCACGTCCCCAAACGTTGGTGCGCCTCGGCATATACAGTAGGAAATACAGTCTTTTCCAATGAGTGTGTTTTGGCCCATTAAGGACCCGGTGATGCCGGAAATGCTCTGGAGTCTCCATTTGGGAGCCAGATGATAGCTATGTCCCTGACCCTGTTATGCCAGGGGTTGGGAGCTGGCCCTAAGGAACCCATTCCCCATCTCTCTCCGCCTTTAAAACACGTACATGTGATCTCAAGCCACTAATGCCCCCCTAGACAAATAAGCATGTGACAAAGGTGTTGGATTAGCAACAGCGAGGTCAGATCAGCGAGGTCAGGGTCTGCCTCTCTCTCTCCTCTTCACAGCATCAGGCGCTCAATCTGTTTATCTTAACAAAGAGAGGGTTAAGGGGGTGGCTTGATCACAGTCTGCAAGTACCTACGTGGGGAATAAAAATTTGCTGGGCTCTTTGATCTGGCAGACAAAAGTCTAACAGAATCCAATGGCTGGAAGTTAAAGCTAGACAAATTCAGAGGGGAAATTAGGCACCTGTTTAGCAGCGAAGGGAATTAACCGTTGGAACAATTTTACCAGGGGTTGTGGTGAATTCTCCATTACTGGCAAACGAGAGGGAATTCAGGGGCGTTACGCGGGAGGGCAGACTAGATGATCCCAGTGGTCCCTCCTAGCCCAGGAACCTTCTGACGTGCTTTGGGATGGTTTGGAGCATTCCCAAGCTAGGGCTCCCTGCAAAAACACGTCTCTCGATACTACCCCGGCAGCCCGACCCCTCACCCAGCATGGAAGCTGATCCCAACTTGCCTGCTGTTCCTGGAACGCACGTGTGAGCCGCGCTGGGGGAGGTGTGTGTGGGGGGGTGTAGGAATCCCATGGGGCGGTGACTTGGGGCTGTCTCTCTCTGGGCTGGGCAGGAGAATCCTTGAGAGCGAATCAAAGCCCAACAACTGCTTCCATCATGGAATCTTGCTGGTATCCAGGTGTCTCTACCACCTGCTTCTGTCTTCCTCATGGCTGTCAACTTGCATCCTTCCTCATACTGCCATAGGCAATGCAGCTGGGTCATCGTCTGCCTCAGTCGCCCCAGCCCGCCCTCCAGGTCCCGCTAGGGCCAGCTTTTGCAGGAAGCAACTGTTGCAGTTGCTTCTGGGGCTCTGGGCAGCACGAGCGTGCTGGCCATCACCTTGCTAATGCCACTGTTAAACATTGTGTGCAGCCATGCCTCTTCCTCGGCCACCAACTCGGCTGCAAGGACCAGGCAAAGCTGTTGGAGAGGACAAGGCTGTAGGCCCCTCTCAATTGCTGGGAGGGTTGGTTCTGCAGGCAGGTGCCACGATATTGCTGCAGCTAGCTTCCAACATGGGCTGCACCAGATTCTCTGTCGCCAGGGTCTGCCACCACCGCAGATGGCTGTGCTGGAACGGCCGCTCGTTAAAAGATGGGCGCATGGAGTGAAACCTCCCAAAGGGGTTGGGCTGCTGGAGCCTGGTGGCTGGCCCTGTGAGAACAGGGGTAATTTGGAAGGCTAATTGAGGTAATAAAGTTTAGGATCCCCTCCCTGCTTTGCACATACTGTCTTTATCATCAGCTAACAAAGCCCGACTTGAGCCTCCTTGCTGACTCATTGACTACAATGGTCCTGCTTGCTTCCTGGTGCATCAGCTGGAGATGCAAATTCAGAGAGGGAGCCAGGTGGGGTTAGGTTAGGGTTCAAGATGAGCATAAAACTTGGAGAGTGGAGAAGGCTTCGTGAACTGCTCATTGTCTAGTCTGTATCAGCCAAGTCGCCTCCTTCCCAACATCAAAATAGAAACCCACAACCTGGAAAGATTCCCCCAAGGTGGGAGTGGATCTATGGGTCGGGTGCTAATTGCGGGAGAAGGGAAATAACTGATTGGGTTCTAGTGTGGTCTGAAATGTCACCAGGAGTGAGAGAGTGAAGCCAGCTCGGCACGGGACACCGAAGTCTGTACTTTAAAGAGATTTTTAAGGCTTGTCTACACAGGGAGTTATTCCAGACGCTATTCCTGTTGTACTCCAGCAGCACCCGCATGTGGGGGTAATCGGGAATAGTTAAACTGCTTTATATTCACACCCTACCTTATTCTGGATTAACTTTCATGTGTAGACGTGCCTTCTCCTCCATTTCCATGGCTCGTGGCTACTTTTTGTTTGCAACTGATTTGTTTTAGAGGTGATCAGACTTCCTGATTGAGGGGGGCAATTTACCGTGCCCTGACCGTTCAGCATGGAGTAACTGGGCAGGGAGTATTCAGTAGCATTTCATAGCAACCGCTGCTGGAGCTGGGATGCTGGACACATTGGGCCCAGAGGCTGCTGTGATGGCAAATCCTCTGTTCCTATATCTTCTTCGGTGGGGCGTTCTCAATGTTCGTTCCCCTAGGGACACGTTCCTGGCACTTTTGGGTTTGGAGAAGCCCCAACGAGCAGATAATGCAGTGATGGGGTTGGGAGCATCTGATCTGGAGACTTGAGTTTGACCGTGGCCTGGGGGTTCTTGGTTGCCGGTCCTATCTCATAGAGCTGGAAGGGACCTTGAAAGGTCATCGAGTCTAGTCCGCTGCCTTCACCAGCAGGACCAAGTACCGTCCTTGACAGATTTTTGCCCTAGATCCCTGAATGGCCCCCTCAAGGATTGAACTCACAACCCTGGATTTAGTAGGCCAACGCTGAAACCACTGAGCTATGCTGTTGAGCTTCTGCAGCTTGTGGAGGAGTGAAAGGTGCTTCCTCCCTCCCGGTGCTTAGCTCAGCATTGTGAAGGAGACAGGGAAAGAGTTTCGGCCCAAAATGGAGGTTTTAAAAAGGAAATTTAAGATCCGCTTGTGAAGAGATTCTCTGACCAGGGAGAAACAAGGAAATGCAGCAAGGGTTAGAAATTAATCTTAGCCCGGGAAAGGTGCTGGGTATGTGCGTGGGGGTGTGTGTGTGTGGGGGGGGAGGCTGTTTTGTTCCACCCTTGAAGGCTACCCTGTAAAGGGCAGAGCGCCTGTCACTTTCCACCCCGTGTGCCTCCTGCTGCCTCCAGGCCTGGTACCTCCCTCAGTGCTCTCCCAGCACCCCACAGAGCTTGTCCCTTTGGATTGTCAGCAAAGCAAACATCAGGTTTATCATTAACCGATTCCAGCCCTGAGCCGGCAGGGCTCCGGCCCTGCTTCTAGCTGGCACGTCCATTGCAATGGTTCTTGTCACGATTGGGAGCGAACCCTTCATTTGTCTCTGTAAATGGGAGGTGGCTGGTGTGAGGAGACCATTGGCCCGTGATCCGTAAGGCTAAGGTTTTACAGACTCTCTGGAGCCAGCCAGTCGCCTGCCTGCTTCCCCCTCTGTGCTGTCCTATAACTTCTGCACCCTGACCCTGAGAACGGCTCTCTTGGTATGGGGCCAGGGCTCTCGGGAGGGAAGCCATCGCCAAATGCGGCTGGGGTGATTAACGCCGTTTAACCTCGTCCGCCAGAGCACGGCGCCAGAGAAAGAGGAAATGCCGCTGCAGTTATTGGAGAAGGACAGGGACGCAGCCTGATCTTTCTCGCTGCCGGGAGCTGGTGCAGGGAGCTCTAGACACAGATTACCCATGGGTTGGGATCGCTGCTGGCCCCAGGTTCCTCTCCCCAGTTACAATCCTGGGGACACTCTGCTCAGATCTCTCCAGGATGGGACGGGGATGAAGCCTGCCAGGCGAGACACCCCCGGGTGCGTGCTGTGAGCATGCAGATGCATGAGGCACTTTCAGCCCCCAGAAGCAGGTACTAGTTGCAGGAGAGGTGAAGGGACTTGCCCAAGGCTACACAATGAGTCGGTGGCGGAGTTCATGGTGGGCGAATCCTTAGCCCTCAGCCCCCCTGTGCCTTGCTGTGGCCACGCTGTTTTCCCGGATCAGGCTGGCTGTACAGCGGCGCTGGTGTGAAGTCTCTTCACTACAACTCGCCAGCCTCTCTGCCTGCTCCTCTGGCCCATGGGCTGTGTCTGCCTGTGCTGCATGGGCAGGTGGGGCACAGATAAGGAAGGGGCGAATCTCTGTTGAGACATTTACTCAAAGGGCTGCGTGTGCTCAGCACCCTTGAAGGATACCAGGCACTTCTGGAGCCCTGGGTGCAAATCCCGGCTTGGGTCCCAAGAGCAGATAAGCCCCACGTCACCTCCGTGGAGCGTGGTGCATCGTTTGGCCTAGTGGGCAGCCTGTCCCAGCGTGGGTGGTGGTGGGGAGTTGGGAGAGTTGTGGTGCACGGTGCCTGGAGTTGGCCAGTCAGCCCTACCATGCCCAGGTGCCCATTTGTGCTTAGATGCTGCTGGCCCTTAGCACCTGGTTGCCTGGAGGTGCTGGTGACTCAGGTGGCCCGGAAGGTGATGGGAATTCTTCTCGACTGACTCTAAAACCCAAGATGAGATGCTGGGACTGGAGGGGAGCAAAACCTGGGGTGCAGAATGACAGCGGAGGGGGTGGAGCCAGAGAGTGCGAGGGAGGGGCCCCCTGGCACCCCGGGGCAGTGGAGTTATGGCACCAGGATTGTGCTGATGGAAGGATGCAGTTTCCAGAGCGAGGCTCGGAGCTGCTCCGGAGTGCGGCCGGCCGACTGCAGGCTCCAGCCCTGCTTTGCCGCTCCTGCTGGTCTGACCGCTCTGACTCCCACGGAGTTGCTCCCGCTTTACACCAGCGTTAGCGAGGAGATCAGGCCTTTCGTTTTCGGACTCTTTGGGAGGGAGGGATTGGGGGTCTCAGTTGCACAATGGTCCCAGAGATGCTGCGGTCCCTCCCCAGCCCAGCGGCTCAGAGCCCAGGCTGGCATCTCCGCCCTGTGAACAGCTGCCTGGTTTTCTTGGGGGGGAAAACCTTGCAGAGTTTTTTTTTTTTTTACTACCTGGTGCCCAAGAATGGCTGGATTTAGCATGTGTTGTCCCCAGCTCACCTTCCATCCAGGCTCAGTGACCGTCACTTGGCTAATGATCACGCTAGGGGGCTGTGACATGTGCCCCCAGGTTGTTTCCCCACCACTGGCTCTGAGCCAGGGGCTGTTTATCTCACCCGTTGTACCAGCCTGCCAGCTCCCCCTCGTCCTGGGGGCTCCCCCTCCCACTTCTGGTCCTCCAGCAGCTCCCGGACATGACTGTACTTCAAAGTGCTGGGGACTTGTGGGTCTGCAGCGCCACCTTCTGGCTGCTACTCAACATGGCAGCCCTGGGTCCCTCCCAGTTTGGGGCTGGGAGGGTCGCAGCCTTCAACGGCCGTTGGGTGGGATGGGGCAGTGGGGAGGGACGCGTGGTGGTGGGTTAGCACGTGGATGAGTGAGGACCGTTGGGCTGAATCCACTCCATCCTTCAAGGAATTTTGCCCACAGTCCTTTGCTTGGATTTCTGCTATGGTTCGTTTTTCAGGGGCTCACTCGTCCCCTCCCCCCCCCCCTCCGGTCCTGCCCTGTTGGGCCCATATTCCTCATTGATTGCAGCCCTTGTGCTGAGCTAGTCTCCCAGACACGTTGCAGTGGACTGGACCTCTCCCGCCAGCCCCTGCAATACCGAGAGGTTGGGTCTGTATCCCGCGTGGGGAGCTGGCTTTGTGCGGGCGACCATCCTGCTTACGCTTGGCTGTGGTTCTCTCCCCGTGCTCCAGGGTTGGTGTCCAAGTCTTCTCCCAAGAAACCTCGTGGCCGGAACATATTCAAGGCGCTTTTCTGTTGCCTCCGCACACAGAATGTCGGTCAGTCAGGCTGCGGTGGGGAGCATGCACCACACAAGGAGGAACCCAGCACCATCGCTAAGGTAAGGGGACTGCAGGGCAGGGGGGACCTGGAGCTGGGCTACCGACCCGCTAGACACCAGTGTGTTTGACCCCACATAGGACATGCCTGAGTCTTAAGAACGAAGCTTGTTTGTCATTGATCACGGTAAACCAAAAAGCTAGAGAGTCTGGTTCTGTAGCCGTGCCGCAGATGTGAATGGAAGGAACCCTCATCCAAGCACAGCCCCCTAAAGTTGCACCCATCTCCCCCAAAACTCATAGAGCAGGTGTGTGTGCAGGTACCCCCACCTGCGTGATGGGAATGTTCCACCAGGTGGCAGCACTGGGCCCCTTCTCCATAAACAAGTCTGTGTGTGTGTGTGTGAGAGAGAGAGAGAGAGAGAGAGAGAAATACCTGCTGCAGTTTCGTCTCTGAGCCCTTCCCTGCTTGATCTGTCTTAATTCTCATGTTCTCCGGCTGACCCAGTGCTCGTGCTGCTATTCATTAGCCTTTGATTATTTCTTAACTGATTTCTCTCCCCTTCTCTCCGATGAGAATTGCTGTAAGCACATGGCAGCAGATCGCAGGGGAGTTCTGTCCTGTCCCCGGATGGCTAGGGCTAAGGGGCGGGTTAGTCCCGCAGCCCAGTCAGGGCCACGCTGTCTCTCTGCTGCTGCCGGCTGTCACGCTAATACCTGTGTTTCTCCTCTTCTTTCCCGCTTTAGTCCGATCTGCTGCAGTGTCTTCAGTACCAGTTCTACCAGGTATGTGCTGAGCAGCCGCCGGGTATTTGGGTGGGTGGCTAAGATTCCCAGCTCCGATCTCCCAAGCAAATGCCCCTTCCTCTCCTGCCGAAACAGGCCCTGATCCAAACCCCACAGTATCCGTGGGAGTCCTGTGGATTTTGCTGGGGTGTTGGCTCCAGCCCAGAGTGAGCTGCCTTCCCAGGGAAGGTGGAGAAGCTTAAGACTGTAACATTCCCTTACTCCCCCTCGCTTCAAAGTTCCCCACTCGTCCCTGAGCATTGTGGGATGGGGACCGCTCCTCCACTGGAGAAAAGGTAAAGGTTGCCATCTCTTAGCGCCACCATCTCGTTGCCAGAGGGTGTTGTGAAGGCCAGAAGCATAATTCAAAAGAGAACGAGATAAGTTCCTGGAGGAGAGGTCCATCAATGGCTATTAGCCAAGATAGTCAGGGACACAGCCCCATGCACTGGGTGTCCCTAGCCTCTGACTGCCAGAAGCTGGGACTGGACGACAGGGGATGGATCACTTGATAATTGCCCTGTTCTGTTCACTCCCTCTGAAGCATCTGGTACTGGCCACTGTCGGAAGACAGGATACTGGGCTAGCTGGGCCATTGGTCAGACCCAGTATGGCCGTTCTTATGTGCCACGGTCCGTGCAGCTTTGGCATGAGGTCTCTCCCCAGTCCCTGGCCGCTCCTAGTGGGAATTCAGGATAGTCCAGATGGGAAGGAGGCTAGTAATTCTGTAGGGTGCTCCGGGTCATGGGGAGGGTATCGCCCAGATATCTGGATGGGATGTTTAGAGTCTCCCTGCTGGTCCCCAGTGGAATTCTCTCCAGTGTGAGGACATGGATGGACACCCCAACTCGGTGTGAGATGGGGGAACTGCTGGAGATGAGGAGCCTTCTCCAAGGGGTGTGTGGGGGGGAGTGGGGGTGTCTGCTGGTTAGTTCCACTGGCCCTGATCTCCATGGAGGGGTCTCGCTTTGGGGAGGGGCAACTCAACCTGTGAACTGCATATGGGCCAGGGCTGCTCCCCGAATCCCTCTGACAGCTGGGCGTGTATCTGCTTGCAGATTCCCGGGACGTGCCTGCTCCCCGAGGTGACTCAGCGGGACCAGGGCAGGATCTGCGTGGTGATCGACCTGGATGAGACGTTGGTGCACAGCTCCTTTAAGGTGACCCCACGTACTTGCTCAGGGGGTAGGGTGGAGGGGTGGCGCAGGGAGGCTGCTGGTGGGAAGAGACGGTGCGGGGGCAGGAGCAGGCGGGTCTGGCTCTCAGGAGCTGGGTTCTGAGCCACTGCTGGCCATGGAGAATACTTAATCCCAGATCCCGTGAATGCCCGATAAACGGGTGACACGCCGGGGGCTGGAAACGAGGCATGAGATGTTCTTGGAGGGACTGGGGCAGCCGTGGAGGTTGGGATCTGCTGCACCCCGTTGGCTGGACAGCAGAGCAGCTGGGGGTTGGAGCAGGTCCTGGAGGCTCCTCCCCCGCCAAAGCAAAATTCTCCGACGCCATCTCCCCCAGAGCAGAGCCAGATGCATGCGGAGACACCACGGCATGCGTGCTCTCAGTCTGGTTTCCTGTTGCCCCTGGGGAGCTGGGGCTGCACCTCTGGGGCGCTGGGGAACCCCCTCTGCTCTTGTGCTAACAGACCCCTTGATTCCTTTTCCCCCTCAGCCAATCAACAATGCTGACTTCATAGTGCCTGTGGAGATAGAGGGGACCTTGCACCAGGTAAGCGAGTCCCTCTGATGGGGTGGGTGGCGCTGTGACCAGGATCCGTTCCAGGAGCGGGGCCCGTCCTGTCCTGTGTGCGAGGAGGCCCAGTTCCCTGGGGCCGCGGAGGATCTGCGGAGGCCGTAGCCCGGTTCAAGTAATCCAGGATAGGCTGTTACCAGGCAGCACGGCCTATTCTTGATTACTTGTTTCAGGAGGCGGCTGCTGGCACCGGAGGAAGATGGACTCGACGGGGCTGGGTTCGGCACCGGGCGTGGCTGGGGGAGGGGAGCGGTGATGGGACCCGGGCTGAAGCCCCCACGCTGGCTGCAGCGACGAGCACAGGGCAGCCCCTCCGTGCTGCTGTCGGTGCCCCTCCAGCTGGCTCCCAAGGGGCAGCTTGGGCAGGCGGCGCTAGGCACCAGGCTCCATCTGCTTGAGAATAAGCCCCAGGCCAATGCTGCCCCCCCCCCCACTTGCCAGCAGAAGCAGGGAACCCGAGCATCGTCCCCCCAGAGGCTGTGTTCCCCTCACCCCGGAGTCTCTCCTGCCCCCTGCTGACGGCCCCTCCCCTCCTTAGGTCTATGTGCTCAAGAGACCTTTTGTGGACGAATTCCTGAGGCGGATGGGCGAGCTGTTTGAGTGTGTCCTCTTCACTGCCAGCCTCGCTAAGGTGAGGGAAACCTGGGGGAGTGGGGTGCTCCCCATGGTGCCAGCCTGCTCCGGGCAGAGGGGACGTGGTTGGGAGAGGTGCTCTGTGCTGCTGTCCTGGCCGTGGCCTAGCTATGGCGGGAGGGGGGATATCTTCTGAGCAAGCCGAGCCGCTCCTGCTAGCCCTGGCGCTGGGCTGCGGGGGCCGGCGGGGAACCGAGCCGCTCCGGCCACGTGCCGGCGGAGCCCGCTCTAAGCAACACGCCGCTCTCTTGCTCTTGCCAGTACGCCGACCCGGTGACGGACCTTCTGGACAAGTGCGGGGTGTTCCGGGCGCGGCTCTTCCGGGAGTCCTGCGTCTTCCACCAGGGCTGCTACGTCAAGGACCTGAGCCGCCTGGGCCGGGACCTGCACAAGACGCTCATCCTGGACAACTCGCCGGCCTCCTACATCTTCCACCCGGAGAACGCGGTGAGCGCCCCCATCCCTGGGCCACGGCTGAGCTCCTGGGGGTGGCTAAACGGAGCGGAGACAAGCCATGCCCCGTCGAGGATCTGGGCTCAGCCTGCCTTGACTTCTCTGTGGGGCTCCTGCTGACCCTCCCCTCCCGTCCTTGCCCCCCTTGCAGGTGCCCGTCCAGTCCTGGTTTGATGACATGGCGGACACAGAGCTGCTCAACCTCATCCCCATCTTCGAAGAGCTGAGCGAAGCTGAGGACGTTTATACCAGCCTCGGCCAGCTGCGGGCGCCGTAGAGCCTCCAGTGCCCTGGCGGCCCATTTCTGCAGGGGACTTTCACTCAGTGCCTTCGCTAGCAGCCGGGAGGAGGTGGTCGGGCAAGGAGTCGGCTCCCGGGCCCCAGAGGGCCAGAGCCCTCGCCTCTCGGACCGGGGCGCAGGATGGGATGTTGGATTGCAAAGCGGGGAAATCTCCGTAGCCCCGGTCACAGGTCTGAGCCCATCTCCTGGTAGCCCTGGGGTCTCTGCACTGCGGGGTGCAGGGCTCCCCGCGCTCCGACTCGCAAACGGGGCTCTGCTTCCCGCCCCGCTCGCCTCCCTGACACACAGCGCCTGCGGATTCCACGTGGGGGGGCCTGGCTGGGCGACTCCTGCCATGGGGGGTGGGGAGGGTTGTGCATCCCAATGCCTGCCTTTTCCCCCCCGCGTGCTGCTCTGAGAGCAACTGCCTGAACCGACGGCCAGCCTCCCGGCAGGACGGCCCTCCAGCTCTCCAAAGGGCAAACGCCAGCTGTCCCCGGCCCCTGGAGGCATCCCCGGCCCCTGGAGGCGTTCTGCAGGGCGGGGCAGCTGCTGCGGCACCTTTGCTGTGGCTTTCTCAGAATCCTAGTCCCACTGCCGGTGCCTGGGGCTGGGCCAGAGCCCTGCCTTTGCCATCCCCCCCTCCCAGTCTCATCCTCCCATGTGGAGCCCCTGATCCCATTCCCTGTAACCCTCTCCCCCAGGAGGCACCTACTGAGGCCTCCGGAGCTGGAGCCAGGCCTGTCTGGGGTCAGCAACCCACTCCCCAGTCGTCGTCCCCCCGGCACGGCCCAGGCCCAGGGACTCATATCCTGAGGGAGCCTCTCCATCCTCCCTTGTCCCTTAGCCGGCTCCTTCCAGGAGCTGGGTCTCCAGCCCAACCAGATTCCTCCTCCCTGGCCTGGATCCCAGCCTGGGGCCAGCGTCGCTCTGAAGGATGTTCCTGGAGCAGCCCCAGCTGGGCCCCGTGACTCCCAACAGCTGCCATTGCCCGGTGGAGCCGAGATCCTTGCCTCATACCAATTGCCGCTCGGCTCCAAAGGCGGGGGAGATGCTGAGAGCGGCCGAGCCAGAGGCTGCCGTAACGGGTAACTTTAAACCAAAGCCACACTCCACCTCCCTAGCCGGTTTAGCCCAAAGCAGGGGCCGGCGGGGGCAACTTTGAGCTGCAGGGAGACGGTCACGTTGCACTCACACTCCTACAGTCCAAAGCAGCGCTCTCTATCTAGGGGACCACGCCCACCCCCCTGCCTTAACTGCTGCCCTCCATCTGGGACATGGGGCCCACGGAAACAAGATGCTTCCTCCACCACCAGCAGGCTGCTGGGGCGAAGCCTGGAACATCCCCTCCGTGGGGTGCTGAAGGGGTCGGGAGCCACATATTCAGTGTGAGAAGCCCCCCCGCACTGAAGTCCCAGTGTGGTGACGTCTTCAGCTTCAACAGTTCCTGCAGGTGGTCTCAGGAAACGCTCACTGGAGCTGAGCCCCTTGGCGATAGGAGACTTTGGCACCAGCCCCCCCCCTCCCTCCCAACTCTGCGTTGTGCTGACCCCGCTCTCTCGGCACAGCTTGACTTCCCCATACCAGCCTGGCGAGACGGGGCCCTTCCTCTGACCTCCGGCTCTCTGATCTCCCAGCATTCCTCGTCGGTGCCACAACACAACCCCGCAAGGCCCGGAGGAATCTGCCGGGATGGAGTTTGTGGCATGTCATATCCGTGGCCGCCCCGACAAGCGGTGGCTGCTCCGGGCACCTCTGCCACTCCAGCATTGGCAACCGCCCCTCTCCATCTCGGTGCCTTCCCGTCCCTGCTGCACCTTCCGCTTTGGTATTTCCAAAGAGAACCAGCTCTTCGTCCAAGCCAAATGTCGACCGGGTTGCAGGCAGCATCCCCTCCCCGAGGGGGCTCTCGGGAGGGCTGGGCCGTGGCTGTCGCTCTGCCCGCGTGGCGTTGGGGCCTGGCGCACATCCCTCCGGCAGCAGGACAGACTCTGCTGGGCTGTTACACCATCAAGTGCCATTAGGCCGCAGGCCAGTGCCTGCTGTGCCAGGGGACACCCCCGTCTGGGCCTGGCCCCCACTGTGAACTTTGTGGGTCATGGCCAAGCCCCAGGCCCGAGGAGGGCACCATGGGACCAAAGCTGTGAGACCCGTGCCTGGCTGGGCCCTGGGGCAGGCCAACCCCCTTCCTGCCCTCGAGGGGTGCTGTTCTCAGGCCCAGCTAGGAAGGGCCGGGACCTGTCGGAGTGACTCAAGGAGAAGGGCCGACAGCCTAGGCTTGGGGTCGGAGAAACCGGGAACCCACTCCCCCTGCAGGTCTCCCCTTCCCCTCAGGGTCCGAGTCTTATAGGGGAGATCTTAGTAACAGGCCGGTGTGTGCCGGGACCGGGGACTCCAGCTCTGCACATTGTACAGGGGAGCCCAGCAGGGAGCAGTGGAGCACCAGGCCTGGTGGGGGGGGAGCACCCCAACTTATAATAAATACAGGTTTCCTCTCCCCCCTCGAATTCCCTCTCTCCTCGGGAACACAACTCTACATTGAGCTTCTCAGGACCCTTCCACCCCAACCTCTGATGTGGCTTGAAATGCCCATGCTAGGATGTGAAATTGGTCCCTTGTTTGCTTCCCCTCCCCCCAGGTGGGGGAACCACCCCACACCTGTATTGTAGAGATTTTCCAGCAGTGGTTACCACATCTGACCTGTTCTCCCCCCCCCCCCACCCCTGCACATACCTGGGGGACCTGCCCCAGCATCCGGTCCAGCCCCACTCCTATCCCTCGTCTGCTGACTCAACGGCCTCTGGTGAGTTACCCTGAAATGCACGTGGCCGTGGGAAATCCCCACCCCCTGTACTGCAGCCAGGAGCCCTGAGGACGGGGGAGTCTAGCTGCAGGTGCTTGGGCAGGTCTCATGCCTCCGACACCCCAACTGGCAGCAGGTGAGCCCCAAAATGCAGTCTGGCCGGGGCCTCGGAGCTGGGCTTCCCCAGGCCTCCTTCAGCATGCACATGCTCACCTGAGCTCACTGATTTGCCTTTCACGTGGGGCCGTGTTCCCCTAAACCCCACAGCTCTGCTCAGGCCCCCCCATTGGAATCGGGGGGGTGCCCCCATCTCCCACGGTGGGGGTCGGTGCACTCAGCGTGAGGCCCTGGGGTGTCCCCCCCTCCAGGGCGTAAAGACTTCGGTTGCTTTGGTGACACGGTCACTTCCTTTTGTTTGTTACATTTTTGTCTTATTCAAAAGAAAAAACTTGAAGCCGGCGCCGCTGTCTCGGTCTCTTTCTATTTTTGGAATCTTTGTATTAACTGCGATTAAAGCCAGGAAAGGAAAGTGAATTGGTTCTGGTTATTGGCTCTGCTCGGTTGATAAGGGCCTGGCTTTTTTGTACTAATTGTCTGACAGTGCCCCCTACAGGCTCAAACCAAGACCGAAGGCCCAGTGAGCTGGGTGCTGCATAGACAGACAGACCAACCCCACCAAGAAGAGCTTAGGCCCTGATCCTCAAAGGTATTTAGGCTCCTAGCTTCCATAGACTTCAAGGATTCAGGCCCTGCCATCTAAATACAAGGCAGATGAGGGGAAACTGAGGCACATAACAGGGACAAAGGTCAGCAGCGGAGCCAGGATTAGAACCCAGGGCTCCTGAGTCCCTGGGAGGGGGTCTACCCTCTAGGCAATGCTACCCCGGCTGACCAGAATGCCGGCAGAAGTCTTGAAAGTGGCGTGTTGGCGCGGAGCAAGATACGGGTCTAGAGAGCAGGTGCAAAGGGTGCAGCGGCAGGCTGGCGGTGGGCCACGGCTCTGGCCCTGGATGGGGTTTGCTAAGGAGGCCCCCTGGGGGGGTGGGAGATGGGAAAGGCCTAGAAGTCCCTGCTGGATCCCCATGGCCTGTGGCTGGGCTGACTCCCGGCAGGCCGGGGCTGCCCCATTCCAGGCCCTGGGCAGAGCGTCCCTCCCCGCTCCATGGGATCATGGCTGCTGAAGCCGGGGGGGGGGGGGGGGGCGGGGGGGAAGGATGATGCTGGATCTGCGCCCTCAAGGCAGCGGGCAGGCGGTGATGCTCTGTCCCTTTGCTGGGTCAGAGTCGTCCCCGCCCCGGCGGCCGCTAGGTTAATAGGATCCGCAGCATGTGCCTGGGAGCTCACCCCGCGTGATGCTAATGTCCCGAAGGCTGGTGCATTAGCTCGTGGTTCATGGCCATGTGCCTCTCCCCCGCCCCCCTTGCAGCAAGGGGCCAGCTCTGGGATTGGGGCCAATGCCGTTAACCTCCTGGGATTGGGGTAGCAGGAGCTGCTCCGGCTCTGGGGATGGCCACGCACGGGCCAGGACACTCAATAACCTACAGCTGCAGGCCTGGTCTGCTCAGGAGATGGTTGACTGTCACCAGCCGGAGCCCAGATGTTTGGCGCTGGGGTGGGCCCTACGCTCCAGGGGGGCAGGAGGGGCTGTGGAGTGTGTCCAAGCCCTCCAACAAGGGGAGGATGGAGACACCCTGGGACCCCCTTTCCTGGGCCTGTCCCCTTTATTAGTTGCTTATCTTGCTGCTACTATTTCTCCCCCCCCCCCATCTCTGGTGCCCCCTCGCTGCAGGGTAAAAGCTGCCCCCTTCAGGGCTCAGCTCCTCTCCCCGCCCCGTCTCCTGCCTCGGCTCCGTGCATGTCGCCCACGTGTGGTTAATTTCCCCCCCTCCCCTTTGAATTATTAATCAGCCCGAGCACTTAAGAAAAATCGATGGGAAGAGGGCGTGGACGGAGGCGAGCCAGGCGGTGCTGGCCTTCGAGTCCCTGCGCCCCCCCCGCCCACCCCCCCTTCAGTGCTTTGACCAGGAACAAATAGCTGCTTTCCCTCTGCTTTGCCTATGTCGAGCGTGCGGCCAGACCAGTGCTCATTGGCCAGGGTCGCCCAAAGGCGGCTGAGATGCAAACTCAGGCAAATATAACGCCTGGGTCCGGGCGCGCTGGGTGACTGGGGCTTGTGCCAGCAGCTGCCCCGGGGTCTCCTCAACAGCCGCCCGCAGAGGACAGCAGCGAATTCAGGTGAGTCCCGGCCTGATTTTGGGGTGGCGACTTGGGCAGGGAAAGAGGAGTGAAAATTATTGAATTAAGGTAGATCTAAACGGGGTGGGGGGAAGAGATCCCAGCTGAGGCAGGATCCGAGAGCGTCCATCGCTTGCGCCCTAGGCAGGAGGAACTGGTGCCAACCAAGGGTTGGATCAGGGAATGCCATGCCAGGTTTCCCAGTACTGGGTTAGCTGGTGCCACATGGGGAGGGGAAGTCTGGCCCTGGGGTTTTCCCCCCAGGGGCTCAGCACGAGCAGACGCCTGCCCTGCGATCGGGCAATGGTCGGAAAGGGCTGGCCATGTCGGAGAGGAACGAACCAGTGTGAACGGCCTCTGCCAACGCAGCCTGGCCCAGCCCCGAAACCAGCACATTCCTGGCTAATCAAACCCAGCTGATGGTGTCTCACCGAGCTGAGGCTCTCCTAGCGCTGCGGCTGGGCCGGCTCCCTGGGTCAGGTTACACCATCTGGCTTCAATGACTGAAAACTGGGGGAGACATGGGCGGGGGGAGCGGTTACGGTTTGGGCTGCTGGGAGCCCGGCCCCTCAAACCCATTCTCCTCCAGAGCCTGCAGTCAGGGCGTGTCCCTCCCTGCAGCGCAACGGGCAGCGTGGCTAGAGCAGGGCCCACGCCCTGTCTGTGCCCGGGCCAGCGTGCTGGGTAGCTGGACCCACCCCAGGCAGGGAGCACCCAGTGGGCAGGAGAGATCCCTGCGGTGTTCGTAAGTATCCGCAGGGTGCCCTTGGGGCTGAGCCCCTGACCCCGGCGAAGCCAGAGGCACCCAGCCCAGCTAGGGACTCAAGATCTAGGGCATGGAGAATGGATCCAGAGATTAGAAAACCTGCTCTCTGCTGGGCTCCATCCCCGCCGGTGCAGGGAGGGCAGGAGAGGCTGCTGGGCAGTGTGAATGCGCAGCTCGGCCTGACTCCGGTTGGGGCGGCACAAGAACCAGCTGGGTGGGGCCCACATGCCCTAACAGCTTCCATCTGCTGGGGGGGCAGGCCAGGCCTGGGAAGGAGAATTCCTCCTTAAAGGGGCCATGGAGTCTCCCAAACCCTGGCTGGCGTGACTCAGGGAGAGGCGGGGGAATTATCCTGAGGAGCTGGTGAGCTCTGGCTCCAAGGGAAAACCCCAAATACCAGGGGAGGGGGACATCTGCAGAGGTGAGCCCCTGAGATGTGGGGCGGGGCAGATCCCCAGTGCTGTGAGACACGTGGGGGGGGGGGGGGGAGCTTCTCCTGGGCGTTGGCTGCTGATTCACGCTGCACGCATCACCCCCGAGGAACATCCACCTCTCCTGGGTCCCAGGCAGCCCCTGCATCCAGGATCCGGGCTGGCCCTTGGGGTGTGTGTGTGTGTGGGGGGTCTCATATGGATGGTGCACCCTGCTGAGCTGCTTGGGTCCCATCTCGTGCGATTTGGGGGATCCCCTACCCCACATTGCCTCGCTTCACCCCTTTCATTCCCCCCCCTCCCAAAGCATGCAGCTTCTGGGCAAAGCTTTTTACAGAAGCTTTTTACACCCCTGGCTGGCTCGGCTGGGACGTGTGCGGCTGCTCCTCTGGGCTGGCCTTGGCTCTGGGCTGACTGTCTCCTCTTGCCCAGCAGCTCCCCGGCGAGTCCCCGGCGCAGGGCGCGATGGCTCTGAGCAGCGCTTTCAAGGCGGTCAACAACATGCCCGGCGTCATCGTCTGGAGGGTCGAGGTAAGCGGGGCTGGGATCCCCTTGGAGCTCCCAAGCTAAGCCGGGTCTGGTCTGGTAACGAGGGCTTGGCTGGGAGACCTCCAGGGTGCAGAAGAAAGGGGTATGGGCAGTAGGCTAGCGAGTGCTTCCAGTGGGCCACTTGTCTTTGCCCACGGCCCTTTCGTGGGGGCTGGGCTGGGGTGCGGTGCCCTGGCCTAATTCCAACTCTAGCCCTTTATGCTCTGCGTCCCTAAAGGCTCCAGTGTCCAGGCGGGTGTCTTCACTTCCTGTCCCAAACAATGGTGTAGCATTGCTGGCACAGTTGCCCTGTGCCCCTGGTGATCCATGTGGGGTACTCCCATAAACAGCTGCCACGCCCCTCCCCAGAGGTGGCTGCATTCCAGTGGTGGATGTGCAGGACTTCCATAAACAGCTACCATTCCACCCCCCAGAGGTGGCTGCATTGTTGCCGACCACCAGGCCAATGCTCACCCCCAACTCCGTAGGCTTGTCCAGATCCCCGATGGCCCAGCCGGCTCCTCCCTCCTGGCTCTTCCTTTTGCCGGCCCTGCCCTGTCTGGGGGAGCTGAGCGGCCCATGGGCTCTGGCCGGCCCTCTGGGGAGAGTTTGGCTGGGGCTTTTCCCCTTGGGTGCACACCCAACGCACCATTTCGGCTGAGCTGCAGGTGGGGGGGGGGACACTCTGGGAGGGGGGCTGTTGTGTGCCCCATGGCTGACACCAGAACAAGAGGGGGCTGCTCTGGTCTCAATGCACTTCTGCCTCCCCCCAGAAAATGGACCTGGTGCAGGTGCCTCCGAAATCCCACGGCAGTTTCTATGAGGGCGACTGCTACGTCCTCCTCTCGGTGAGTGCCCCCAGGGCTGCCGCCACCCCTGCTGGGGGGGAGGGTCATTAACACCCCCCCCCAGGCCACCGACCTGCTGGGACTCGCTCCAGGGCCCCTCGCTCTGCTTTAACCCCGACGGGTGTGGGACAGACAAGCAGCTCCGAGAGGCTGCTTTGCGAGGCTGATCTCTTCCATTTTCTCCTCTCGCCCCCCTCCCCTCCGCCTTGGAAGAGCTACAGAGATGTGTGTGTGGGGGGTGGGGGGGGCGGGGGAGTAGTGCCGATGAAAGGCGAAAGCAACAGCAGTAGGTTTAAGCTTGACAAAAGGAAATGCTCTGTGCGACGTCCTGTTAGCCTGTGGGACTCCCTGCCACATGATTTGGAGGCAATCGTTCTGGTTAGGATTAGCGCGTGAGTGAGGATAGAGCAAGGAGGGCTTGTCTGTTTCGGCTTCCGGGCGGGCCCTGACAAACTGATCCCCAGTTGTAGCGGGGCAGGGTGTCAGGAAGAAATTCCCTCCCTCCCCCATGCAGTGGAGGGGGGGACATCTGCCAGCTGGGATCCGGGATCACCTGGCCCCCGGCAGTCCCGATGCTGGTCTGATCGGCGGGGAAGACGCAGGGTCACTCCTCGGGCTCTGTCCCTGCTGTAGACCCGGCGCTCGGGCAGCGTCCTGGCCTACGACATCCATTACTGGGTCGGGAAGAGCTCCTCGCGGGACGAGCAGGGCTGCGCCGCCATCTACACCACCCAGCTGGACGACTACCTGGGCGGGGGCCCCGTGCAGCACCGGGAGGTGCAGGGCCACGAGTCAGACCTCTTCAAAGGCTACTTCAAGCAGGGCATCATGTGAGTAGGAGGCCGAGGGGCCCTGGTCCCGGTGGGCCTGACCCACCGACCCTCCCGCTTGGAGCCCCATGGAGGGACAGGATCTCACTCCGGCTGCCCACCCCACCCAGACGTCCTGGGCGTGTGTGGCCTACAGACCGTCCCCACCCACCCAGCCCCCACGCGGGGACGTCTGGGCGGGGGGTGTGGCCTACAGACCACCCCACCCACCCAGCCCCCACGCGGGGACGTCAGCCTGCAAGCATTGCAAGGAGCTGTGGCTGTAGCACCTTCCGGGGCTGGGGGGGTGACGGGGCCGTGTTTGCCGGGGTGAGGACGGTCCTAGCACCCCCCGTGTGTGTCTCCCCTTCCTGCCCCGTGACGGCCCTTCCTCCCTGCCGGGTTGGCCCGGGCCCCCCTTCCCTGCTGTGGGCGCTCACCCTTCCCCTGCCCCTCTCCCCCAGCTACAAGAAGGGCGGCGTGGCTTCAGGGATGACACACGTGGAGACCAACGTCTACAACGTCCGGCGCCTGCTGCACGTCAAGGGGAGACGGAACGTCACGGCCACCGAGGTGAGCCTGGGCTCTGGCACCTGTGCCGGCCAGCGCGGCCTCCACCTCCCAACCCTGGCCTGGGCCACTGCCTGTCCTATCGCAAGGCAGCCTCCATTCTCCCCTGCGTCCCCTGGCCTCTGATTCCCTGGGGCCAGCGTCGCCACTGCCTTCCTGGTAGAGCCAACGCTCCACCCGCCCCATGCCCCCGCTGCCTTCCCACCCTAGTGCTGGCACAGTCCCTGCCTCCCGATTCCCCCAGCGTGGCGGCTGCCCCAATGCCCGCCCTACCAGTGCCCTTCCTACTTCAGTGCCATCAGGGCCACTGCCGCTCGGTCCTCCCGCTTCCCCTGGTGCCAGCCTCCTCACGGCCTCCTCTCCGTTCCCCTGCCCCCGGGCACAGGTGGAGATGAGCTGGGACAGTTTTAACCTGGGGGACGTGTTCCTGCTGGACCTGGGGAAGGTCATTATTCAGTGGAATGGCCCCGAGAGCAACACCAGGGAGCGGCTGAAGGTAGGAACCTTGCTGGACCTGCCCCACCCTGCTCGGGATTCCGATTACTCCTTCCGCTGTAGGGAAGGGAAGTTTGGAGCATTCCCCTCCCCCTGGATCTGGATCGGAACCAGCGCCCTAGAGGGGAAAGGCCCTGGATCCCGCTCCCTGGCCCTACCGGGCTGGCTCGGAACCAGCGCCCTAGGGGGGAAAGGCCTGTATCCCGCTCCCTGGCCCTATGGGCTGGCTCGGAACCAGCGCCCTAGAGGGGAAAGGCCTGTATCCCGCTCCCTGGCCCTACGGGGCTGGCTCGGAACCAGCGAGCGCTGGTTCCTCTCTCCACAGACCAGGTGAGCGTGCGGGGTGCCGAGGCCGGTCTGTGTTTGTACTCAGTCTGTGATCTGCCCTTCACCTGTCCCCTCCGTGTCCGGCCGTCCTGCCTTTTCAGAGAGCACAGGCTCTCGGGTGGGGGCGATCTGGTGCCTTTGCCCAGTGCGCTGCGGGGAGCCGATGATTGTTCTCTTTGGGGGTCTCATTTAGGCCATGCTCCTGGCCAAAGACATCCGCGACCGGGAGCGCGGGGGGCGGGCGGAGATCAGGGTGGTGGACGGCGACCAGGAGGGAGCCAGCCCGGAGCTGACAACGGCGCTGCAAAGCGTGCTCGGGGACAGGCCGCGGAAGATCAAACCCAGCACCCCGGACGAGGTGGTGGACCAGCAGCAGAAGGCCACCGTCCTGCTCTATCGGTAAGCGGGGAGGAGGGTGCAGCGCAAAGCAGCGGGGGGCACATCAGACAGAGGCTTCCCCATCTCGCTAGCTCCAGGGCGTTTGCCTGGCCTCACTCCCCATCCCTCGCTAAGCCGCAGCTCCCACGCAGGCTTAGATTGATCCAAGTGCAACAGAGCTGGCTGGGTTTTGTTCCTCAGGGATCTTCCTCCAGGGACGCCCGCCCCCCCCCACCGCTCCCAGCGCGGCTGGTGAATTCACAACCAAGCAGGGCTCCTCGTGCCTGGTGGCTCCTGGATTTGCTGCAGCATCGTTGGGATGGGCCCTGACGGCCCCGTGCCCGAGAGACCAGTAGAAAGGGGAGTGGGTGGAAACTGTCCCATCGGATTGCCCTGGCGTCTGCTCCCCTCCTGGGCCTGGAAGCCCCCACATCCCCGGCTGCCATGGGAATAAATCCACCCCTCTCCTTTCTCTAGTGTCTCGGACTCCGGAGGGAAAATGCAGGTGCTGGAAGAGGCCGCGAGGCCGCTGGTGCAGGAGCTGTTGAGCCATGACGTGAGTGAAAGACGGGGGCTCCTGGGGCATCGTCGGGACTTTCGCCACGTGCCGTTTAAAACCCACCTCTGCGTCCCGGGGCTCTGCTCCTGTCGCTCGACTTCACCCAGAGCCCCACCTCTGCCTGCCCGGCTCTGCCCTGCGTCCCGAGCCATCTAGAGTCCTCTTTGCAGGATGGGGCTAACTCTGAGACTGGGGCGGGGGATAGGGGGACCAGATCATCCCGCATCTGCTGGCTTCTTGCGCCTTCCTTTGCCGCGTCTGGCGCTGGCCGCCGTCAGAGACAGGAGACGGGGCTGGGCGGACGTCGAGGCTGATCCACTCTGGCAACTCCTACGTCCCCTTCAATCCGGGGCTGGACTGAGCGCTGGGGTGTGGTCCGGGAAGCCCCCCGAACCAGCGCATGGTGCCTGATTGGATCCCTTGCGCCCCATTTTAAGCCCCAACCCCCCCTTCACGCCTTATAGGGCAAGGCAGGGGAGCATAGCATGGGGCCAACTCAGCAGCCCCAGGAAGTGGTGTAACCTTTTCCTCCCCAGGACTGCTACATCCTGGATCACGCCGGGACCAAGATCTACGTCTGGAAGGGGAAGGGGGCTACCAAGGCAGAGAGGCAAACAGCCATGGCCAAAGCTCTGGTAGGACCGAGGTTGTGGGGGGGATGTCTCGCTAACCGTGATACGGGGAGGGGGAGTAGCCGATACAGACCGGGGACGAGCTGGGGGCCTGGAGTGAAAGCAGGATTCCTGACTCCCTGCCGCCAGAGGGTGGGGGCCCCTGGCCGGGCCTCCGGGTCGCCCCCCTGACCGGGCTCCTTGCCGCTTTCCGCCCCCGGCCCGGCAGGAGTTCATCAACATGAAGGGCTACCCCTACGGCACCAACGTGGAGACGGTGAACGACGGAGCCGAATCCGCCACGTTCAAGCAGTTGTTCCAGACGTGGGCCGTCCGGGACCAGACGGTGGGGCTGGGCAAAGCCTACAGCGCTGGCAAAGTGGGTAAGGAAGAGCCTCCTCTCTCCTGGAGCTCGCGCCGTGCATGGCTGCCTTCCCCCCAGCCTGCAGGGTGCGGCCGCCGATCTGTCTGCAGGGAGACAAGGGGCACGCGGCTGCTCTGGTCGTTTCCTAAACTAGCCCCCTACCCCCCATGCCGAGGTCTTCCCCAGGGTGCTGGGATACAGCGTATAGGGGTAGATGCTGTGGGCTATAGGGTCCACACTGACAGCTGCGGCCCTGACGCCCGCATCTGCTGCTCCCTCCCTCCTGCTAGGCTGCTCCCCAAACCCTGATGGTGTTTTTTTTTTTTTTTTTTGCAGCCAAAGTCAGCCAGGAGAAGTTTGATGCCACGCTGCTGCACGCCCGGCCCGAGCTGGCCGCCCAGGAGCGGATGGTGGATAACGGGGAAGGGAAGGTGGAGGTAGGAGCCGCGAGCTGCACTGAAGCTGACTGCTCTGTTGAGTGACCCCTCTGCCCTTTCCCTGGCAGGGCAGGTGTCTCTTTAGCCCCCGTGGCTGCTGGGACCAGGGGGACCTGGGCCCCTCCGCTCGCTGGGGTGCAGCCTGGGGCCCTCGCGCCCATCGCAGTGCCCAAGCTGGCAAGCCCCAGGGGAGTCCCGCGCCTGCGAGTGGCTTGGGAATCCTTAGTCGTCGGGCCTGGCTGCACACGGAAGACGCCTGAGTGGCTCGCGGCGTCTCTGGGCTGAGCCGGCCAGCCCTGGCCGGGCCCCTGGTGCTGATCAAAGACCTTCTGAATGACCCTGAAGCAGGGGCGTACACAGGAATAAAAATCTGGCTGCTTTTGGAGGGGCACTTTCTGGGCCCCCCCCCTCCCCGTGGCCGGAGGAGCTGGCTCTCCCCCACGGCCTTGGGGCAGTGGACCCGGCTCTCCCCCATGACCCTGGGGTGGTGGAGCTCACTCTCCCCAGTGCCGGAGGATCTGGTTCTCCCTGCTGCAGCCCCAGGGCCAAAGGAGCTGTCATCTCCCGCCCTGGCTGGGCTGGAGGAGTTCTGTGCCCCCATTGATTGGGGAGGGCCCACGCCCCTGCTTGCTCCCCCCTTGCGCAAGCTCCTGCCCCAAAGAGGGTCCCGCGTCTGGCCGATTTCCCATGGCCCCCTTCCCCTTCCAAGCTTTGTGCAGGGAATGGGCGGGGTGCGGCCTCCCCATGAGCGAAAGCTCCCTCTGCTATGGGGCAACAGTTTGAGTGTGGGGGAGGGGAACCTGCTTTTAATGGCCCCGTTACAAAGACCGCCCTCGTCCCGGGGTCAGCGTGGACCGACCGGCCGCCTGAAGAGCCCAGCGCTACGATTCCCGCGCTAACATCACTTCCGTTCGCTCTAGGTCTGGAGGGTCGAGAATCTGGAGCTGGCGCCAGTGGAATCCCAGTGGCACGGCTTCTTCTACGGCGGAGACTGTTACCTGGTGCTTTACACCTACGGCGTGAACCACCAGCCCCGCTACATCCTGTACATCTGGCAGGTAGGCGGAACCCGGCGCCCCGTCTCCGCTTCACGGTGCGCCGCACGGGGGCCTTGCCTCGCCCGCGGGAGCGGAGACTCCTCTGGGCCGCCGGTCTGAGCTGGCTCCTCTGTGCGTACCCAGGGTCGGCACGCCACGCCGGACGAGCTGGCCGCCTCCGCGTACCAGGCGGTGGAAGTGGACCGGCAGTTCGACGGGGAGCCGGTGCAGGTGCGCGTGAGCATGGGCAAGGAGCCGCACCACTTCCTGGCCATCTTCAAAGGGAAGCTGGTCATCTTCGAGGTACGGCCGCGTCTGACTGGAGCAGGGTGAAGGGGAGGCTGGGGGCAGGAGACGCTGGGCTGGATTTTCCAGTCACCGGGGCAGTTGCTGTTTCAATTAGAGGCTGCTGCCAAGATCAAGGCCCCTTTGCGCCAGGGACTGCACGAACACAGAGCTGGAGGCAGCCCTTACCCTGAAAAGCACCATCTACAATGGACAAGGGCTGGGAGGGGAAACTGAGGCACGAAGCGGGGGGGGGGGGACTTGCCCATGGTCACGCAGTAGATCAGTGGCAGAACTGGGAATGGAACCCAGGTGTCTGTTCCACACTGCCTCAGTTACAGGGCATAGACTCTTCCTCCCTCCATCCTAACCCAGCTGGAACCACTAGGCCCCGCTCTCTCTCTCCTGGGGCCCCGTTGGGACTTGGTCTCAGGCACCAGGTCTCGGTCCCCTCCCCCCCCCCCCCTCCCGCCCCACTTCTCTCTAGGGTGGGACATCCAGGACAAGCAGCAACGAACCGGAACCGCCCGTGAGGCTCTTCCAGATCCACGGAACTGACCAGTCCAACACCAAAGCCGTGGAAGTCCCGGCGTTCGCCTCGTCGCTCAACTCCAATGACGTCTTCCTGCTCCGGACCCAGACCGAGCACTACCTGTGGTACGGCAAGGTAAGGGACAGCCAGCGGGCAGCGAACCCCCCCGCGAGCGGCCCTCCCCCGTCGCCGTGCACCACTGACAGCGAATGCCAGCTTGTCTCCTTGCCCGCCAGGGCTCCAGCGGGGACGAGCGGGAAATGGCGAAGCAGCTCGCTGCCACCATCTGTGACGGCACCCAGGAAACCGTGGCCGAAGGGCAGGAGCCAGCAGTGTTCTGGGAGGTGCTGGGAGGCAAAGCCCCTTACGCCAGCGACAAAAGGTACCAGGGCACAGAGCGGGTTGCGCTGCCCGGCTCAGCCGCGGAGGGTTGCTGAAGGAGCTGTGTGTTGCAGGCTCCAGCAGGAGGTCCCAGATAACCCGCCCCGGCTCTTTGAATGCTCCAACAAGACGGGACGCTTTGTGGTGACGGAAGTGACCGACTTCGGCCAGGATGACCTGAGCGAAAGCGACGTCATGCTGCTCGACACGTGGGACCAGGTGCGCTGGGAGAGCAAAAGCCACCGGCTTCCCTGTTTGCCCAGCCCCGAACAGGGGCGCCCGTCAGCCAGGAAAATTCCTGGGACATGGGTTTTCCAGGGGGCTTTTTAATTAAGGACACGTCAGCTGTCCCAGTGTGAGAGTTGCCCAGAAGTGGGATGGCGGAGGGGTTGGCTACAGGTCAGGGGGGTCCTGGTAGAACTGGCTGTCTGGGGAACTTGGAGCTGGACTAGCAGGGGGGGCTGCGGGTCAGGATTGAGGGGCATTGGTAGAGCTGGGGGAGGGGGGGACCCAGGACTGGACGATGCACAAATCCCAGCTGAGGTTCTTTGGCCTCTGTTAGGCAGGAGGTCGACCAGGTTATTACAACCGGCCCCTCAGGAGGGGGTGAGGGGTGCAGGCTCTGGGATGGAGTTTGGGGGTGGGAGGCGGTGCAAAGGGAGGGGGTGCAGGCTTTGGGAGGGAGTTTGAGGGCAGGAGGGGGTTTGGGAGGGAGTTTGGGGATAGGAGGGGATGCAGGGGTGAGGGCTGTGGGTCTGAGGATGAGGGGTTCATGATGCAGGAGGGGGCTCAGGGATGGAGCAGAGGATTAGGGTGTGGGGGGATGAGGGCTGGGGCTGAGGGGTTTGGGGCATTGGAGAGGCTCAGGGCTAGGGTGGAAGGGCAGGGTAAGGGCAGCCTGTCTTCCCATTAGTGGATGGGGGCACTAGGACCCGGGGGCAGCAGACAGCAGTTGCTGCCGGCTCCAGCAGTACAAGCAGGCAAGGGAGAGGCAGGCAGGGAAGGGGGGGCTCACGGGGGGGACGACACGCACGGAGGGGGGGTGGCAGGTGGAGGCTGGGGACCCATCCAACACTCCCCCGCTCCCTGACTGCCCCCCCCCCGGACTCCCCTTACCATTCTGGCTCCACGTGTAGGCAAAACACGCTGCCCGGTGGGGCGGTTTGTGTGTTACACAGGGCTGCAGACGGGGGGGGGGGGGGAGCAGGGGAGGGCTTTGGCTGCTGGAGGCCAATGGGAGTGGGTCAATCGGCCCAGCCGCCCAATCAGCAGCCGCACTCTGCATGAGAGGGAGGGAGGGAGAAAACCCCCCCGGACATTTTAACCTTGTTACCAATTTCTCCCGGACGGCTATTTAGAGACGCAAAAGCCGGACATGTCCGGGGACATGCGGACGGATGATAACCCTACGTTCCCGTGCCTGGCTAATTTGCGTTCCACTGGCCAGTGAGACTTTTCCCCTTGCAGGTCTTCTTGTGGCTCGGGACGGATGCTAACGCCACGGAGAAGGAGGCAGCGCTGGCCACTGCTTGGGAATATCTCCACACCCACCCCAGCGGGCGAGACACTGACACGCCCATCTTGGTGGTCAAGCAGGGCTTTGAGCCCCCCAACTTCACGGGGTGGTTTGTAGCCTGGGACCCACACAAATGGAGCGTGAGTATAAATAAGGTGGAAGCCTGGGCACGGCAGGCTGGTGGGAGAGTGGGGTGGGCGGCTCCAGCCGGGAGACGGGGCAGGGTTTCTCATGCTCATCTGCTGCTCTGGGATCAGAGTGCACAGTCCGGGGCACCTGCCTCTCCTCTCTGCTAACACAGGGCCTGGCCTTGAGCAGATGGGGAAAAGGAAACGGAGCCTTAGACTAGCAGGGACCAGCGAGGGCTTTTTGGTTGCTGATGAGCCAATGGGGAGATTGTTGAAGGCAAACAGGGGAGTCCGCTGCCCAGTATCCACTGCCTTTCCCCGGAGGCTGGAGGCCTGGCTGATCTCCACACTCAAGTCTCCAGTTTCTTCTCTCCTCTCACTCGCGTGGGAACAATGGAGAATGTAAAGAGGGGAGGAGAAAGTCAAGGCAACATAAGGAATAAGGCTGGGCCAGAGAAGAGGACAAGTCACTCATTTCCAGCAGCCTGGAGCGCTTGGTCAACTGAGTGCGAACAAACAACATGCGTTTTAATACGGCTAAATGTAAAGATCTAGGAACAAGGAAGGTAGGCCATCCCCACGGTGTGGGGGACTCTATCCTGGGGAGCATGATGGCCAACCAGCTGAACATGAGCTCCCAGTGTGATGTGGTGGCCAAAAGATCTAATGGGATCCTGGGCTGCATAACCAGGTGAATCTCGAGTAGGAGAGAGAAGTTATTTTGCCTCCATATTTGGCACCAGTGCGACCGCGGCAGGAATCCTGGGTCCAGTTCTGGTGCCCACAATCCAAGAAGGATGTTGATAAATTGGAGACGGGGCAGAGAAGAGCCACGCGAATGATGAAAGGATTTGAAACCTGCATTGTAGTGATAGACTCAAAGAGCTCGATCTATTTATCACCGTCTAAGTAGCTACGTGGGGAACGAATATTTAACCATGGGCTCTTCACTCGAACAGCGAAAGGTAGAACACGATCCACCAGCTGGAAGCTGAAGCTAGACATGTTCAGACAGGAAATAAGGCAAAAGCTTTTAATGGGGAGAGTAATTAACCACTGGAACCATTTCCCAGGGTCATGGTGGATTCTCCTTCACTGACTGTTTTTAAATCAAGCTTGGCCGTTTTTCTGAACAATCTGCTCTAGGAATTATTTGGGGCAGTTCTCTGGCCTGTTACAGGTCAGACTAGATGATCACAATGGTCCCTTCTGGCTTTGGAGACTTGCTGACAAGGGATTCACTCAAGCTGCTCTCTCCTCCTCTAATTGCATTCCCAGGTTGACCGCAGGCGTTCCCCGCTCTGCTACGGTAACAGCTGGGCAGTCCTGCACCCACTTGGGGCACCTCCCCATGAACAGGGCAAGACTATTCCCCCCCCCCCCCCCGTTGTTGCTATAACCACGGCTAATGGGGTTCTCCGCTTTCTGTGTCCTTCCAGGAAGGGAAGACTTACGAGCAGCTGAAGGAGGAGCTGGGAGATGCTTGTGCCGTTGTCAGGATCACAGCCGTGAGTTGTGTTTGTGGCGTGGGGTGGGAGGGAGGCGGCCGGAACTGGGTGGGATTCAGCTCAGGTGGCCAAAGATAGGGAGGACTTCTAGGAAGCAAGCCGACCACACGTCTCCCCCTGCTGCAGAGCGTGGGGTGGGACATGTCCCCTCCTGCCAGGTTAGCAGGTGTCTGGCCCTCTGGGGAGTCAAATAGAGAATCTGCACGCTGCTATGCCTCTAACTGGTCTCTCCTTGCCCCACTGTGCCCATACTTACAACTTATAGCTAGGTTGCGGGCGAACTCTCCTACGTGCCCTGACTATGTCCACTGGGTCTTTCCTGCCTTTCTCACGCAAGACCCTGTGCTGGGCAGCCACTCGCCAGGCTAAAGCGCCGAGCACCTGCCACTCCCATTAATCTCCTCACAACTGCTACAAATCAGCCCCTAAGCACCTAGACAAACTGCTGGGCTCAGACAGGGAGCTGAAGCGACAACCCACTACGTTTACCTAGCACCTTCCAACTAGAGAGATCCCAAAGCACATTGCAAATGGCACATGTAGGAATGCTTTCCCCTGCCAGAGAAATGCAGCCACCTCTGGGGTAGAACACAACAGCGGTTTAACAGTGCATAGCAAAAAGAGCCCATTTCTGGGTACAGGTGCCATGGGATCGTGTAGCTACGTGAAACTGTAAGGGGACCTGCAGGGAGACTGAATGCAATTGAGGGGATCCCAGCAAGAACAGCTAGACCGCGGAGCTCTTTCATGCAGCCCCTTAACTGAGTTAGGACCAAAGTCTCAGCAGAGAGGGGGCATGCCTCTCCTGAGCTAGCGAACTTGACGTGCTCCAGGGTGTTTCTCCTGCGTAGGATCTGAACGGGACAGCTCTCTCTCCCGGCCCTGGGGCCCAGAGTGCTGGCGTGGCTCAGTTCTACCCTCTAGAAGTGCTAACCAACCAGAGGGAGGAACTGCCTGGAGACGTAGACCCAGCCAAGAAAGAGGTGAGCTTTGGGGACCAGGCGCTTGGGCTCGGAGCCTGCAGGGCTTTAGCCCCCCAACTCCCACTGATTTCAACAGGCACCTAAACCCCTTTGAGAATCCAGCCCTGAAAACCTTCCCTCCCGCCGGCAGCACCCTGGAGGAGCTGAGGGTTTATTGGCGAGGCCTAGGGGGGAGAAGCGAGTACCCACTGCACTGGCTCTTGCTACCTCCTGGGACTGGCTGTTCCAGCAGGTTGTTGGGCTTCCATTGAGTCAATGAACTTCTGTCCCCTCTTAGTAATTGTCTAGTCTGCAGCCCCGGCTTCCCTGCCTACTACCACTCAGCTTTCCGCTGCCGGAGCCCGAGTCCCAGCCCAGCGCCCCCTCGGCTCTATGGAAAAGCAGCCCGGCCTCCCTTCCTACCTAGCTACGCCCCCTTAGGTTCCAAAATGACCTTCCCGCGGCCCCCGCACCCCACCCCACCCCTGCTAATCTGCCCGGCCTTTTCTCTGCCAGAATTACCTCTCCGAAAGTGACTTTGTGGCTGTGTTTGGAATCGGGCGGGAGGAATTTGCTGCTCTTCCCAGCTGGAAGCAGATCAACTTGAAGAAAGAAAAAGGGCTCTTCTAATGAAGAGAATGGCACACCCCGCCAGCAGGCAGAGGACATCCAGAACCCCACATCATAGGGGTGGGCTCTGGCTTACCAGGGCTATACTACACCTGGGACCGATGCAGTAAGGGACAGGAGAGGGGGGGTGGTTTTTACTCTTGCAAGTGTATTCGATCAGCTGATAGTTTAGCTTTTTATACACATTTAATGTCATTTCCTTTGTGGCCGCACAGCCAGGCATGCGGGCTGCATTTCAGCTTCACCCGGCCGGCCAAGCGCAGGAGGCTGGAAAACAAAATACTACGTATCACTAGCTCCGGCTTTCAAACTTCAGCAATTGTCTCAAACCTTTAGTGCTGTTGGCAGGACAACCTGCTGGCATCTCCTCTCTAGAGGAACACCTCACGCAGGTGATGCTAGTTTGCGAACAGTAGAAGGGCCACTTCTAGCCCATCTTCTGCCTGTAACCTCCCCGCCTGGGTCATTTTTTAAAAATAAAGATGTATCATATGAACTAGATGTTGTGCCTTAATGCTTATTACCAAGCAAGCTGGGTGGACAAATCTGTGTGAGCGATACCCACCAGCGCTGCGGCCTGCACTTAATTCCCTAGTGCCCAGGTGGATTTCTCCTAGGACCTGCCAAGAAGTTCTTTACCCTCATTTCTTCAGTCTTGCCTCTGTCCATGTTGAGTCTTAAACAGAAGCAAGACCCACAAATCCCAGCCTACTGTTACACCTCAGCAGCCAGGCATTTAACTGAGTCACCAAGTTACAAGCTCCCCAAGGCTGTGAGGTGTCACAGCTGCAGCCGGTAACTGATCAGACTCCCCCTTGATTGGATGCAGTAGTATCTCAAAATGCACTGCAGCTCTGTCTCCAGGGGAGTGGCTGTAGCAGACACACACCTGGCCAGAGATCGATTACAGGCTGAAACAATTTCCTCCAGGCAAAGATCATGGCCCCTTTATCACAGGTTGGAGCCGGCTGAAGAGGAAGGTGGCAGTCCTGCGTACAGGCCAAATACTCACTACTGTTTGGGCTGGAATCAAAGTGGAAGCGTCTCCAGCTAGCTAGCCAAGCACTGGGGCCTTGCTCCTAGTGGGCAGCGTACATGTCCCTGGTCTGCTACACCTGCTGAAGAAACAGCTTGTGCCCCTTGAGACATCACTCGGTTCCTGGCGGGATAGTGTGCCCAGGGGAAGGAACTGTTCTTCGGGTGGGTCTAAGCAACATAAGGCAACACCCCCGCAGCACTGCTAGCTGGCTGCCCTACACTGTTATTGTCCAGGGGAGGGGATGTGAGTGAAGGGGCTAGTCTGGTTTTGTGGGAGTAGCTTAAGAGTAGGAGAGTCTGGGATCAGTGGATGGATATTGGTCTAAATGGTTAAACCTCAGCGGGTCTCTATCCTGGCCCCCTAGGGTTAAGATTATTTAAATATAGACTCCAGCAGTCCGTGCATCAGCCGAGATCCAACGCTCCCTGCTGACTTCCCTAGAAACAAACAGGCCAGCCCATTTTATATAAAATGCTCTCATAGGCTTAGTACAGGACAGTTACCAAGGTCCTTTAATGCTTTGCAAAAAAAGTTCCCTATATTAAATGTCCAGCACATGTGAGATTAATTCACTACTGATCCCGTCTCATCATTATTTCCTTACTGATCCAATATGTAAATGCCCGGCCCACGGCCGCAGATGTGAGATTACGAAGCGTTTTCTTCCTGTGCGAGACGTTGCTGCGTCTGCTCCGCTTCTGGTATCTCTGGGTCCTCTCCGCACTCGAACCGCACAAAGTCCAGCACAGACACACCTTGGGGCTGCACGTACTGGCCCAGGGTAATGCTGGGGTCCAGCAAGAAAGGTTGGGCAAGCATTTTGGTTTCCGTGTCTCCGCCAGGTTCATCCTCCAGAGATCCCACCGACAGAGGGGCCATTCCCACTACATGCTGACCCAGCCTCCGGCCTAGATCAGCAAGGTTTGACTTCTGGCTCTGGTCAGAGGCTTGGCAGATCACTAAGGCACCATACTTCCCAAGCGCCATGTTAGTGAGGGCGGGATTATCCGCTGGCAGCGCCCCATGGACGTAAGAGCCAATGTAGTAGGTCGCTGGCACGGCCACCCAGGCAGCCCTCGTGATAGCCATGTTCTCCCCGAGTTTACCTTTAGAAACCCAAAACAAGAACAGGTCTTATTTCACTTTTAAAGGTACAGATCAGGCTGAGTGTTCTGGGGCAGGGCCGTTTGCTGTAGCTTTCTGCCCTCTCCCGCCCCACCTTTGAGATGTCAGTTTCCTTGGTAGTTTTGCTGCTCAAGGACTGCAAGGCTGGAGAGTTGTCTCAATATAGGTACTAGGCCTGTCCCCACAGTATCTGACCCTCTCCCCTGCATTTAAAAAAACAGAAAAGCCCTTTCTGTAAGAGAGAGCTTGGTTAGCTCACTGCTTATTAGAAATGCTAGAATGACAGTACATTGCAGTAGCCTAAAGGGATGCCCCACATCAGAAAACTCCCTCTGAACTACTTTGCAGCAGTACTACTTCTGAATGCCTGAGAGTGGTTATAGGACAGGTCACAGAATTTAATGGTCCCCAGTTAAGCCTCAGTGCTGTCAGAGGCATCGGCACAAGCCGAGGCTGGAAACAGACAAGACTCATGGCAGCCAGCCCCGTGAACGCAAGGCGTAATCCTCCCAGCGGAAGGGGTTTCTCCGTCAATCCTGCACAAGGCTGACGGAAGCCGCACAATCGCCTCCCTGATTTCTATCTTCTAACAGGCAGCTGGTACTAGAGCACCCACCTATAGCTAGAGCCAGCTGGTCACTGAGCAAACATCCAGCAGGCCCGGTCCGCAGTTGAGAAAGCTCAGCTGCCTTCATGAAACGCTGAAAGAGACACGAGAGAACGGATTACACTGCAAGCCCCCTGACTCTGGGAGAGCGGTAGCCTCCCCCCCCCAGCAACTCCAAGAGATGCCTCACGCGGTGTATCCTCACACAGCACCACCAGACGACCTCCTAGTCAATCGACTTCTACACATTGGAGATTACGCAGAACAAATTCCTCCAACACGTCATCACGTCCCCTAATTCAAACAAGAATTTTGAGGCGGGATAGCTGCTTCGCTGGGACATATCCCAGCAACGTGGCTTGGCCGAATGCGCATGATTCGGAAGGACGTCTTAGTCAGGCCAGCGTCAGCGAGAATTCCACTTCAGCGAGATGCATTTGACGTAGTAAATCCACCTGCCCAAGAGGCGGCACCGAGGTCGACAGAAAAACTATTCTGTCGACCTAATGCTGGCTACACGGGCCTTCGACATAGTTAAGCTGACCTGTCAGGGGAGTGGGGTTTTTACACCCCTGAGCGAAGTAGCTGGGTCGATCTAATTTTCTAGTGTAGATTCGCTCTAAACCTATACTCAAAGTTTTGCTGACATAGCTATGTTGGTGTGAAAAAAAAGTCACATCCCCTAGACAACATAGTTGTAACATCAAAGTCCCAATAGCTCAGTGGTTTGAGCATTGGCCTGCTAAACCCAGGGTTGTGAGTTCAATCCTTGAGGGGGCCATTTAGGGATCTGGGGCAAAAATCTGTCTGGGGATTGGTCCTGCTTTGAGCAGGGGGTTGGACTAGATCTCCTGAGGTCCCTTCCAACCCTGATATTCTATGATGTAGACACAACTGTGCTTCTAGAAGTGTGCTTCTGTCGGCCTACGCTGAGTCTCCACTAGGGGGCTCTGCCAGCAAAGCTATATTGGCAAAGTGCAGACAAGGCCACCATATCTGTGTGTCTCAATAGCACTTCCCTACCTCACGGAGGTGTTGGGAGGAAAATATATATTCAAGAGAGAGGGGTGGTCAGATGGGGAGGATAAGTACTTTAGATAGATCTCTCTTACCTTGATATATGTGGTTAACTGGTCCTTAGCGCCTTGATGGTGGAACATTGTCCCAGTTGCTGCTTGTTGAACTAACTGTTGAAATTTGACATTTCTGGCCACAAAGTCTGTCTCGCAGTTCACCTGCGAGAGAGAAACAGCTGATTATTCTGAAGTCATTGTCTGACAGCTGCCCTTCCACTTAAGGGGTGGCCGTTACGGCAGTCAGAGCTGCTGTCAGGGAAGTCAGCAACCCGATGTGACAGAAATAAGCCCTCCACCTTTTCAGAGCAGGAACTGCCTGTGACTATTACTATTCTATTTAGAAACAGAAACAAACCCTCAGTCAGTCCTACAGTGAAAAGGAATCCATGTAGTATCATTCATGCCAGACATTCTCTGTTAATCATGATTTAACTAGGCCGATTTGTCTATTTAATATTTGAACCTAGTTAAACTCACAGCTGCAAGATTTGAATTTATGCACACAGGCCAGCTCAAGGGACAGGGGAAGCTACCAGGTTAATACGACTTACTCCATCCCAAGGAAAGGGTCCCTCACACACTAGGGGAGGAGCTTACCTCCACCATCACTGCTGCGTTCCCCTCCTGCAGCAGCCCGATAAGGCCTTCTTTTGTCTTCCTGCCCTGCAGTTTGGAAGCTTTGCTCCATCCCTCCTTTTGGGCCTGCTCATGCAGCCAGGCTTCAGCCTTTGAAGACAAAACCAAGAAGATGAACCCAACAAAACTCAGTTCAGAGACCAAACTCTCTGCTTGACCTAAGTTTTGTAACACTGAAAGTGGAAAAGTTGCCTCATAGGAGAGACCATAATGGTCAGACCACGTCCTAATGGTTCCAAAAAATGCAAGAAACCCAAGCCAACATGACACTGACCAACTGTGTGGTGCTGGCCCATTTGGGATGATTATTGGCAGTGCCTTTGTAGCCATGTTGGTCCTAGGACATGAGAGAGCCGAGGTAACATCTTTTATTGGACCAACTTTTGTTGATGGAAGGTACAAGCTTTTAAGCTACACAGAGTGCTTTCTTTCCTAGACCTAAAGAAGAGGAGTGTCGGAGCTAAATACAAGTTGGGACAGATTGCATGTTGGAGGTGGTCTCTTGAAATGAAGTGGGCAATTGGGGGTTAGATTCTTATGCATAAAGGGTTTGAACATAAGAATGGCCCTACTGGGTCAGACCAAAGGTCCATCCAGCCCAGTATCCTGTCTGACAGTGGCCAATGCCAGGTGCCCCAGAGGGAGTGAACCTAACAGGTAATGATCAAGTGATCTCTCTCCTGCCATCCATCTCCACCCTCTGACAAACAGAGGCTAGGGACACCATTCCTTACCCATCCTGGCTAATAGCCATTAATTTATCCAGTTCTCTTTTAAACCCTGTTATAGTCTTAGCCTTCACAATCTCCTCAGGCAAGGAGTTCCACAAGTTGACTGTGCACTGTGTGAAGAACTTCCTTTTGTTTGTTTTAAACCTGCTGCCCATTAAGTGGGCAATTAAGTGCTCAGGGGACAGGGAGCAAGGAGGGTCCTGGGGGGGCAGTTAGTGGTGGGGGTCTCTGGAGGGAGTGGTCAGGGGACAAGGAGCTGGGGGGGGTTGGATGAGCAGTGAGGCGTGTTACAAATTGTTGCAATGAGCATCTCTGGTAAGTCCATGGCTTTTGGTGGCTAGCAGAGTTATGAATTTCAGTTCCCAGGCTTGCCTTTTGAAGGTGTTGGGCAGGTTTCTCTTGAGGACTGTATTGAAAGATCAGATATGGAGTAATCACTTTGTGAAGTGTTCACCCACAGGTGATACGGTGCTTTTGTTGTATACCATTTTTCTGGGTGAATTCATTCAAGACCTGAGTGATTGGTTTCACCCATCTAGTTGTTAGTGGGGTATTTGATGCACTGGATGGGGTACAGCACATGTTGCAATAGGCATATGTAGGACCCGTGAATCTTGAAAGGTATGCTGGGGAGTGTTGATCACTGTAGCAGTGGAGATGTATCTGCAGGTTTTGCATCTGTTGTTCTGGCAGGGTCTGGTGATGCTTTTGAGTTGGTGTGTCCTGGTCCGTGGCAGGGTGGATTTGATTTAAATCAAATTGATTTCAATCACTAGTCAGGAAGACTCTATTCAATCATGGATTTCTACATAAAAGTGCATTCTGGAATACGCTGCTCAAACAGCTTCACTTTTGTTTCTACTGCCTGTCCCTCCCTTCTCACATTTATCTCCAGACTTCTTCTCCTTGTCCAGATCTATTCCGCCCCGAACCATCTTCTATTCATTGAACTTTTTGAAACTTTGTATTTTAGAGAGAGGTAAGAGATTGACTCTGTGTACACAAATTTGCAGAGGAACAAAAGTGTTGAGGTCTTATTTCTCACCTCTATATATTTATTTTGTTTAAAAATATTTTTCCTGTTAACAAGCATGTTATCTCTGGAGACACAAATCCATAGTTTGAGAACTGCAAAACTAAGCATCTCTGATGGTATCTTCTAAACTGAGCACTGAGTCCCATTGGGTAGATAAAGATTAACCTAAATAATCTATACAGAAGCCCCTGGATCCCTAATCCATGAACTATTGGAGCTCATTCACAAAACTTTTCTTAAACATTACATGAATATATTGTCTCACTATAGAATTAGAATTTATAATCCCTATTCCACGATGAGATATCTTTGAGCTATAATGTATCTTAATTAAAACTATCTTTAGATGCTTTTTGAGGAAAGAAAACTTATCAAAAAATCCAATTTAAATAAAAAAAACTGATTTTTTTTTTTTTTTTTTTTAAATCATTGATTTTTATCCACCCTGGTCTGTGGGGAGCTTGCTTCTGATGATGAGTTTGGCAAGGCTTGGGAGTTGTTTAAAGGCCAGAAGAGGGGGTTCAGGAAACATTTCTTTCAGGACATGGTCCCCATCAAGTATGGGTTGTACTTGTTTGATGATAACCTATAGTGGTTCCAGTGTGGGGTAGTAGGTGACAACTAGGGAGGTGAGGTCAGTGGGTTTCTTTTTCATGTATTGACGCAGGTTCTTCCAGGGTATTTGGATGTCCCTTTCCATGATACGATCTACTTTGCTGGGGGAGTGTTCTTGTTTAGCGAAGGCAACTTTACGTGTGTTTAGGTGTGTATTCCAGACTTTCTTGTTGGAGCAAATTCTGTGGTAACGGAGTGCTTGGCTGTAGATAACAGATTTTTTAGTGTGTCTGCAGTGGTTGCGTTGCATGGTGATCAGTGGCTTCTTGTATAAAGCTGTTAGTAGGATCCCATTGTTGACGCGGATTGTGGTGTCCAGGAAGCTGATGTCCGTGTGGGTGCGTTCTAGAGAGTTTGATGGATGGGTGGTGGTTGCTGAAGTTGTGGTGGAAATTAAGGGAATTTAGATCTTTGCCCAGAGGATGAAAATATCATTGAAGTATCTCAGATATTTTGTTGGTTTCATGGTGCATTTTTCCAGAAATTCTTCCTTGAGGCAGTCCATGAAGAGGTTGGTAAAGTGGGGAGCCACACCAGAACCCATGGCTGTTCCCCTGGTTTGGACAGTGTTGTTAAATGGGGTGATCTTGGGGGTGAGGATGACATTAATGAGTTTGGCAATATGTTTTGGGTGGATTTCCAGGCATTATGTATTAGGGATGTCGTCTTTCTGACCTTCTGCCGCTGATCTACTTATGCCTTGAGAGCAGGAAACTAAATTCCCCATGTTTCTTTCAGTGTCAGCTTGTACAGCTATAGAGATCACAACATTATCCAGACCTTTTTAAAAATCAAGCCTTCAATGATCAATGCCCGTTGGAGAGAATCCTACATAATGACTACAACAGAAACGCAATGAAACCTATTGCCTTGGTATCTATGCACCATCTCCTTTAGTATGGACTGAGGTAAGTAAGAGGAACCGCTTGGTTTTAAATATATCCTTCCTTTGGTTTTATACACCTAAATGCAGTGCGCCACCCTCCCCCGACCCAAGTAGGAATTCCAGTCTCAACTCACTCAGATTGACATTTTGAAAGACGCCTAAGGGAGTCAGGTACCCAAATCCCACTGAAATTCAGTGCAAGGTCAGGGTGACGTTCAAGCAGCTCTCACCTGTTTGGAGTCGCCACTGAACTTCTCTAAGGCTTTCTTACAATTCACGAAGGAATAACCGGTTTTCCTCCTGAGCTTCACCAGCAGCTCCTTATCTGCCGCAAAGGCACGGAGACCAGTGTGAAAGAGACCAACCAGCTGCCAGGAAACGACCTGCTGGTGGGGAGAAGATAAAAGTTGAAGTCGCATGCAGGAGAGGCCCATTGGATGCTGAAGAAAGGGGTAAGGAACAGCCTCAGGCTGGGAATGACCAAACCCCAGCCCTGTTGTCTATCTCAGCATTAACTTAGCTCAGCCCCCTACTATGTAACCCATTCCTCTCATTTGCTCCCACTGGCTTCATGCTCCTTACTGCCTCCCACTCCTCCTGCTGCAAGTGTATGCAGGCTGACACCCCGCGACTGGAGGAGCCCGCACAAGGCCCTCGGGCTGGGGCAGCACCTGGCTCCAGTGACGGCCTCCCCGGGCCAGCACCAGGCCGCCTCACCGCAGGGGTCTCCCGGTGCCTCCTCACCCGGGGAGGGGGTGTGTGTGTGTCACCGTTCCCCAGGCTCGGGAGGGCGGAAGCGAGCCCCATACCCCGAGTCCGGGGGGGTGGGTTTGAGGAGGGAACCCAGGCGTCCTGCCCCGCCCCCCCCCGGGCCTCCACAGGAGGGGGAGGGGCCGAGGGCACGGGGGCGCACAGGGAAGCCATGGGGCTGGGACCAGCCCCCCGGGGGGGGAGGGCAAACCCCGGCCTATCCCCCCTGCCCCCCTCACCGGCCCCGGTCGGACCCCCCCGCGCAGGAGGCCGCAAATTCCGGTCAGCGCCGCCCTCTGCATCCCCGCTCCCTGCCGGGGCCGGACGCCACGGCGCGCACGTTATACGTCACACATCGCGCAGCCTATAGGCGCCGGCGTCAGCAGCCAGCCCAAGGGCGCGTGCGCAAGGGGTGCCCCACCCGCGCCTCCTCCTCCGCCGGCCGATCACGTCGGCGCCGTAAACCCTCGCGGAGCCCATTGGCCGTCGCAGAGGGTGACGACAGAAGGCAATGGCAGGGAGGCGGGGGAAGGAACGAGCCGTTTCATTGGCTGCTGGAGCAGGGAGGGCGGGACAACCCACCTCCTGGGCATTTCTCTCCCACCCCCAAAGGTTACCCTGGCCTCCCCTACCTCCAGCCCATGCCCCTCCCACCTGGGGAACCCAGGAGTCCTGCCTCCCCTCCCCCAGCCAGGAATGGAACCCAGGCGTCCTGAGGCCCTATCCTAGAGCCTGCGCTCTCCCCTTCCTTACCAATACACCATAGAACCGGAGAATGCAGCAAAGCCAAGCCCATACTGCACTCTGGGCCAATTGCTCATTGCCCTGTTGGATTCATAGCGGCCCCGTGTAACACACTCAGGCTGCCTGCAGGGTGCAGAGCAGAAGCGAGGGACCTTTCCCAATCAGTGCAAGTCCTCTCGCCTCTTCCCGTGTACCTTCTGACAAAACCCCTATACTATACATACGGACATGCCTGTTCAATGGAGCCCCAAGGCTTTCTCCCGGAAGGGAACATTTCGATGTAGTTACGAGGTAGGTATCAGCACTTGGAAAGCATCCAGCGGTATAGTCACAGCCCCTGCTGGGTAAAAGTGAAGGGTGTACACAGGGGTAGCTGACACACTGATCAGCAGCCAAGGAAGTGCCGCTCCCTCCCTCCTCCGCAGAAAGTGGCTGTGCCTGGAGCAGAGGCCGAGGGTGGTTCCCACAGCATGTGCAGCCTCTAGCGCCTGCAACATTTAAGATGCTGAGCGCTCACACATCCATTTCTACTTAAATAAAACCCAAGGGAGAGCCTTCATTACCTCTTGAGAAAAGGTATGTGTCCTGCACATAAGCAGAGCTGCACTGCCATCTAGGGGTCCAAAGCCTAACCCAAGACAGGGTGCAGGTGTACAAAATAGGTTGTAGTCATTTACAGTTTGATTTTAACTCTTTTTTTCCCTTCACCATTCCCAAGGAGAAGTGACACATGAAATCCATCTTTAATTCAAATATGAAAAGTTATGAAAAAAATATATTTAGCCAAATGATAGGAACAAGGCACCATGGTGTCTCTTAAGAGACATTTAATGCTCTTGATGGTTGCTTCAAGTCACTTGGCCTACTTCAGTGGCAGAAGACCTTTTGGCTTGGAAGGCCAGGGTTCCAGGGATGGGCCTAAAACAGCCATCCTCTTAACGATCTTTGCTTTTAGAACTTCCACTGATGGCAAGAAACGCTGTCTCCAGGTCTGGGGAAAAGCTAAAACCCAGCTTCTCTCCCCAGGTTGGAGGGTGGTGGTGGTGGTAACATCTTGGGTCCACATTGCTGGCAGAAAGGAGGAATCTGCCTCAACTAGGCAGAGTCAGCACCCACACTGCGTGCTCCATTTTGGCTGCTGGTGGCTCACTCAGCTGGGATCATAGCTCTCAGTTTGGAAAAGCCAAAGGCCATGTTGGGTCTGTCCCTTTCCAGCCAGGGAGAAAGGTCTGCCCTAACCTCAGCTATTCTGCTTGCTGGTGACTCTATAGATGTTAATGTTCTCATTTTCATCCCTATAGGCCAGTTCTAAAGTGAAGTGCAGCGGGAGCAGCGCCTCGTAGAACACAGCCGTCCTGTGCTCCTGCCGCATTTTGGAAGACAGGTAGATGGTTGAATGAGGGCCACAGAGGTGCCGGAGGGTCCTGATGAGCATGGGGTACGTATCTTTCAGATAGACTATGTCTGCACCCAGGATGAAGTCGTAGTCTCTCAGGAACTCCTCGTGGTCCAGACCCCAAGACAGAGCACAAACTCTGGCCCGAGCCAAATGCTCTGCAGGCACATTCCTATGGACGTTCTCCTGTATCTGCTCCAAAGCCAGAGGGAGATCTGTGATGGTTACATCTCCTCCTGGAAAAGACAAGAGCAACCCAGAAGGCATGGATGTTGGTTAGGAGGAGAATCCAACCCTCCCAGTACACATTATCCAGATGTTGTAGGATTTTCATTGGCTTCCTGGATCCATGACCATGCAACAGATCCATATTTCCCATCCCCAGGCTGGCTATACAGACCAGCTAATGCAGGGCTAGGGGGAGGCCCAGCACACTGAGCCGGCAGCTGCCCTCCTCTTTAACCTACAAGCTGTACTAAATAGGGGAACAGCTGTTATCTTTGCCACGCTGTAAGCAGATGAGGCCCTTGGACTTTTACTAAGCTGCTGATGCCATCTTGAGATGAGCAAAGTTGGGCACACCTGCGAACTGTCGCCAGCAGGCCAGTTACAAAACCTCAACAGGTCTCTCTGTACAGCGCGTCCGCATCAGGTCCCATTTAGGTGGTTAGACACTATGGTGATAGGTAGATTAGAAATGTCACAGATCAGATGCATGACTGCCCCCCTGCTCTCCCAATGTTTCAGCTCCGCTGTGAAGCAACTGTACATACCGAGCAGGGTGGCAAGGATGCCCACGATGCCTGTCCCAGCGCCCAGCTCAATCACCTTCTTGCCCCAGAAGTTGAGCTTCTGTTTCTCAAAATATTTACACAGGGTTAGAGCCTTCGGCGCAGAGATGAGAAGAGCAGACGGACAGGTGGAGAATGAGGCCATCCGGTGATATATAGGACAGGAAAACAAAAGCATAAGGGAGACAGATCCTCCTGCGCTGACTCTTAATTGGCAGATTTAGGGAGAAACTTCCCCTCCAGGCTGGTTATTTCTTAATGACCTGTTACAGGGCTTCTTGCACCTGTCTTTGAAGTACTGGCCACTGACAAAGATGGGATTCTGAATTAGATGGGCCACGGGTCTGATCTTCCACAGAAGCTCCTAAAATGGATGGGATTTGCAGCTAGAGAACAGGAATTCTGGGGTAGAGGAACAATTGAGAGGCTACAGCTTCCCAAGGCCAGGGACATCTCCTGAGCTGCACAGAGAGCCCCCACCTTATCTGATGAACCAGCCACTCCCCGTGAATGGAGCACCAAGACACCCTACAGGCACTGGGGGGGGACACACCACTTTGTACACAGCCACCACCAGCCCCAGCTCCATTTGCTGTGGGATGCCCCAGCCCTCAAAGGTTTCCAGCCAACTCCCAAGTTCCAGCTCTTCCCACCGCCTTGCCAAACATCCTAACTTTTCCCCCTCGACCCCTTCGCCCCTGCTCTCACCACCTCCAAGCCAGCCCTCCCCAGATCCTCCTAATCTCCTAGCTCATCCTCCCCCTGTACTTTAGGGCATCCATCCCCCAATCGCACCCCCCCACTTCAACCCCTGCACCCATCCCAACCCCCCCTCCGGTACCTAACCCCCCCATTTCACCCAACCCCTCCCCCATTTCAGCCCCCCCCTCCACCGGGCTCCTCTGCCCCCTGACCCTCACCGCCTCCCAGACGGGCGCTGCCACCCCGAGCCGAGCCCCGTGGTGCTGGGCGATGGTTAACACGTGGCCGCAGAAGCCGTAGCGGGTCTCCTCGGGGAAGGCGTCAGCGAAGAGCCCGACCTCCCGGGGGAACACGGCCTCCAGCCCCTCGGGGGCGACCTCCGACGCCTCCCGGGTAGCCACCGCCCCGCCGAACTCCACGTGGCAGAAAGGCGGCTGCCTGGACGCAGCCATCTTGAGCCGCCCCCGCCCCCTGATTGGATAGGCGGGGCCAACCTGCTGCTCCCATTGGAGGATGGTCTCCGGGGGGAGGAGCCTAGCCCTGCTCACCTGGGGCAGGTAAGTGGTCCATCATGGGCTGCTGTTCCTAGGCATTTGTTTCCATGGGGCGTTATCCTTAGCATCCAAGTGACTTGGGGCATGGAAGGGCCGAGCCCGGCCAGCCCCACTGCCCAGAGAAGGTAGCTGAGCTGGGCCACAAAGAGGGGAAGGGCCCCTGCGAAACTAGCATCCACTTATTATTAATTATTATCATGGTAGCGGCAAGGAGACACAGACCAGGCCCCCACTGGGTACAAACACGGACCAAAAGACGCTCTTTTCCCCAGAGAGTTTACAATCTATTTTCCATCAGCTGCACGGTCAGCCCTGAATGCTCAGAAATCATCAGTCAGCCACCACCACCCCCAAATCATGATATTGGCAGACAGGTGTTTGTCTAACCTGCTGTTAAAAATCTCCTCCAAAATCATGCTATTGGCAGACAGGTGTTCGCAGGGCCGGTGCAAGGAAGTTTCGCGCCCTAGGCAAAACTTCCACCTTGCGCCCCCCCTCACCCAGCTAACACCCTCCCCCCCCCCCCCCGCGCGGCAGCTAACCCCGCCTGGGGAGCCTGCCCCAGCTCACCTTGGCTCCGCCTCCTCCGCTGAGCATGCCGGCGCCGCTCTAATTCTCCTCCCCTCACAGGCTTGCTGCGCCGATTGGAGGAGACTTAGAGCGGGGGCTGTGTGCTCAGCGGAGGAGGCAGAGTGGAGGTGATCTGCGGCGGGGAGCGGTTCCCCTGTGCGCCCCCCCCCCCCCCCCGTTACTGCGGGAGGCCCTCCCCGCGCCCCTCCCCCCCCCCGCCCCAGCTCACCTCCACTCCACCTCCTCGCCTGAGCAGGCTTTTAGGCGCCCCCAACCACTAGGCGCCCTGGGCGGCCGCCTAGTTTGCCTAAATGGTTGCACCGGCCCTGGGTGTTCGTCTAACCTGCTCTTAAAAATCTCCAATGATGGAGATTCCACAGCTTCCCTAGGCAATTTATTCCAGTGCTTAACCATCCTGACAGGAAGTTTTTCCTAATGGCCAACCTAAACCTCCCTTGCTGTAATTTAAGCCCATTGCGTCTTGTCCTAGCCTCAGAGGTTAAGAAGAACATTTTTTCTCCCTCCTCCTCGTAACAACTTTTTATGTACTTGAAAACTGTGATCATGTCCCCCCTCAGTCTTCTCTTTTCCAGACTAAACAAACTGAATTTTTTCAATCTTCCCTCACAGGTCATGTTTTCTAGACCTTTAATCATTTTTGTTGCTCTTCTCTGGTCTTTCTCCAGTTTGTCCACATCTTTCCTGAAATGTGGCGCCCAGAGCTGGACACAATACTCCAGTTGAGGCCTAATCAGCACGGAGTAGAGCGGGAGAATGACTTTTCGTGTCTTGCTTACAACACTCCTGCTAATACACCCAGAATGATGTTTGCTTTTTTTGCAACAGAGTTATACTGTGGACTCATGTTTAGCTTGTGATCCACTGTGAGCCCCAGATCCTTTTCCGTAGTACTCCTTCCTAGACAGTCATTTCCCATTTTGTATGTGTGCAACTGATTGTTCCTTCCTAAGTGGAGTACTTTGCATTTGTCCTTATTGAATTTCATCCTGTTTACTTCAGACCATTTCTCCAGTTTGTCCAGATCATGTTGAATTATAATCCTATCCTCTAAAGCAGTAGTTCTCAACCGGGGGTCCGGGGCCCCCTATGGTGCCTCAAGCAGGTTTCAGGGGGGCCTCCAAGCAGGGCCAGCATTAGACTTGCTGGGCCCTAGGGCAGAAAGCCGAAGCCCCACCACATGGGGCTGAAGTCCTGGTCCCTGAGCCCCGTCACCCAGGGCTGAAGCTGAAGCCTGAGCAATGTAGCTTCGTGGAGGCCCCTGTGGCATGGGGGGGCCCCAGGCAATTGCCCTGCTTGCTACCCCCCTAATGCCGGCCCTGGCTTTTATATGCAGAAAACCAGTTATTGTGGCACAAGTGGGCCGTGGAGTTTTTATAGCATGGTGGGAGGGCCTCAGAAAGCAAAAGGTTGAGAACCTCTGCTGCAAAGCACTTGCAACCCCTCCCAGGTTGGTATTGTCCGCAAACATTATAAATGTACTCGCTATGCCATTATCTAGATCATTGATGAAGATATTGAACAGAACTGGACCCAGAACTGATCCCGGCGGGGCCCCACTCATTATGCCCTTCCAGCATGACTGTGAACCACTGACAACTACTCTCTGGGAACGGTTTCCTACCAGTTATGCACCCACCTTATAGTAGCTCCATCAAGGTCTTCTCTCCCCGCTCCTTCCCCCAGTGAAAGCTGAATGTCTCCTGCAATCTCTTGATTCCAGCAGCTGGAACTTTACGGCCAACACCAAGTCTCGCGAGACTCGTGATGAAATTGCAAGAGTGGGCAACGCAATTGCGTTAGAGGCGTGAGTGCGCCGATTGGCCCCGGATGTTCAGTTTGCAGGGGCCAAAATGCTTGTGTAAATTGCACCTGCGAAGAAATGGGGAGGGTGGGAGGCCATCCTTTTGAATGGTTCCCTGAAACGCAGGGATTCTGTAGCAGCACCAGGAACAGAGCCCCAATCTCCCGATCCCACTCTACTGCCCAATGCAACAGACCTCCTACCTTTCTCATGCAGCAGAGACAAAGAGGGAGGCAAGATTGTTTTTGCCCTGTTTTAAAGCACGGAGGGATTGGCAGAGCCAGGAATTGAAGCTAGATCTCCCAAGTCCCTTAATCACAAGGTTGTCATTCCTTTCTAACACTGCTGCCAGCTCACGCATGTGATGTGACCGTGGTTTTGCGGTGTCGTGGAAAAATTGACCACACCGTTGATTTTGGGTCAGACACACTGATGCACCTTTATTAGGTTACACAATACAATTATGCATAAAGGGAAGGTCGGCGTATCCCCATGCAAGGGGGTCAGCCGCCTTGCATAAATTACACAGTTTCAAGCTTATAAAGGTAAAAACCACAACGCGTAATCAAGCATTACAAATCTTATCAGCCTTATTTGGTATATTTGCTAGCAAACCAATCAAAGCCTCTCTGGGGCCGCGATTCGGACCTGATACAATTTAGGGCTTTTCCTGTTATTGCTAGAGGCTCCTGCACGGCCCCCCCTACTTGCGGTTTTCACTATACAAGACTCTTCTGCTTTACTAATTTTCCATAGCTAAACTCCTGTTATCCTAGGTCAGGTTACCCAACTACCAGTAGGCGTTGGTTCCTCTTTTGCTTCTGTTGGCCTTTTGATTGAGCCATACAGGTTTTACATTATGCCACACAAGCTTACAAATCTTGCTTATACCTTTAATATTAAGCAGGCCTGCCATGGCCTACTGTTGCCAGCTTAGCAATAGGAAAAATCCAGAGTAAGGCGTATGGGGGTCCCCAAAATCCTCAACAACTCCCTCCTTTTGATGCTTATTCAACAGCATCAACTTCCTCGATATGAATGTTCATTAAAGCTTGGACCTCAGGTTTCTCTTCCAGGGGCGTTTCATATTCGCCACAGTAGGGTATTTCCAGTGAGTCATATACTGGATCTTCTGGTTCAAACACAGAAGTTCGCAAAGGGGCGAGGGGCAAGGGGTGAGGGGGTGGTGGAGGGAAGGACAATACTGCAGGTCGGGGACGGCAACGTGTGCAGCAACAATAGCATACACAGGTGCCCAACAACAGCCCACCACCGATGAGCCCCCAGAACAGAAACCCATGTATATCACGAGCTAGGGTGTTGGGGTTGGGGTCAGTCCTCTCACCCCCCTCCCTACCCTCTGACCTAATTTTCGAGGAGTGGGTGTTTGTTTGGGTAGAAGGGTGCTTGGTGGTTTCCGCAGGGGTGGTACTCGGCCCTAGTTTTGGTACATTTCTTAAGACTTGGACTATGTCATTTTCCGGGGGATTTCAACAAAGGCTTAAGGGGGGGGCTAGTTTGCAGATAGCTGGAGTTACGAAATAGGTCATAGATTATGCAAAGGAGAAATTGCATGAGTCTGTTTGCATTTAGCTAAAGTTACCTATTGCTTCACACAAGCGATTATTATATTTTATTAGCCATGAACATATTTTACCAGTACTGCTGGGGGGTCATTCCCTCCTCTGTTGGTACTTTTGCATAGCCTCACAAACTGATTTTTGGTTCAGGCTTTTAGGCCTACCCCATTACCCACGAAAGTCCTCAGTATGGCAGATTTCTAGGGAAGATGTTTCAGGGTCTTCAGGTAGGCATTACTATTTTTATTTAGAATGGAGGTCATTGGGCAATACTTAGCACACAAGTTTATACTAAGGTGGTTAACAGTTGGGTCTGAAAGATTATTAATATTAGTAGAAAAGAACAGGGCCCTGAGGGGTGGTTGTGGCTGAGGCTGGGATATGAGACAAACTTTACATAAGCAGCACAATAAGGCAATTAACAATTTACAATAAGCAGCTAAAATAATACCAAGCAAAATTTTTACAACTATAGAAGTGGAAAGGCTGGGTACAAGCTGAGCCAATTCTTTAGTAAGAGGGATGGCTGGGTTGAGGGACACATAGATTTGGGGCATACCAGGCCAGGTAATAAACGGCTGCCTTGTGCAGTGGTTAAGTTAAGACTGTATGGAATGGGGATTTGGGGCTGAGATGGCAGGGCACACCCATTCTTTTTGCTAAACAATAATTTTCCTTTGGGTCCTTTTTAATTGCTTCTTCTTCCCAACAGGCCATATCCAATACATTGATTATTTTTCCAGGATGCAATTTGCGGAGGCAAAATAGCTGTGGGGGTTCCAAGGGCCATAATGACCACAAGGTTCCGATACCCACCCAGATATGATGAGCAGCGAAATCATAGGGAGTGGTGATGAAATGGCTAGGTTCATGGGGTGGTTTAACTTCCCATACCTGCCGGTGGATAACCCAGTCCCATAGACAATTCGCCCAGGGTTTTGGCACAAGTAAGTGTACTGGAGCCCAGGTGCCATTTACCGGTTCCGAAGCTTGGAAGGTACATACAACAGATGTTTTATTTATTGTCCAAATAGCGGCTACTTTAGTTAGGCCATGCAAAGCTCCTTCCACCAAACCTCTCTTTCCTTGATAAAAACTTTCCCACTGCACAAGCTGGGCCAGTTGAATGGCCGCTCTCTGAAAATAATCAGGGTACTAGGTAGTTATTTGGAAAGCAGAGAGGGAAATGAGAAAGTGGTGGTTCTTTCAGTAGCATTTAGCACAATTTACCACTGTAAACAACAATTCCATCGGTAGGATGTGCTATACCACTTTCGTTGTTCCGAGGCTTGAATTTTTCCTGAGGCTATGGCCAGACAGATTTGTATGGGAATTGGAGAAGATACAAGGGGGAGTAGCTGGGGAGCGGGGACTACAACAATGGGCAACCATATAGAGCCAGAATACACTGCAATACGACACAGGCCAAACCGAAGGCTACTGATTGGCCAAGATTTAGAAAAACACAAAAACAATACAAAAATTACTTTTTTCCTCCCCACCCCAAGTTCGTTAAGGAGGAGAGGCTGAAAAATATTAAAAGTTTCATCTTTAGGTAGTTTTGGCTAGCTTCCGCAAGCTATTCTTCAAGATTTCGTAGTCTCAGTTCACTTAGCTGTCCGGCAATGAGGCTGCAAGGGAGGGGTTACCAGCACAATCACCTTGCTTGGTTGGAGGCTTTATTATGGCCTCAGGTGGAGAAGTTGTTTTCTTAGCAAGGTCCGAAGGCTTAATGGATTTGTCAGCGGACAAGAGTTCCTTAGCATGGGGCCAGGGCAGTTCTTTGCTGATGGACCCTTATGCAAACCCAGTCTCTGGTTTCCGCGAGTGGCAGGACTGCTGTATATAAAAAACCTCACATTTCGTTAGTGCCTGACTATTGTGTAATTTATTAAATGACTGTTTATTTGAGCTAAGCCAGCAGGGCACTGTTGGTAGTTGCATTGGGTGCCCTGGTAAAAATTTTCATGAGGGCTGAATTTGGTCCCTTGATTGGGAGTGGCCTTCAAAGGGTATTTGGCCATATTGGATCTGTGAAGCTGCACACATACTGGATCTGTGAAGCTGCACATAGCTCTTTTATAATCAGTTCAGATATGCCAGATTGTGATACAAAATTCTTAAGCAAAAGCTCCACAACAGCCCATGCATTACATATTTTACCAATGCAAAACTGTTGCAAAACCTTCATCCAAGATCCTGCATTTGCCCTCTCTGCAAGAAAATACACCACCAAAACTAACACACTTATAATTATAACTTTTAAACATTTGAACAAAGTAATTTAAATATTCAAAACAGATTTAAAATTTTTTATTTTAAAACAATTTAAACTTTGCAAAGCACTAAATTACTCTAAGGATCAAATGCTAAATACCAAAACTAAACAACACTAGTTTATTTTGTTTGGCAAAAATATTTCCCTTGGTTCCATAACCCCAAAACAACATTAACTTATTTTAAACTTATAAACAATAATTATACACACTAGGAGTGTTTCTTAACAAATTTAACTAACCTTTTCTTATAGTCAAATGATTTTACCTTAAAAACCTTCTGCCTGGATTACTTACAGACACTCCCAAAGGAATGGCTGCAAAGAAACCAAGAATTTCCTTTTTAACATTTATTCATAGTTTTACCGCTTATGCCATTTGTGACGGGTTGGATTACAGAAACCCACTTGGGAGCTGCCACCCAATGTACCAAGACTACTTCTGCTCCTGCTTTCCCTGCCAGTCTAGGACTTTAGCACCCCGTCTTGCTGAGCCAGACACTCCAGTCTGCTCTAACACAGACCCCGCTGAATCACTTGTCCCAAAGCTGCAAGTCTACCTGAAAACAGCTTACAATAGTGTGCTTGTCTCTAGCACTCAGATGCCCAAATCCCAATGGGGTCTAAACCCAAATAAATCCGTTTTACCCTGCACAAGCCCATGCAGGGCAAACTCATAAATTGTTTGCCCTCTATAACACTGATAGAGAGATACATTTTATATTTCCAGTTTTAGATACAAGAGTGGTACAAATCAGATGACTATACTTAGTAGATTATAACCTCTGTAATGATACCTTACAAGAGACCTTTTGCATAAAGCATATCCCAGTTGCGTTATATTTACTTATCACCATATTTTTTTTTAAAACTATTTCAGTTACATTATATTGACTTATTATGTTTCTATAAAATTATATGGACTTTACATTACACCACTATTTAAGCAATTATTATTATGAAAGGAAAAAGGCAAGAAGCCAACTCTGCAATTACTTAATTTTCACCAGCAACTACAGAGTTAACCCCTCAACCCCCCCTCTCCTGACTTCCTCAAACTGCGGTTGTCTGCCCGCTTGGGCCCAATCCTTTTTTCTTATGGGCACAGGCATTGTTTTACTATTAATTCAGCAGGGAGGGTGGGCTGTTTTTACCAACTCTCCTTGTAGAAGAGGACCAATTATTTAACAAAACAATTATTATTATACTTAAAGAGTGGTTAAACAACACAACAACACTAAAACACTTGCTATTATGCTTGAAGAATAATTAAACAACACTAAAATTTATATTACACAAATTAAAACACTGCAATAAGCTCTGCTCTCTCTTCCGGGGGAGAGCAATCCTTCCCCTATGCTCCCTTTTAAACCTGGGTGTAGCCTTACCCCTTTTAACATTTACACCACTGGGGAGGATTTATAAGGAAGGTCCTCGCATGCACCCTGTCCGGCAATGAGTTACCAATCCGCCCTTGAGAGGAACGGGGTAGGATGCCCAATTGCCCCAGGTTTTGGCAAACGATTTCCAGGGGCTCCCCTTTACACACAGCAAGGGGAGGGAGCTCACTCCACAGTGATCCAACCCACACGCGAGTTCTTGCTCCAGAGGAAAATAAGATTCGGGGAAGGGTTTTTGGTCGTAGGTCAATCACACGAAAAATTTGGAAAGCCTTGGTCACCGTGCTCTTCTCCCCCAGTAGAGAGCACCGGCCCGTCTTCAAGAGTACGGGATGGGATACTTTACTACCTAGGAGTACTAGGACGGATTCCTTAGGGGCCCCCCCCGCTCTCCGAGCAAGGAGGTGGTCTCCGTACACTCCTCCCCCAGCAGGGAGCACCGGCCCGTCTTCAAGAGAACGGGATGGGTTGCACCACTGCCTAGGAGTACTTGGACGGTTTCCCGGGGCCTTCTCTCTCTCCGAGTGAGAAGGGACACAATGGTCACTTAACGGGTAGAAAAGGGTGGGGACCTACTACTCTACTTTACACAAAACGGGGGTCTCCGCTACTTCACTTCACGGTCCCTTACCCCGCCCGTAGCAGGTCCCGGAACCACCTTACGACCTACAATCACACCACACTTAAACTGGGATCTTTGCTATAACAGTCCTTTCCAGCCCCCAGCCTATTGCTAGTGGGAGTCCTGTCAATCCCCGGACCGCAGGTCTCATCAGTTCACACAGCCTATTGCTAGTGTGGTCCACCAGCCTATTGCTAGTGGGAGCTACTCCGGCCCCTTCGGCTGCTCCGGGATTCCCTGTACCTAGCCCTACATGCGCAATGGGGGTCTCCACAGTTAAGGGTCCCTTACCCCACCCACAGTAGGTTCCAGGGTGCCCTGTCCTAGCCCCACCGCTGTCACTCTAGGCGGGGGTCTCCGCTCCTCGGTCCCTTACCCCGCCTGCAGTGGGTTCCAGGGAGTGGCTTTGTCCCCTACTCACTATGGGGTCCACTTTCCCGGGGTGCTCCTGCAGCCGGTCCCTCACCTCCCTCTGAGATAACCACTGCCCAGAGGGATATGGCCACAAAGCTAAGCAAGCAACAATATAGAAAGCTTAAAAAGGCAAAGCATAGGAGTTTGGCGTACTTCTTGTTCTTATTAAGATTAGAAACCCTTTCAGTTGTTTACCTCTAGTCCTTGGGCCACTTAGTTCTTGAGTCAGTGGTGGTTTCCTTTATGTCCCAGAGAGATCACCCAGCCTATTCAGCCTCTGTTTCTGCCTGAATAATCTCCTGCCATCCGAAACTTGTTTTTATTCTGGGCTGGCACTCTAAAAGTGTTTAACTGCCAGACGGATGTCCCAGTAATTTCACCGAGGCTGTTCCAAAGAAACCGTTGGGTCTAAGACCTTGTGTACACACCACAAAACAGACAATCCCTACGCCCTCCCCCCTAGCTTATAGCCTAAGAGAGCGCAGCATGATGCAAGAATTTAAACAGACAAGTTACAGAACAGACACACACAAAACGAACAGGCGTCAGGCAAATGAGTCTTACCTCAAAAGGTTCGGATCACAGCGCGCCCTCACCTGAACCCAGAGCCTATGGGCAGCTCCCCACCGAAGCCCAAATAGAGACAAGGGTCTCTTACCTGGCGCCTGGGATCGGTGTGGAAGCGGTCCACGGTCCTCCGGTCCGGTGGGACCCCACGCAGTCATTTTAGTTCACAGACTCATAGCCTGAGGCCAGTTTATTGACATACAAACCAGTACGCACTGGGGTGTGGTCCGGAGACCAACACACCAGCAACAGCTCACCAGCTTCTTTTATTTCATTAAAACACAAACAGGGTACAAACAATACGTCATGAGTTAAGAAATTGGGGACCAATTATAAACCCTGGGCATTACCGGGCGAATACCCTCCTCCGCCTGTCTGGATAATGGATATTGGCGGATCCTGGGGAGGGGCTTCGCTGGGTTTACACGGATTTTAACCGGTTGAGCAGAACCAATGCGCCCAACCTGGTTGGCATGTTTTGCCCATAACGTGGGTGAGACCTTTGCCAGCAATTCCTGTTGCAACAAGGAAGGGCTGGACTGGGTGTCCCCCATCGGAGCCTGCTCTTCCTGCAGCAGAGCTAAAACTGTATTCTGTGCAGGATCGGGCACCTCCAGAAACACCCCGTCTGGGGAGCAAAAAATTGTACAATTCAGTTTACACAGCAAATCCTTTCCCATCTTATTGTACCACATAAAATACGCATCAAACTGACCCTGGGGCACCGTGTTGGCAAGAAGGGCTTCTCTAAGGTGCACCATCCTGTCAAGATCAAAGCTACCTTCCAGGGGAAACTGTAATTTCGGATTATCTCTAGTGTACCAGTTCCACTTATCTAAATATTTACACGTCGACGATCCATAATGTACGTACATATAAGCAGCAGGCGTGCCTTTGGGTGGGACCGGCAGGATTTTTGATCCTTTGGCCCCCATTCTTTCACAGCTTACTTTCACTCAAGCCAATCACACCAGGATGCTAACTCGGGGGTTACCACAGTTCTACACTAATGGCCCAACTTCAGGCCTGCCCTTGTTTCATGGCAGGAACACAAGGGAGCAGGTTCCCAGGTATTTTCTCTTCTGGTGAACCTACAGGAAAGCGGACAAGGGGGGCGGGCTGACTGGACAACCCGTGGTCCCCGTACGTCCCTCTCCAGCCCTGGGCACCAGCCTTCAAGCCAACGGTGCTGCAGTAGCTTTTGAGCCGACGGTACGGTTTCCTGGGGCTTCCCTCCTCTCCGAGGTAGGGAAGGGAGCTTATTGCTCCGGGGGGGACAAAAGGGACCCCGTGGCCTTTTACAAGGCAGTGCTCAAAGAGCGGTCACTGGGTCATGGGGAAGTGGAGGGGTAAGGGTAACGGGATGGGGAACACACAAGCACCCTGACTGGTTAGCCACTTACCAAGGCCTGCCAGTCGGGGAAGCTTTTCAGTCTTTACTCAAGCGGGTCGTGGAGCTTGCTTTCAGAACACCCCCGGTCACGAGCAATTACTTGCTTCGCAGGGGGTCTGGGGCGTCTTTCCACGACCAATACACTCCGGCCGCCTGGCCTTATACACACACACACAGGCCGCTCGGCCTCACACACACAGGCACATTTCCTGGCACAGCCGCCAGGGCGAAACTGCCCCTTGTCCCTCCCAACCTGGTCGGCTCCGGGACCCCGAACGCCCAGCTCTAATAGGCGATCAGGATACTTCGGACCAAAGGAGCATGGTCCGAGGGGGCTGCCGGCACTTCCTGAGACTGGGGCGCGTAACCCAGCCTACGACTCTTCGGAGACTGAGACCCTAACTCAGCCTGACACACTTCGGAGACTGCAGCCTAACAACTTCGGAGACACTTCGGAGACTGAGACCCTAACTCAGCCTAAACACTTCAGAGACACACTTCGGAGACCCTTCGGAGACTGAGACCCGCCCAGTCTAACACACCTAATGAAGGCGTCAAGTGTGTCTGACTTTGTCCCAAGGTTGGATCCAGCTTGTGACTTACCCCAGTCAGAGCCTACGGACCAGTCCTCTCCCAGGCCCCTAACAGCAGAGATTTCAAAAGGTCTCTTACCTCTCAGATGGGCCCCGGGGTTGGAAGAGAACTGCCCGCGGTCCTCCGATCCAGGGATGTCATCTGTGGATCCCGGACGAGCCCCCAAATTGTCGTGGAAAAATTGACCACACCGTTGATTTTGGGTCAGACACACTGATGCACCTTTATTAGGTTACACAATACAATTATGCATAAAGGGAAGGTCGGCGTATCCCCATGCAAGGGGGTCAGCCGCCTTGCATAAATTACACAGTTTCAAGCTTATAAAGGTAAAAACCACAACGCGTAATCAAGCATTACAAATCTTATCAGCCTTATTTGGTATATTTGCTAGCAAACCAATCAAAGCCTCTCTGGGGCCGCGATTCGGACCTGATACAATTTAGGGCTTTTCCTGTTATTGCTAGAGGCTCCTGCACGGCCCCCCCTACTTGCGGTTTTCACTATACAAGACTCTTCTGCTTTACTAATTTTCCATAGCTAAACTCCTGTTATCCTAGGTCAGGTTACCCAACTACCAGTAGGCGTTGGTTCCTCTTTTGCTTCTGTTGGCCTTTTGATTGAGCCATACAGGTTTTACATTATGCCACACAAGCTTACAAATCTTGCTTATACCTTTAATATTAAGCAGGCCTGCCATGGCCTACTGTTGCCAGCTTAGCAATAGGAAAAATCCAGAGTAAGGCGTATGGGGGTCCCCAAAATCCTCAACAGCGGCGATGTTAATCCAAGTATCAGGGGATAGCCGTGTTAGTCTGTGTCCACAAAAACAACGGGGAATCTGGTGGCACCTTAAAGACTAACAGATTTATTTGGGCATAAGCTTTCGTGGGTAAAACACCCCAGTCTGTTAGTCTTTAAGGTGCCACTGGACTCTTCGTTGGTTTTGATGTTAATCCAGAAGTTCTTACATACAGTAAAGAGTGTGGGTGTCTGTCAGAGACGTCCGTGTGTCCAGCGAGACCAGGAAAGGGTTCATCTGGAATGGGAATGTGTCCGGCAAGGCCATTCTGCTGCTCCCACAATGCTCTTGTCTGCAACAGAGACAATGAGGGTGACTAACAGAAGTATTGGAGCATAAGCTTTCGTGGGTGAATGCCCACTTCATCTCAACAGGCGCTGTCCTCCCTGTGGTAGTCCTGTCCCAGCAACACGGCACCAAGGCAAATCCAGGGTGGTAAATGACACAGTTATTGGCCTAATGCGCTGCTCTTGCTCCTACAAGAAAACACTCAACAGAGTCTGCGGGGTTCTCCCTCTGCAGCCTCCTTCTGAGATTCAACAGCACAGAGACCCCTAAAAGGCAGGAGGCTCTGGACTTGGAGCTGAGATGCTAGTGTTGGCCTGGAGCTGACAGGTGTCTATGCTAATGCATTATGGCTGAGATTTCCAAAGCTGTCTTGGGAACGTGGCTGCTCAAATCCCATTGGCAGGGGCACTAGTGGGAGAGGGGGCCTCACCTTGTTTAGGGATACAGCTGAACTTTGGGATGTTTATCTGAAGCGTCACTCGCAGCCCTTTGACTCGGATCAGAGAGCAGGAACCCCGCACTACCTGCGACATCTCATTCTCCAGCGGAAGCCACCCGTGTCCTCTGCTGAGCCATGGGGGGGATAATGCCACCACTCAACGCACATTGCAGTTAAATGTTAACCCAGCAGGGCAATGCTTAGGGACTCCGGCTCCAAACAGCCAGCCCGGCTTGTTTGGGTGATATAATTCGGTCAGTTAAACAGCCAGGGAGCTAATGATCAGCTACACTCTAGACCTCTAGCCTCATAGTAGATCCCACGTGGCAGCTGGATCCTCATTGTTTTCCCATGCTTATCAGGGACGTCTGTTCCAGGCTCAGCCCGCACTCTCACAGCATCCCATGTCTGTCCAGTGAGGGACACACCCACAATCCCTGCAGATCACTGTGGTACTAACACGGCTACCCAGGGCTAACAACATTGGGGTGCTTTCCCCATCGTAAGCCATCTGCAGGCTTTGTTCCATTCACACATCCCAGGTTGACGGTGCAAATCGCTTCCTGGTCTTTATACAACAAAGAGTGCGTCCTAAATCCCACATGGCCAGCACCAAACTCATCTTGTATCTGGTGAGGACATTTAGTTCTGTGTAATGAGATCTGAGTTAACATTGTCTGGTGCTGGAAAAGGGGCTTGATGGGGGCTTATCACAGAAGGAATCCGAACCGGGGATGGGGTAGGTGTCAAACTCTCCGACTAGGTAACAGGACTTGCTGCTTCTTCAAGAGAGGACACAGCCCTGGGCATCAGCCCCGGGAACAAGAGACCTGGATCAGACCCCTGGTCCATCTGGCACCGTAGCCTGTCTCTGACAGTGGCCAGCACCAGATGCACCAGAGGATGGTATAAGAACCCCACAGTAGCAGATGTGGGATAATCTGCCTCCCACATTAAGTCTTATCCTGATCTCTATAGCTAGCGGCTTAAGCCTGAAGCGTGAGGTTTGATACCCCTTCCATATTCTTGTTATCCATATAAATGTCTAATCCCTTTTTGAAACTTGCCAACTTTTGGCCTCAACAACATCCAGTGGTCATGAGTTCCACAGGATAAGTGCACACAGTGTGGGGGAAAAAAGTATTTCTTTTGATCAGTGATGACTTTTCCACCTTTTGGCTTAATGAAATGTCTCCTTGTTCTTGTGCTATGAGACAGGGAGAACAGCAGCTAGCTCCCAATCTACCTTCTCTAGACCAGTCATTATTGTATAGTTTCCCCTTTTATTTGTCTTCTTTCTAAGGTAAATAGAGACCAGGGACCAGTTTGCAGGCACGTGCCTCTGGGAAAGCCAACAGGGTTTACAAGTTGCAACCCAAAGACTTCCTAAACTCTCACGTGCCTCTTGCTATGCCCGCCATGTGTGGCTGAGCTATCTCGAGAGCTCTCTGAAGTGGAGAGCAGTGGGGAGAAGGAGCTGAATTCCCCATTCTTTCTTTCCTTGTGTAGAGCGGGGTGCAGCCGGGAGGGGAATAGCAGTGGCTGAGTGAGGCCAGCCCAGGCTTCGTCAGGTCAGAGCTGAGAGCAAACCGAAGTCCCGGCACTGTTTCTGCTAGCTTGCAAACACACCGACGCCGTCACTGGAGAGACCCTTGCTGCTCTTGTGTTCGCTCACCCACAGCTTCTTGGCGCACACGGGGCTGCTGGTCGGACCAGGGTCCGTTACTCTTTAACGACGTCCTTTTCCTCCGTCACCGGCCCCAAAGTGCGTCAGAGCCATGGGTCGCTGGAGCGTCCTGCAGCAGCAGCCCTTTGGCTGTTAACGCTTCCGTCGCTAATGCGGGTGGCAAGCCTGTGCCAGTGGCCACGGCCGTGGCGCCAATGAGAAACCCGTGTTACAGGAATCCCAGGGCTGCCAACTTCTTGCAGGTGCTGTGGTTAGGGCAGGGGAAAGTTTCCTAATGTTCCCTGGGGACTCTACAAACTCCGTGAGAAACGCAGGCTCAAGGCACCAGGTTCCTTTCCTTGTCAGTCAATGGCTCAGGGCTCTCCCCGGCTGCATCAGCAGCCTGAGTTTAGCTCCTCGTGGGCCAATCATGCAGTTGGGCTCCCCCCATTTGGGTGCCTGGAAAGCCACTGTGTGGTTTGCCTGTGAATTTTGGTGTCTGCTCAAGGGAGGCCCGGTTTGGCACTGCAGATGCTGTAAGAGTCGAGGTGCATTGTGGGACATGCTGAGAAAGTAACTCGCTCTTCACCAGCAGTGTTCCAACAGGGCTATGGGATGGAGTGGGATGTGATTTGGGCAAGTCTTAAGGGAAACTCCAGAAAACTTTCAGAACCTCAGAAAGAGTGTCCAGGCCGGGGGTTGATGGCTCATAGGCTCAAGAGTGCGAACAGGAAGCAGCCCCCTTCTCCATCACGATTCAGCTGCTTTATGGGGGTGCAGGGGTGGGGCAGCGCCTGCCTTCCCAGATTTGCCCAATCTGATGAGCACTTCGTGCCTCACCGCCCCGTGTTTCTACGTCGGCACAGGTCCCATGGCCTCCGCTTCCTCTGTGGCTCGCCTTGCGCAAGGAGCGTTTCCCATAGAGGGTGTGCCTCTTCCACACTACCATGGGCCCTTTGCCCAAAACGCCTTTCTCTGAACGGAAGCCCTGCTTTCGAGTCCAGCAACGCGAATAGCCGGGAAGTGCCCCACATCTGCACCGTCTTCTACGATCTCTCAGAGGCTGTGAATGCTCTCTACCCATGAGTCACCTCAATTACCGTGAAGTAGAGGAGGATACCATTTGACCACAAATTCTTGTTGCACAACCCCACAGCTGGTGAGTTCCCGTTGCTGTCAAGATGTCAGGACTCCTCGAATGCTGAGGCTACCCGTCTCCTTCCAGGAAGCACCAAGAACTACAGCAAAACATCTCGGATGAAGTCCTGAGAGAGGAAGAAACTTCCCATCTGGCTCCCAGCAGAGAGATCACAAGAAAGATGCGGGGCCATGGCAAAATCCATCCCACGACACTGTGGTTCTCCTGGCAATGGAGGGCTTGTGCAAGGACCCCGAAAAGGAAGACCAGTTTGGTATAGCAACCAGGTTCCTCCCTTATCCAGTTAAATTTTCCTGTCATACACGCACACAGAGATGATCGTCTTCAGAGCATCCCAGGCTGGGCCACAAGTCTCTCTGCTGTACAATGCACCTGTTTGCTTCTGCAGCAATGCTATAAAAGCTGCACAGGGTGGCGGCCATGTGGGGAGGAGAGGGATTGATGGGGAGCCCCAATATTTCCTTGGGAAAGCAGAAAGAGAAATTTGTTTCTTCCCGTATCCATCAGGCTGGAGCAGCCCTGAGACACCGGAGAGGGGAGATGACAGAGCTGGGAAGATGGCTGGGGAGATCATTTCAACCTGTTCTCAAACACCTACCTACTTCGGAGCTGGGACTTCACCACAGACATGGGAACACAGAATTTGCCCTGTTGGATCAGCCTTCTGGTCCATCTAGTTCAGTGCTCTGACTCTAACCATGCTTAATATTTGATGCCACAGGGGAAGTGTCACACACATACAAAATGTACCTGGCCATTTGTGCACAATTCCTTCCTGACCCTGCTGGGATCAGTCTGTGCCCCACTGAAGCATGAGAGTTGGTTATTCCACTCTTATCACAATGGCAAACTTTGACCTACAAAATTATGTCACGTCACCGCTGTTAGTAACGAGACTCCTAAATCCGCGGTGGGGATTTCAAGAGAATATTGCAAAAGTTGCCCCATCCCAAATGCTTCCTGCTTTAGGAGCCAGCATATCATTTTTTGGGCCCAATGCACCAGTTTTTCACCATGGATGAATTCTTACTGGGATTGATGAGAAATAATTGGGAATCACCCAGTTTGAGCCCTGCACCCTGCTTTGGATAGAACCAGCATTTAATTAATTTTGGAGGCAGGGTGGTACGGAACGTGCCATTTCAGGATGAAGTGTCCAGCACAGAACCATGCTGACTATGGCAATTCCTCCTGCCTGGATTCCCAGTACAGTGGTATGCCCCAACGGCAATGTGTATTCGTGTCCCTCTGACTCACGGAGAGACACTCAGCAGGCATGTGGTCTGTCCTTAGGCTGCAGCTGTATTGTTCATAGTGAAAGTGACACATTCCCCTACACGAATAGCATACTACAGTAATCTGCAGGGCTGCGTGGTAATGGCACCAGTATGATTCAATCCATATCACAGGATACCGGTACAACTTTTTAATAAAGGCACAATCAGAAATACCCACATAAGAGGACACCAAGGGACACTATTTTGCCATATCCAGGCAGCTCCAGTAGCATGTATCTGGACTTATTTTGGAAATTAAGCACTAGTTACATTTCTTTTAATGAATGGAAGTTGGCAGCTAGTTACCCAGTCACAGTTTGGAAGCAGGTTACTTTTCAGAGCCTTAAGAGGGCAGAAAAGAGCTCTGTCAGATCCTGGTTATTGAAATAAATAAATAAAAGCTGCTTTCGAGATTGTCTGCCAGGTGTATGGCACATCTGGGCTCTGGTAGTGAGTGACAGAGTGAGGACGCAAACCAATCAGTTCTCCCAGGCCACTTTCTTACTGTGTGAGCTCCCATCTCTGGGCCTCAGTTTTGCCAGGGGAAGCTGTGAGGTTTGATTCATTAATTGTTTGTAAAGCGCTTTCAGGTGTGAGGAAAGGGATCCGGGCCATGCAAAGAGCTATCAATAACGAGGCAAGGCAGAAAACGCTATGAAAAGCAGGCAGCCTTTGTCCTTTGCAAAATCCTACCCAACTCCCCCATTTCCTCTGAATTCCTATGCATTTTCCTAATTGCTCATTAATTTGAAAAGATGTGAACAGCCAAAGGCCCAAGGTGCATGACTCATAATTATCTTCAACCCCCAAATTCCCCCTATGGATTGGTTTACAGTAATGTCCTGGCCACATCCCATGTGTCAGCCAGCGGGAAGATTTGTATGTGTGTGTGTGTGTATGTGTGTGGGGGGTTCCTTATAGTTGCATCTCTTCCTCTTTTACTCTCCTTGTATATCTCTGTCCCTCACCCCTCTGTGGGCTGGTTCTCAGACCTAAGCCACATCCAAGCTGCCCATCGTCAGACCCGATCTGTAACTAAGATCAAGCCCTGGTTGTCTGCATGAGCAAATTCTGTAGCTGCGATTCACCAGCTCACGCAGCTTTGCCAGTGGTAGCCAGATGGGGCAGATGACATGGTGATAAAAACACATGTACCTTCTTTAATGTACAGCTTTCTCCATTGCTACCTTCGGTGGAGCTGCAGCTAAGAAATCTGCTAGTGTAAGCAACAACCTGTGGGTGAAACGATGTTGCTAGGTGTGTGTGGTTAAGGTCTCTGCACATCCCTCTGCACATCCCTGTAACCAGGGCCGCCCAGAGGATTCTGGGGGCCTGGGGCAAAGTAATTTTGGGGGCCCCTTCCATAAAAAAAAGTTGCAATACTATAGAATACTATATTCTTGTGGGGGCCCCTGCGGCCCCGGGGCAAATTGCCCCACTTCCCCCCCCCCGCCCCTCCGGGGCGGCCCTGGGGAAAATAAACATTTGAAAACCTTCCGCATCTTGGCACAAACACAGTTTTGAGAAAACTTCTTTTCAAGTCACCTTTACAAGGTATCACTGGTTCTCAGCATCAGCTAGTGCTAAAAGGCACTAAAGCTCATTAAAAGGTTTGGACAAATATTTTCCGTCAAAACTTTTTTTGGATCGAAAACTAGGGGTTTTTAAAAAGCAGAAAAAATCACTGACAATGTCTGCTTTCCTTCAAAATGTGTTGTGTTTTTTTTAATTGAAAAGCTGAAATTAGTCTGCCAAAACCTGAACATGGTTTGGGGTTTCAGAAGTGTGTGGCCAAATATTTGCTGCTTGCTGTGTTTGATTGTTTAAAGAAACAATAAAAAAATTCTGCTTAAAAAAAATCCAAAACTTTTGAACCACCTCAGCTTGTGACCAAATGCCTGAGCCCATCCAGTCAGAGATTTTTCCAGGTTTCTGATACTTTGCTGGCTTCCTTGACTCATATCTGTCTCCATAACTTTGGGTTCATTTAGGTTAGAACATAAGAACATAAGAACGGCCATACTGGATCAGACCAAAGGTCCATCCAGCCCAGTATCCTGTCTGCCGACAGTGACCAATGCCAGGTGTCCTAGAGGGAGTGAACCTAACAGGTAATGATCAAGTGATCTCTCTCCTGCCATCCATCTCCACCCTCTGACAAACAGAGGCTAGGGACACCATTCCTTACCCATCCTGGCTAATAGACATTAATGGACTTAACCTCCATGAATTTATCTGTTTCCTAGAGACTGGCTCCATGGGGTCCCTCACAAACTGGAGACTGTTACTGTGGGTTTGTCTTTAGTATAGCTTATGTACATACTCCACGAACTGAGCATTTGAGCTTGTTCCAGAATCTGGGATGAGCCTATGTTGTGAAAACTGAAATGCTCAAAATAGCACATGCACGTGAATGGACACAGGGTGCTAAAATTAAATTAACCCAGGGGTTCTCAAACTGGAGGTCGGTACCCCTCAGGGGGGTCGCTAGGTTGTTACATGGGGGGTCGCGAGCTGTCAGCCTCCACCTCAAACCCCGCTTTGCCTCCAGCATTTATAATAGAGTTAAATATATAAAAAAGTGTTTTTAATTTATAAGGGGGGGGTCGCACTCAAAGGTTTGCTATGTGAAAGGGGTCACCAGTACAAAAGTTTGAGAACCAGTGAATTAACCCCTCTGGAGCCTCGGGGAATGCAGGGGAGGGGGGTCTCCCTTGGTAGGGTTGGGAAGGAGGTAGGTGGTGTAGGATATTGCTCTTCTCATGTGATCCCTCCCCCATGGCTCTCTTGGCTCTATCACTGTTAATCTAAAGTGGCTAATTTGAAATGAAGCTCCCCTCCCCTGACATGAATCTCCCTACGGCACTGAAATTAAATGTAGACTATAATTTGGCATTTGAGAAGTGAAAGGGATGGTAGCCCTAAGGGAAAAGGTAACAGCTTGGCTCATTGTGTTAAATAGCTGTCTGCAAGCCTCAAACTGCTGAATGAGCTTTAGGGTAGGGAAGGCTGTGCCTCCCCAAACAGCCTGGCCCTGCCCCTTATCTGACCCCCACCCATGTCCTGCCCCCCGACTGCCCCCCCCTCAGAATCCCCAACCCATCCTGCTCCTTGTCCCCTCTCCGCCCCCCCAACCACCACTCCGGGACCCCACCCCCCACAACCCCCCGTCCCCTGACTGCCCCGACCCCTATCCACCCCCCCGCCGAGTCCTGACAGACCCCCGGAACGCCCACGATCCAACCCCCCGTTCCCCGTCCCCTGACCGCCCCCCCAGTAGCGCTGTCCAGGGCCGCTCCTGGGTTACCGCCGCCTCTCCCCTCTCTCGGAGCCTCAGCGCGCTGCGTCCAGGAGCTGCCCTGGCCCCTGGACAGCGCTGCAGCGGCGTGGTTCCGGCGGGACCAGAGCTCGCAGCCCCGCCCCCTTACCACGCAGCTCTGACTCAGTGGGAGGAGCTCAGGCCCCGCCGGAGCCACGCCGCTGCAGCGCTGTCCAGGGCCGCTCCTGACGCGGCGCGCTGAGGCGCCGGGGGATGGGGGAAGGCGGAGGTGGGGCCGAGGGCCCCTGCGGGGCCCGGCGCAAATTGCCCCATTTGCCCCCCCCTCTGGGCAGCCCTGCCTGTAACCCCCCAGAACCCCAGCAGCTCTGCCCATGCTGGGGTTTTAGTGAAATTCTCTCACTGGACAGTTTGTGAGTGGGGTGTTGGTGGGGTTGTAAGGGGGTGCCTGGAGGGGATCATTGGGGTGGGTGTTCAGTGGATTTGAGGGGCAGCTAGATGAGTTTGGGGATCAATGAGGAAGGGGGCGGTCAATGGATTTGGGTTAGGAGGGCCGGTGGGTGTAGAAGTCAGGGGTCAGTAGGATGGCGGTTGGGGGATCAGTGAGTTTGGGTTCAGTGTTGTTGGAAGTCATAAGAACGGCCATATTGGGTCAGACCAAAGGTCCATCTAGCCCAGTGTCCTGTCTTCCGACAGTGGCCAATTCCAGGTGCTTCCGTGGGAATGAACAGAACAGGTAACATCGTCAAGTGATTCAAGAGTCAGGGGGCTCACTGGGTTTGGGGTCAATAGGATGAGGGTCGGTGGATCAATGGATTTGGGCTGGGGGGTCAGTGGGGCTGGCAGCTGGAGGTCAGTAGGATGGTAGTTGGGGGTTAGTAGGATGGGGGTTGGAGGGGCAGTGAGTTTGCATTGGGGGTTAGTAGGAGGGGGATGGGGGAGTCAGTGGTTCTGAAGGTCAATAGGATGGGTTGGGGTTCAGAGGGGCTGGGATGGGGAGTCATGGGTTTGAGTTCAGAAGGGGTGAGGGTCAGAGGAGCTGAGGGTCAATAGGATGGAAGGTCAGTGGGTGGAGATGGGGGTCAGTAGGATGGAGGTTGGGGGTCAGTGGGCAGGGCTGGGGAGGGGCTACGGGGACAGTGGGTGGGGCTGGGACTCAGAGGGGCGGGGCTGGGGTCAGTAGGATGGGGGTTGAGGGTCAGTGGGCGGGGCTGGGTCTCAGAGGGGTGGAGCTGGGGGGTCAGTAGGATGGGGTTGGAGTCAGTGGGCGGGGCTGGGTCTCAGAGGGGTGGAGCTGGGGTCAGTAGGATGGAGGTTGGGGGTCAGTGGGCGGGGCTGGGTCTCAGAGGGGCGGGGCTGGGGGTCAGTAGGATGGAGGTTGGGGGTCAGTGGGCGGGGCTGGGTCTCAGAGGGGTGGAGCTGGGGGTCAGTAGGATGGGGTTGGGGTCAGTGGGGAGGGCTGGGGTGTGGCTGCAGGGTCAGTGGGCGGGGCTGGGTCTCAGAGGGACGGGGCTGTGGGGGTCAGTAGGATGGGGTTGGGGTCAGTGGGCTGGGGTGGGTCTCAGAGTGGCGGGGCTGGGGGTCAGTAAGATGGGGTTGGGGTCAGTGGGCGGGGCTGGGTCTCAGAGGGGCGGGGCTGGGGTCAATAGGATGGAGGTTGGGGGTCAGTGGGTGGGGCTGGGTCTCAGAGGGGTGGGGCTGGGGGTCAGTAGGATGGGGTTGGGGTCAGTGGGCGGGGTTGGGCTCAGTGGGCGGGGCGGGGCTGGGTGAGGGGCGGGGCTGGGGTCAGTAGGATGGGGTTGGGGTCGAGGCTGTGCCGGGCCCTTTAAAGCAGGCGCGCGCGCGCTGGTGGTGGCGCGTTTCCTGTGACGTTTAGTTCCCGCGACTCCAGCTGTGGCCGCGCCGCGCGGGCTCCACGTGGGTGGCGGGCCCGGCGCGGGGTCCCGGGGGCGCCATGGCGGGGGCCCCGCCCCAGAAGCGCTTCTACCGGCAGCGGGCTCACTCCAATCCCCTGGCGGACCACACGCTGCGCTAGTGAGTGGGGGGGTCCTGAGCCCCCACCCCAGGGAGCCCCCGAAGTCCCCTGACTGCCATCACCTGGAGCCCCCGTACCCTGGGAGCCTCCTGCCCCACTGAACCCCATATGCCCCGGGGAGCCCCCTTCATCCTGCCCCCTTCCCATTTTGGGGTCCCTCGATCCCGAATTCACTTTGCCCTGGGGGAAGCCCCTGATCTCACCCTTCCTCATCCTGAGGGGGGAGGCGTCCTGAGCTCCCTGTCTTCTGAAAGAGCCCTTCTGGTTCCCCCCCTTGTGGGAGAGCCCCTGAGCTGGGGGAGAACCCCCTCACCTTGAGCCCTGTATGTATCCAGCAGGCCTCTTTCCCGCCCCCCCCCCCCCCCGGGGAGCTAATCAGAGTGCAAATGGCATAACCCAGCTGGGTTTGTCTTGACTAGGATGTGCAAGAACGCGTTAGCTGACGTTTTATACATCTGGGTAGACAGGGAATGCTCCCTTCAGGTTCTCGCTGGTGGAACTGAAGCTGTGCCTCGGGTAGCATGTGTTTAAAAGGTTACACTGAGGCTAGGTCTACCCTACCCCAGTTTGTCCCAGCCCACTGTGTCTGTCATGGGTGCGTGTGTGTGAGAGGAGCTGTGATTTTTGACCGAAAGCGTGAATGCCGTTACACAGACAAAATCCTGCTTTTATTGGTATTGCTTGTCTCGCGCAGGGAGACTGAAATAAGCTCTATCAGCAAAAGCGCAGTTTTGCCCCTATAAGCAGTATTTGCTTCTAGTGCAAAGCCTTCCAAGTGTTGACCTGACATGCTTTTATTGACTCTCTTGTTCCAACAATCGCATTTAAAGCCTGCTTGGGAAGAGTACTAAGAGGTTGCTAGTGTTAGTATATTTACATACATCTTTCAGAGTGTTTAAGAAAACACTGTTAATTTGTTATTTCCTGAAGCACCTCTGTGATGTGCTGTCAGGTCGCAGAGGAAGAGACAGCCCCTGCCCAGAGCGCTCACAATCCAGAGAGGAACTGGGACACTTGGGTGGAGAAACACCCTCTAATGCCAAGTTAGATTAGGCTCCACCTGACTCATTCCCTGGGGGCAGGATTGGGCCCTGAAATCTTTGGGTGTTTGTCCAGCTTGAAATGGTCCAAGCAAGGACATTTTTAGCCCATTGGGAAGTTATTGCACAGCTTAAATCCCCTCACCAATCAAATAGCTGCTTTCCTGTCCTCTCTTTTAATCCAGCTCTGTCCCTGCCCCTCTCTTTTAGTCCCACAAAACCTGAGGAAATGAACTGGGCTGAACACTACCCTGAGTTCTTCGCCCCGTTGACCAAAGATGACCGTCACGATGACCCGAAAGACTCAGAGGAGAGAGCGAAGCCCGTGGCGCAAGTCGAATTCGCTGATATTGGCTGCGGTTATGGGGGCTTGTTGGGTAAGTTCCCAACGATGCTTTTCCGTTGGTCTGGACGCAGCAGGTTCTAGATGGGTGGGTGTGGTCGAGGCTGCTGTGGCAGGACAGTCCTGAGGGGGGCGCGGGTTTGCTCAGGGAAGCCCAGATTCGGGTCCATGCCTGACTTCATGCTGTGACTCTAGAGAGCATCTTGGGCACGTCGCTCTCTGTCTGTCGACAGCTGTGTCCCAAAGTACCTGGTGTGGAACTATGCATGCTTAGCTGAGGCCTAGCGCTGACTCACCAGTGGAACTAGCTCCTTGATCTGCTCTGAGCAGAGCCCAGACCCGATGTGGGAAATCGGAAACAGGTTACACTGTCGGTGGTGTGGATCAGGGAGAGCTGGTGACATGGGCTGTCTCACCCTGGTGTCCCTATAGATTCTGTTACCGGGCTGCTACCACTGCCTCTCCCCAGGCAAGTGGGAATGACCTGTCTGATACCCTAGTTCCCGTCTTTGGGAGGCGGGTGAGTTGTCCCCAGGTAGCCGCTCTGGGGTTTATTGTTCTGAACAGTTGCCTCTGTTTGGGATTCCCCGGCCCTGGGTCTGCCCTGAGAGCAGATGGTAATTCCTCTTTCATCTTTTACAGTCGAGTTGTCTCCCCTCTTTCCCAACACCTTAATGCTGGGCCTGGAGATCCGAGTGAAGGTCTCAGATTACGTCCGTGACCGGATCCAGTCTCTGAGAGTATCCCATCCCGGGCAGTACCAGAACATCGCCTGTATCCGCAGCAATGCCATGAAGCACCTGCCCAATTTCTTTCACAAGGGGCAGGTGAGGTGCCAGGGGCCGTGCGGCTCCGCCACTGATGTCCCAGGCAGTCATATATAGAACCTCCTGCTGTCAATCCTTGCTATCCTTGGGGAGCACACAGCCCTCACTCCCCACCCCTCAAATCCTGGGAACTGCTCTAAGATGATAGATAAGCTTCCGTAAGACACCCATCACCGTGGTGTCTGGGCACCCCTTCGTCTACTCCCATTTGAAGGAAAGTCGCTCTTGAACGAAAGGCTCTTTAGCTTCCCACTTGAAAAGAGGAAACCCCAACCCGGAATGTGCTTTAAACAAGCTGTAATTCAGTGGGGGGGAAACCCCTATCCCAAATGGGTCCTGGAGATACTGACACTGTAGTTATAGGAGCAGCCCCCAGCCAGCGATACCCCCTCCTGCCTGGGGAGGGAGGGGTGAGCAGGTTCCTCTGATAACTGCAGTACTGATTGAGTTAACAGTCCCAGGAGGATGGAGCCAGTCAGCCAGAGAATGCATCCGTGGCCACGGTGATCTCAATGGGGCAAGGAGGTATTGGCGCTGCTGGCTACGGTGACTAGAAGGGCTCACTGTCTCCCCCTCTCCACCCTGCCGGGGTTGCCCCCTATGTTTGCAGCTGGCCAAGATGTTCTTCCTCTTCCCGGACCCGCACTTCAAGAAGACTAAGCACAAGTGGCGGATCATCAGCTCTACGCTGCTGGCTGAATACGCCTACGTCCTGCGCGTCGGGGTGAGTTGGCATCGGTCGCTGGCGGGGGTGCTGAGGCTTGCGTGGGCTCTCTGGTTCCGGGAAGCCTCTCTGGCTAGGGAAAGAGCCCCTCCCCCCACAAGGGGGTTTAACCCCTCTCTCCCCACAAAGAAAGGGTTCGTATTGTTCCTAAATTAACAAGCTGGGGGGACAGGATGGGTCCAGTTTATTGCAAGGGTCAGAGATGAGGCACAAGTTTCCTGAACGCAGACCTCTGGGCTGTTCCACTGATGATTTCCTAGGGCTCCGTGGGGCCCTGGATGGGACTTAGCCACGGAAGACAGACAGGAAGATTCTGTCTTCAACCAACAGAGTTTGCAGGTTTCTATCAAACCCAGCTGTGCCCCAAGGGCATGGTGAGTAAGCCCCACTTACTGCATGGGTCCCAGCACGGTGGGATTGGCCTTTGCCCCGCTTCCTGCAGAACTGTGCTGGGAGGGCTTCCTGTTGGCAGAGCGAGCCCGTTGCCTGCCCTCGGCTGCTCCCGCCTGCCCGCTCATGGCTTAGCCGCCTCGGGCAACCTGTCTGCTCCTTCCTGTGCCGTCACCTGGGGATCGTAACCAGCAGATCAAATTGAGGTGATGAATAGGCGTTGGCCCCACCCAGCCCGGCTGCATGAGTCACAGGCAAATCCGCTAACGTCTCCCCATGGTGCCGACCCCAGGGGCAGGGCTATGGCTGCCACGCCTCCATGATTGTCCTGGAGTCTCCAGGAAGGAAAGATGGATCTTTAATTGAAGATGATGTCGTATGATGAAACACCCAGGAATACGTCCCACCAAAATTGGCAACCCTGGGGGGACATGGGGGGGGGGGGGGGGGGCGCGTGGCGGGCACCCAGCCAACGGATGAGGTGAGGAAGCAGCCTCGTGAATTATTCAAGAGAGCAAAATGGCCTTGGCTAATTGGAGTTGGCACCTCAGATAGTTAGGGAAGAAGTCCCGTGACCACAAGCTGCTCTGAGCAGCGATTACCCCCTCCCCATCAGGGCCCTGAGGTTTGGTGGTTCTATGGCATGAGCCATTTGGGTTCTCGGGTTTTACTGCCGCATGGCTGGGATGGGGCGACAGACCCCCGACCCTGCGTAGGTGTCCAATGGCCCCTCCACATCCCCTCTTTGCTGGGCTGGTCCCAGCTAGCGGGATCCTCAGGCTGCTCCCTCTCTCTCGCGCAGGGCCTGGTGTATACCATCACCGACGTGGAAGAGGTGCACGAGTGGATGGTCGGGCACTTCAGCGGGCACCCGCTCTTCGTCCAGGTGCCCTTGGAGGACTTGGTAAGAGCGAGGGTTGCGGGCGCCGGGAGGGGAAGGAGCTCGAAAGGGGAATGTTTGCACTACCCGCGGGGCCTGCACCCATCCTGGGCTGACTCAATCTGCGAAAGGTTCTTCCCTTGTCCTGGGGTTTCCAAGAAGCCTGCAGAAGCTGGAAAGTGAAACCTGGTCCCACACCGAAACCTCTTCTCTCTTTTCACGTTCACACGCTGGCTGCTTATTGCAGGGTTGGGAGGGGGGAGGGTGTGTGCTGTTGCTAGGGAGCCCCCGGCGATGGACTTGACTAGAAGATGCTGGATTTCAGGACCCAGCCCAGTGTCCCCTGCTGCCGTTCGGTTGGGCTATATGGCCCATGCTTGGGCCATGGGGGTCCCTCCTGGCGGTGGATTGACCGGCTGCCCCCAACACAGCCAGGCAGGGCCAGTCGCTGTTGGCTCACATGGTTTGATGCCTGCTTGGGTCTAATCTCCCTGCAGGGACAGGGGCCGGATGTGATGGAAGCAGCTGGACCACGTGCCCATTACGCTGGAGACAAGCCAGGCTGATGGAGTCCCCTGGGCAAGGGGAGGCATCGGCCGGTTGGCAGCTCATGTGGTAACCGCCCTTTCTCCAACAGGGCAGCGATCCCGTCGTGGGGCGCCTGGGGACCTCCACCGAGGAGGGAAAGAAGGTCCAACGGAACGGGGGCAAGACCTTCCCTGCCGTCTTCCGGCGCATCGAAGACGAAGCCCTGCAGGGGGCACCAGGCACAGAGCAGTGCCAGGGGGCTCCGGACACGTGACTGGACCCGAGAGACGGATCGTCATGGACCGCGTCCTGCAGCCGTGCAGTGTTCCAGGGAGGCCTCTGCCCCTCCCCTGGTGCTGTCGGGGCAGACGGGCTGGTCGCCAGGCCTGCAGCACGACGCCAGCGGCAGCCCTCGATGTCGTGAATACGGGGAGGCTGGCGCCTCTCCTAATGAGAAACACATAAGGAGTGTCCCAAACATCCCCTTGAGCTCTGCCTGCTGCTGCCCACGGGCTCCCGGAGCCGTTGCTTTTACTTCTGAGACTGTGCCAGGCAGGGGCCGGCTGCAGCTTCACTCACATTCGATTTCTGAATAAAACGTGAGCTCACAGCCCCGGCTGGACTCTCTGTGGGTCGCTGCGGGGCGGTTGGATGGTGATCCAGGGATCTAGTGGTAAAGAGGGGTTTGTTGCCCAGGCCCAGGCTTGGAAGCGGCACTAGGTGTTAACCCTGCGGGCTCACCCTGTTCCTGTCCTGCTGCTCCTTGAGCCGCCTGATCCCAGCCAGGGCTCCGTCTGCAGCGCGGCCTGTTCTCTGGGCACCTCCTCTCCAGCCCAGGCCAGCGGGTGAGGGGAACCGTCCCCGCCGAGTGCTAATGGTGACTTGCTGCCTTTAGTCTCCTGCCAGGTGAGACCGTTGTGCAGCCATGCCAGTGTCCCCTGAGCCCTGCCAGGGAGCTGCGGGAGGGACAGTCTGTGATACTCCCTGCTATGAGAAATGTGGGGGGGACACAAGCTTAATCCATCAGGGCATCCTACCGCAGCCAACCGAGATGGAGAAGCCGACTTGGGCCTCCTCTTGCTTAGACTAGGTTCTTTGGGGCAAGGACTGTCTTCGTTATGCGTGTACAGCCCCTAGCACGGGGGCCTCCTGCTCTCAGCCTAGGCCCTTCTATTGCCACCAGCCAAACCTGTGACAGGGCCTTACTTCATTGGCCCCTGCCTCAGTTTCCACGCTCCTGCGGTTTTCTAACTGTCGCACCTGCTTGTGCAGGCCAAATGTACATCCTGCCAACATAGGGTTAAAACAACTCAGTTCCACAAAGGGTCCAGCAAGCAGGTCTTCCCTGGTTTGGGGTGGGGGTGTCCCCAGAGAGCCACCCCCCTACGTTTGCCCATGCTGGCGGAGTAGGAGGTCCCACTCCCCAGGCTACTATAGAGTGATCCTGGCTAGCTGACCCAGCTGCAGGGCCAGGGCCATCGGCTGGGTGAGCCCACCTACTTTTAAAGGGCCATTAAACCCCGTGACAATCCAGCTCTTGTATTGTGGATCTTCCCCGTGCATGCCCCAGGGGCGGTACCGGCTTCTTTCTCCTCCTCTGCCCCTGGAACCAGTACATTGTCCAGTCTGTCTGTGCTTCACCTGCCTGCTGGCTGATACCGCCTCTCCTTTTGGCTGCCCCAGAGCATCACGCCAGCACTGGTTGCTAGCCACCGAGTCCCGCCATGTCTGCAGCTTTGGTATCTCCAGCCATGGGCTGCAGGACCCTGTTTTTGGGGGTGGGGAGGTCTGGGTTGTGATCCCTAGGGGGGTGAATTCCATTGTTGTTGCCTGTGCAATGAGCGTAGCTTCCTATGTTGCAAAGTGGGTAATTCCCAAGGATCTGGCCGGGAAGGTGGACCGGGCAGGGTCGCTTGGGGGTGGAGCCTGGAACTTCCCAGCCAGGAGCCTTCCAACAATCAGCCAGATCAATACAGAAACTGAGCGAGCGTTGCCTCATGCAGGGAAAGGCGAATTCCTTGTCTCACATGCGCTCCTGGGCATGGGAACAAGGCTCTGCCTCATCCCTCCGACCCTGCTCCGGCCGGGGGAGTCGGTTCAGCGGGGGGAGGCCCTGCTTCCCTGGGGCATGAGTAAGCGAGGAAGTAGCCCTGGCATGTCCCCCTTGGTCGCCGTGTTGGGCTCCCCCAATGGAGGGGCTGGGGAGAGCAGGGCTGGGCTGGCCGTGGGGTGTTTCTTCCCCTGCCCCCCAGCTGGCTGAGTATGGGGCCCCCAGCTTCCTGGGGTGACTCAACTATGGGCCTGGGGGAAGCTGCTGTTATCTGGGGTGGGGATTGGGGGGATCACGAAAGGTGCAGGCTGGGGCCCCTGTGGCTCTACCGGCATCTAGCCGGAGCCTAGGCAGATGCTGTGAAACCCCCTCCCCTGCTCCCCGTGACTTGACTTCCAAGGGGGTTGGAATCCCAAGAGCCCTGCTCAAGGGCAGCTTCCTTTCCAAAGATGCCGGACCCGCCCCTTTCCTGCCATTCCCCTCCCCTCGATTGGATGGGGAGGGGGAAAAATGGCTGGAAAGTCCCCCGCTTCCTGGGGGGCTGGGTGGGAAGCCAAGAGCGTTGGTGGTTTGAGGCTTTTGGTGAATGGAGAATGCAGTGAGCGACATCTGCCCCCAAGCCTGAGTCACTGGTGTGATTTCCCCTGGGTGTTGCTCTGCGGGGGCCTGGTCGAGCCGAGGGGGAGGGGCAGATTCCCATGCAGCTGGACGGTTGTAGTTCTGCGAAGTGAGTGAAAATTTGGCTCCCTGCCTCCACTGGGTATTGGGCCTTGTAGGAGTCCCCCCCTCACCCCCCCCGCCTCACTTGTGGAACCAATTATCCCCCCTCGGGGGGGGGGGGGAGGAGAACAAGGATCTTAGCAGCTTCTCATCAGATGGAAGTGGCTCCAGAAGGCAGGTTCCTTGCAGGGGCCCGGGAGCCTCAGCCTTGGGCGCCCTGGAAAGGCCAAGCCTGGGGCCGCTGCGGGCTGCCCGTTGAGCCGTGTGCCTGAGCTGGGCTCCTCCACCAACCCCAGAGCCTCTGCATGGGCACGTCCGTCCGCCGGGCTGCTGCTTCCTAGCGCCCGGCTCCTCCTTGCCACTCGCGGTGCTAGGCTGGGGAAGAGGATGGGAGCCACCTTGCTCTCGGCCTACCGGCAAACCATGGCCTGGAAGCGCAGATCTTCTGGGGATGGGGTGAGGGGCCTTTGCTCTGGAAGGGGCAGGGGGGAATTATCAGCTGCCAAGTGGGCGAAAGGGGGATTCATTGATTGCAGCTGCGTAGCCACAAGAGGGAAGTGGCCCTGATTGGCTCTGCCTGGCCTGGTGCTTCCCGAATGTGGTCCCAGTGGGCTGCACCCCTGGGCTACCTCCCCTTGCATCAGGTGCCTTGCTGAGAAGCAACCCAGCACCTGGTTTGCGGGGTCCTGGCCCCGGACAGCTGCCAAGGAACCTCCAATGGGAGCTGGGCTGCTAAGGAGCAGACCAAGTGTCTCTGGAGCTGTGCAGACAGCGAGCAAGCCGCAAACTCTCCCAATGCACCCGAAAGGGTTACAGTTAAGAAATTTCCCTTAATGGAAGGCAGGGAATGGAGTGGGCCCAGACTGAGAGCACCAGTAATGGAACAGCGAGTAGAAATACTTTCTATTGTCCTGGGGAGAATGCGGGTGCGGTGAGAGGGACTCGCTGCCTGGGCTCGGTTCAGCACAGCTCCCCTCGCCTCCTCATGTCAAGTGGCCTTGGGCTGCTCGCTCTGGGCTGTGGTTTCAAATGCATTTTCCTGGCTTTGAACAGGGGGGGAGGAAGGGGAATGCAGCCTTGAAGAGAGATGGGCCCGGCTCGGAGCGGAGACGCGAAACACGTGTAGAGCCATGCAGCTTAGCCAGCACGCTGGGAGGTTGTCGCTGTCGGCGTTTGGGGGCTCGGTGGACTGGTTGGTCACTAAGTCAGCGCTGTGGGAAGGGGCAACTTGTTGGAGCCGGGGGGTTAACCCTTTGGGAAATCAGGCCAATGGCTGGCAAGTTGGGCTCCCAACATCACTGGCCATGTAACGAAGCCTGTAGCCAGTTACAAAAGGCCAGATTCTCCACTGTAGCTTGGACACCCCTGCAAAAGGGTTTTTCTCATTCTGGTTTAGCGGCGTCTACACTGGAAAGTGGACTCAGATTAAGGGAGGTGTGAATGTAAAGCACAATAGCTATTCCTGTTGGACAAACCATGATCTTCCCCCCCCACACACACTTTGCATTGATGGAAACGACTCCGCCAGGGGAGAATCGGGGCCCAGAGCGCTGGATCCTCACCAGGTGGATGTTTTTCCGTTTAAATCCATAATGCTGGGTTTGCTGTTTGCAGAGCTGAATGGCCGCCCTGACTTCTTACTAGTCCGGCCTCGAAACAATGTGCTTCCTCACGCTAACCGGCTGTTCACCAGCAACCTGAGCGCTGGACTCTTTCACCGTGCCACAGAGAAGCAGAAACAGGAGTGACTTTTATTGGCCTTTTTGCAGTTGTTGCTTTGGTCCCTATTGCCCTTGGGCCAAGGACCTGCCGTCAGGGTCAAATTAAGGCACTCTGGGGCCCTAGCCACCTCCTTCATGGAGTCCCTCACAGCCCTGCCCCCAAGCTGTGGTTGTACCCCTCTTTATGGCGGTGGGTTTCAGTATTAAGACAAGTGGGGCAATTCACACTTCCTGGAGCTATTGTTTCAGGCTCTCTGCAGACTCAGGCAAGCAAGAGGTGCCTGTTTATGGAGCCTGCTACACTAGAAAATTAGGTCGGCATTACCACATCACTCAGGGGTGTGAAAAATCCACACTTCCGAGTGGCGTAGTTAAACCAACCTAAGTCCCTGTGTAGACAGCGCTAGGTTGAGGGAAGAATTCTTCCGTTGATCTAGCTGTCACCTCTCGGGGAGGTGGATTACCTAGGCCTGTCTACACTGAAGTGCTGCAGCTATGCAGTTGTAACCTTTCTTGTCTAGACAAGATCTCAGGCAGGCATCAGTTGCCCTTGGATCAGGTTTTTGAGCTTTTCTTTTGCTTCCGTGAGGGCTAGAAACCTGATTTTTCTTTTTAAACGAGAGCTGAGCTTCTGATCTCGTCACGTGACTCCGTGCCGTCGGCCCTGGTTTATAGCACCTCGGCCTTAATCCCACCCTAGCTGTCATGTCCTGTCCCACCAGATGTAAGTCCTCAGCCAAGCTGGGCTCCCAGCTGTGGCAAGCGTTCTAGAATGAATTGCTTTTGTTGTGGTTTGCAACTTCCACTGTGCATCGTACGGAGGGGAGGGGGGAAATGGAACATCTGGAGAAACACAGCCGGCAAACTCAAGTCATGACCTCCTGGCGCTGCACGATCTGCGATCAGCTCTGGGTTACTCACGGCTGCGTGGATCGTAGGGTGCCTAAATACGCTGGGGTCTCCTTGACAGCCTATTTGGGGCTGGATTCTGCTCTCAAACGGGCACAGCCCAGAGGATGTCAACGGAGTTCCCACTGATCTGTGCCCTGTGCGATTGGATCTGGCCGCCTGTCACTGTTCACAGGCAGGCTCCTCTTCAGTCGTGGTGTAAGAGAGGAGACTGGTTTGCCTCCTGCTCCCCCGTGAAGAGCAGCTGCTCCTGCCACCTCTGCTTTTGGACAGACAACTAGGAGTCCGGGGGTGGAAATGACCAAGGTCACAGAACTCTGCTACCCACCAGCTGATGCATGTGCCTCACAGGGGAAGAGGGGCTTGGACAGTTATGGCAGTGTGGTCTAGTGGCCGCAGGCACAGGCCTGGGCAGCAAGAGAAGCCAACTTGTCTTCCCAGCTCCGCCGCTGGCCTGCGGCATGACCTTGACCAACTCACGTTTCCTCTCTGTGCCTACTTCCCTTTGCCCGTCTTTTCCTATTCTGATTGAGAGCTCTTCAGGGAAGGGACTGTCTCTTTAGCCGTTTGTTCGGCACCTAGAACCATAGGCCCTGATATCCGTTGGGGACTGTAGGTTCTGCCATGGCTGGGGATGGGGGAAGAGACGGACAAGCCGCGACCTGATGTCTTCCCTGAGCAGTTATTTCTCGCACACCTGCTTCCTCTGCAACTCATGCGCCAGCCGCTGCCGTCGTCAGTGCCAGACATGCCCAGAACACAACTGAATATAAAGACAAGCTCAGCTCTCTTCGTTAGTTCAGCTCGTCTGCACAGCGGCTAGGTGTGATCTCTGCCCCTGGGTTCCCTGTCCAACAGGTCATGACCAACGTCAGCGCATGTCATGCTGTGAAGGGAAGAGCCTGATGGCAAACGGATGGCACAGAGTTAAGTGTCAGGCGGGTTGGCCCAGCTGGGTTTTACATTGGCATAGCCAGTCGCTCCTCCCAACAGGGCAGACCTGCTGTTGTGGCCAGAGCAGATACCAGCCCTAAGTGACGCTATCAAAGCAGCAGCCAGGTCTCACTCTGTCAGATTAGCTCTTTCAACATCCAGTAAACTCCGCACAGCTGCCTTTCTGCACTCGTCCACGCTGGTATTCCAGATGCCGCTCCAGACCTCAGTCCCCCCCGGGCTCTAATAACTTGGTGGGATGAGTCCTCACCATGGGCCATGTCCCCTCTGATTGTGATGGTCATGTTATTGCTGAAGGGCACCGATCCAGGATCAAGCAACAACCCATCCCAGCCCCGGGCATCCTGCTTCCTGAGATCTAAAGGAGGCGTGTGTGTTCCTGAGTTTTAATATCATCCTCGCTGTAATTTGCCCAACTCCCCTCACTTCCTGACAGTGGAATGGCAGCTGGAGCCATGGGGAAATCTCGATGTGCTGCTGGCACAGAACAACAAAGGGGTCAAGCCCCCTTTTCCAACAGGCTGTCCCCTTGGCCTTTGACTAAGTCACAGAGGCAGGTGTCCTCAGTGCTCTGTATAACTGAACCCCCGTTGCCTCATTCATGGACCAGGTCCCCGTTGTGCCAGGCGCTGTACAACAGGCACAGAAAAAAAAAAAGATGCTTCCTACCCCAGAGAGCTTCCAGTCTACGGAGCAACCCCGCTTCCAAAGTGCACCTTGGAAAAGTGTGAGTGCACACACACACATGCACGCACACGTGTACACATGCAAGTGCACATGCATGCACATGCGCACGTGTGCACACGCACATGTGCACACACGCGCACACACACATGCACGTACACACACATGCACGGCTGTTCAGGTACATGGTCAGCCTCTGTGGGAAATGGAGTGAAAGAAGTGAATCCCCTGCCTTGGGGCAGACCCCCCCCACATTTTGTACCCACTTTTTTGTGGGGTGCAGCTCCTTGTTGGAGGAGCTGCTGCTCTCTCCCTTCCCCATGGAGCCTGGGGCGCAGAGCAACACAACTGTAACAAAGGTAAAACACTCCCGCCCCGTTTGTGCCTTGAACTCATTCATGGGCTCGGTTCACTGGTCTGAGCCCTTGGGAGCGGGGGGGGGGGGGGGGGGACTTTTCCCTCTGCCCTGTAACGAAAGCAGCCCCCCCCCCCAGTCACTGAACCAGCCTCTCCCTCTGCCTTTTAACCCCCAGCCTTGCAGCCCCCCTGGAGCTTGCTGCTTTGCACGTCACCCGCTTGCCCTCTCCCTGCATCCTGTTCGCTTTCATTCATAGATTCCTAAATTCCAAGGCCTGGTGCGATCATCTCGTCTGACCCCCTGGATAGGCCAGGCCAGAGACCTGCCCCCCGAATAATTCCTAGGGTGGATCTGTTAGAAGAACAGCTGATCTTGACTGAAAAGAATTGTCCACGATGGAGAATCCACCGCGACCCTGGGCAAATGGTTCCAATCGTGAACTTCTCTCACTGTTAAAAGTTTACTCCTTATTTACCCTTGGGGCTCTTCCCTAGAAGTGGGACGGTCCTCGTGCCAGTGGCCCATCTCCCCCTCCCCACGCCATATGCCCCGTCTCCCTCCGTGCCCATCTCTCCTCCCCACCCTGGGTGCCCATCTCTGCCCATCTCCTTTCCCTCCAGGAGCCCATCTCTCACCCTCAGTATGTACCCATCTTTGCCATCTCCCCCAGGTGCCCATAACACTCCTTGATGGATCTATTTCCCCCAGGTACTCCCTCTGCCCCCCAGGTACCTATTACCCCAGGTACCCCCTCTGCCCCCCAGGTACCCCTCTCTGCCCCCCAGGTACCTATTACCCCAGGTACCCCCTCTGCCCCCAGGTACCTATTACCCTCAGGTACCCCTCTCTGCCCCCCAGGTACCTATTACCCCAGATACCCCCTCTGCCCCCCAGGTACCCCTCTCTGCCCCCCAGGTACCTATTACCCCAGGTACCCCCTCTGCTCCCAGGTACCTATTACCCCCAGGTACCCCCCTCGGCCCCCCAGGTACCTATTACCCCCAGATACTCCTCTCTGCCCCCCAGGTACCCCTCTCTGCCCCCCAGGTACCTATTACCCCAGGTACCCCCTCTGCTCCCAGGTACCTATTACCCCCAGGTACCCCCCTCGGCCCCCCAGGTACCTATTACCCCCAGATACTCCTCTCTGCCCCCCAGGTACCTATCTCCCCTGCCCATCTCTCCCCTCCTGAGGTACCCACCCCCAGATACCCACCTCTGCCCTCCCTTACCATCCCGGGGCCCATCTTCCCCCCCCCCTCCCCTTCAGATGCATCTGCCCCTTCGCCGGAAACCCACGTGGCGAGCAGCCGGCTCGCTTCGGGCACCCGCTTTCCCAACCGAGCCCACCCCGCGTTCTGATTGGGCAGCCTGGGCTCCTATGTAAACGAAGAGGACACTGACGCACGTCAGGGAGGGCGGGGATGAGGATGCAGGGGGCGTGGCCTCCCTGGCTCCATGTGTCCCATTATAAATAAACCCAGAAAGATGCTCCAGGACTTCATCTGCTCCCCAGCTTTCTTCCTCCATCCACTTTCCAGCTGCCCTGAGCCAGGATGCCTCAGACCCTGAAGCTGGCCAGCAGGGCTTCCCTGCTCACCAGGGGCTTCCCAGAGATCTGGGCTGAGCTCGGCTTCAAGGCACCAGACAGAGTGATCAAGACCCACAAGACCCTGGAGGACATGCCAGGACCCAACGCACTGGGCTTCTTCACGGACCTCTTCTGCAAAAGAGGGCTGGCCAGGCTGCACGAGCTACAGGTAAGGAACTTGCCTCTGTGGTTACTTTCCCACCTTGCTCTTGGCACACGACGTCTTACTTTCTGCCACAGACTAGTTGAGGTTGTAAAGGGTCTACTCATGTATGGGGTGCGTGGAATTACTGAGCTTTAAATAGGTCCTGCCTTTAGTGAACATCATCATATAGGGGTTAGGATTTAGGACCAGATTTCCCAATGGGCCTGGAATCTACCAGCTTCCACTGGAGAATTTCCCGTCAGTGTCACAACAGAAATGGCTGGGCATTTAATAAAAAAAAGTTCTAGCCAGGGTTTTCAACTAAGTCAATGGGAGTTGGAGGCTCAAAATTCATTGAAATTCCAGCCCTGTTTATAAATCCCAGCCTGAACACGTGAGAGTCAGGACATTCAAAGGTGGAAGTCCCCATAAATATGTACAGTTGTATTTTTGGTTACTTGTCTATGTCGTTTCAATGTGTGACTTGCAGTGAGGGAAACAATAGCTGTACAGAGGGGTACATAAATTAAGGTGTACATGAACTCATGCTTTACCCCATATATGTCCCGACAGGCTTGCAAAAATCGATTGACGTAACATAGGTTTACCTGTAATCAACCCGTTCTCTTGTTAGTTTAACCCTGTGTAAATTGACACTGATTCTGGGCCACACAACTTTTACTCAATGGGCTGCGGAAACAGTGAATTGCATTTGCAGTGTAAATTAATTGCACCCTTTAATAGTGGCTTTGATACGTAAAGGGGAGCATTGTATTTCGTATCGCTAGTTCCGCTGCATACAGTATGGAAACTTTATTTTCTGTGCTTTTTAAAAGACCCTCAGGATGTGCAATATAGCAGGGCTAACCTGGAGATCCGTCATATCAATTTTCTGACCCGTGTGTGTTTTACATTCTTGGTGGTGGAAGATTTTTTTTTTTTGTATTTAACTCTTTTTTATATGAAAGGAAAAAAACCAAAAACGGGGGGAAATACCGTTGGGTAAACTTTATTCACGGAGCGAATTTGTGCTATTCAGTCCCAGACCGTCTGAGTAAAATCCCTGTCGAAATCAGTGCTTTCTTGGGATCCGTTCATAAAGTTGCCCAAAATTGTGAATACGCACCACTGGGGGAATAATTTTTAAACGGATAAAGCAAATCTTGCATTCTTTCGCCTCTCTGCGGCCGCACGTCTCCTGCTTGTGTGGCTCTGGAAACTTGCGTGCAGCTATCTACGGGTTTTAAAAAGTAATGGTAATCGAACGATCCACTGCGGCTAATTTTTAACCACTTCCAAACTTAGCTAAATGAATATTCCCCTCTCGGGATGAGCCACATGCTGAATGATACACGTGAAAGCTGCGGTCTTTGAGTTATCCATGTGCAACACCGAACAAAACCCATTTCTTTTAAAGCCTAGAGATATTTAGTCTTCCCCTCACCCCAGTTCATAACCCCAAAGCAGTAAGATGCAGTGAAATCCATGTAGTGCCTCAGCCCGAAAGCTAAATTTGCCAATAAAGGAGTGGAAAACAGAGGGTCAGAATGGAGCGGCAGACTTCAGCAGAGCATCGATTAAGTACTAGGCAGGTGTTCCAGCTGCCTCTGAACCTCGCACGACATATTTGCAAATCCAGATATTTAAACGGACAAGAGCACGCTGGCTTCGCGGCCGCTCTTGGTTTGCCCAACGGTCTCATGGTGCGTGGCATGAGGAAGTTGGACAGATAGCAATAGACACCGCCTGTGGGGGAACTAGGGTTTGGTGTTTTTAACCCCATGTAACACAACCCCCTTCCTGGGTGGAGGCACAAAATATCCTCGATTACATGCGCTGACTGCATCCAGCCCTGATTACATTCCTAGCAAACAAGGCATTGTTTCTCTCTCGACTTTCTCTCTCTGCCCTGCGGGCTCAGGGGAACGAATCTGTGGCTGAGGCTGGAGGGGAAGGAGAGCTCTGAATAACGGGGGCTCTTGCAGGGCAGAATCTAGCTGGGAGATCATTGACCCTCTCCGGGCTCGATTTCTGACCACGTCTGCCCAGATGTTCCTGTAAGATCCCGATCCCTGGAAGCCCGGGTTGAGCTGCTGCTGGCTGCAGAGAAACACAATGTAGTTTCATTGGAGTCCGTTGCAATTTGTCTCTGCCGGCAGCCAGGGAATGATCCAACCCAGAGGCTAGCAGGAGGGGGTGCAGGATGGAGCTGGGTGTGTAGGCTGCAGGTGGCAGGGGAATAGATCCCTATAATGCACCATTGTCTCATGGCTCTGTCCCCCCTGCCCTTAAAGCGCCCACATGTTCTCGTTGCTGACCTGTAACCACCCTGCTAGGACTGCCTGGTTCTACCCAGCTCTGCCTTTGGGTTCTGTGCCCAGTCCAGCTGGTGATGAGAACCCAGCGAAGGAGCTGACCAATTGGGGTCAAAGTGAGATGGGGAGGGCTGGCTGGCCTCCCCCGGCAGCAGTTCCTAGTGTCACCGACGCCTCTCAGGGCCCCCTTGACGAATTGTCTCCTCTTCCCTCCTAGATCGAAGGAAAAGCCAAATACGGGCCGGTGTGGAAAGCCAGCTTTGGGCCGATCCTGACCGTCCACGTCGCGGAGCCCAGCCTGATCGAGCAGGTGCTGAGGCAAGAAGGCAAGCACCCCATCCGCTCCGACCTGTCCTCCTGGAAGGACTACCGGGTGTGCCGGGGCCACGCGTACGGGCTGCTCACGGCGTAAGTCGGCGACCCCGCCACCCTCCGGCGCGAGGGTCACGCTGGGTGGGGAGGCTGCAGGAAACATCCTAGGACCCACCGGGTCCTGGAGACACCAGGCAACGCGATGATCCGCTGCAAAATACACTGATATTTAAGGCTTGGATTTTGCCCAAGGGAGTTAGCGGCTCAAATCCCATTGACGGTCACCTGACTCCCTGAAAATCCCCCCCCCTCAAATATCTGCGTTCTGGGTAGCACCTAGGAGCCCCACTCCTGGATCCAGTGCCGTACAGACAAGTAGCAAACCAGAGACCTCCCATGGCAGGCGTCAGGCAGGACAAGAGGCGAGGGAGGGGGCGGGAACCAAACAAAGTGGAGTTTAGCAGAAAAACAGACGTCTCTCTGTCTGCTGCTCACCTGCCAGTGCCTGGTGGGAAAGGAACCAAGAAAGACCCCGAAACGGGGAGATTCTGAGGGTCACCTCCTCTCCTGGGGAGGGGGGGGGGGGGGCCCATCTAGCACATTTGCCGACTCTTCCCTTGGTGGCTCTGTGCCAAGCGGGATCCGGCTCCCTCTGGGCCGGGGGAAGTGCTCCCCCGTCCCCGCGGCCTGATGCTGTCTCCATGGGACCCGGCCCGGAAGGCCATCACCCATGAGCTAAGAAGGCTTTACGCAAGCCCAGGCAGAGGCATGAGTCGGGCGAGAGGATTGTGTTGGGCCGTGAGTCAGCGGTGTGACTCAGGTTCCCGGGTTTCTCATCGCTCCGCGCAGAGGCGCAGGGTGTGAGTAACTGGCAGAGGGCGTGCAGGCCCGTGGGCTAGCCAAAGGAGCCGCTTTCCCGGCACCGCCGGCTGCTGGGCTCGGGGCCGGCTTGACCTCCGTGGGAACTGAGTAGTGGGTGCATCACGTCAGAGCAAGCTTCCCCCCTCCCCCATCCCGTGGCCCAGGGAGTGCACCTCAGCCCTGCCTTAGGGGGGCGCTGCCTCTAGGGGGCGGCAGAGATTAGCCCAGGGGTGGCGTGGGCAGACTGGCACTTGAACCCTGCTTTCCTGGGGGCTAACCGGGTCTCTCTGGCCCTACCAGAGAAGGCGAGGAGTGGCAGAAGATTCGCAGCATCCTGGGCAAACACATGCTGAAGCCCAAGGAGGTGGAGTCATACACGGGGACCCTGAACGGCGTGGTCAGCGACCTCATCCACCGGCTGCAGCACCAGCGGAGCCGCCACCAGCAGCACGTGGTCAAGGACGTGGCGGGCGAGTTCTACAAATTCGGCCTGGAAGGTGCATGTCTGGGACGGCGCCGGGGGTGGGCCGGGGCCCCTGGGAAGGGAGAGGCACGCTCTGCGCAGAGATTGGAGCCAGATCTGCCTGAGGCTCCATCCCCGCCCCAAACACCCCCCCTCTGCGGGGCCTCATGTCTCTGACTCTCTCCGGGTTCATTTCCTTAGGCATCTCCTCGGTGCTCTTCGAATCCCGCATCGGCTGCCTGGAGCCCGAGGTGCCCAAGGAGACGGAGACCTTCATCCGCTCCATCAACCGCATGTTCGTCATGACCCTGCTCACCATGGCCATGCCCAAGTTCCTCCACCGCGTCTTCCCCAAGCCCTGGAAGACCTTCTGCGAGTCTTGGGACTACATGTTCGCTTTTGGTGAGTGTGCTAGGGTCGGGCAGCCTGGGTTGGCTGCTTGGGTGGGTGTGTGCGCGGGCCCGGGCCCGACTCCCCGCCAGAACTTCAGGTTCGTTTCCCCTGGGGCAGGAGATCTGGAGCAAAGATCGGGGGCAACTGGAAAGAGATTCCACTCCCTGCAGCAAATCAGTCGTTGCTCAGGGTATTAGCATTAGCAACTAAACCAGAAAATTAACACCGCCACCGATAAACCGCCGTTGAACAGGGGGCAGTTAAGACTTGGGGACTTTCAAAAACGCCTCTGGGAATTAGAGGCCCACCGTTCAATTTTGGTGGGCTTTGGGCACCAGAATCCCTTGGGTTCCTCTGAAGAAGTCCTGCCTAGAGTTGGCTCCGTTGGAAAGCCGGGGAAGTGGGGGGAAGCTCTCGAGCCCAGGCTGTGGGGCTGACCTGCGTCCATTCTCTTCCAGCCAAGGGCCACATCGACAAGCGAATGACCGAGGTGGCAGAGAAAGTCTCGCGGGGGGAGACGGTGGAAGGCAAATACCTCACTTACTACCTCGCCCAGGAGAAGCTCTCCATGAAATCCATCTACGGCAACGTGACCGAGCTGCTGCTGGCCGGGGTGGACACGGTACGTGCCGCGGGAACGTCTGGCTCGGGGCAGTCGGAGCAGGAAGGCAAAGGCAACTCTGCTGCTAGGAGTTCTGCTTAGCAGCAGCCCTCCTCAGGAATCGAATCCCTGGAGAACTGGGATGGGGGCCGTGGCGGCTGCATGGAACTGATTCCGGCGCCCAGAGTATAGATGGAGCCCAGCCGGGGATGCCCCGTTTTCCCTCCGGCACCGATGGCAGGGATCCAGCCTCTTCCTAACCCTCCCTTTCTCCTCTGCCCCTGCAGATCTCCAGCACCCTGTCCTGGAGCCTGTATGAGCTGTCCCGTCACCCCCGGGTCCAGGCGGCGCTGCACGAGGAGATCACCGGGGTGATGAAAGGCGGCGCCGTCCCGTCGGCCGCAGACCTGGCCCAGATGCCCCTGCTGAAGGCGGTGGTGAAGGAAGCGTTGAGGTGAGCGCTGCTAGGAGGTGGGTCAAACAGGGCTGGCTCTGCTCTCTCGCCCAGGGAAGCCAGCTGGGTGCCTGCTGCACAGGGGCTGTGGAGGGACATGGTGCATCTGCTGGGAGCTTGCAGGCCGCCTGGAGTACTGGGATCCCAGGGTTCATCCGTCCCCCGTGGAGCTCAGCCCCCAGAGCTGGGAGGCTAGTGCCTGGAGTGGGGATGGAGCAGCTACCCAGCCGTCCCCCTGCTGGGATGAGCCCAAGGCTGGGTGCGGGGCTCGAACCCGCAGCCGGCCGGCTGCAGCATGAGGCTGGATCACGGCTCCTGTGACTCACGTGTGGCCGTGTCCCCTTCTCCCCCGGCAGGTTGTACCCGGTGATCCCCGGCAATGCCCGTGTCATCTCAGACCGAGACATCCAAGTGGGAGAATATCTCATCCCCAGGAAGGTGAGTGGAGCTAATTGCCTAGCTAACGGGATGGGGAAGGGAGTGGGAGGGGGGCTGACCTGGAAGCGGGGGCATCTCCTCCCCAGCTGTGACTGGCCACCCCCCCGGTTGCCTTAGCGGGAGGCAGTGTGTAGCTGAGGGGATTTCTCTTTGGGGTGGGGGTATCTCCCCCCACCCTGCTCGCGTGGCATGGTGCCCACCGTACCCATGTCTCACCCCGCAGCCTCTCCCTCTCTGCCCCCACTTGCAGACCCTGATCACGCTGTGCCACTACGCCACCTCCCGGGACGCCCGCTTCTTCCCTGAGCCCGACTCCTTCAAGCCGGAGCGCTGGCTGCAGAAGGATGCCTCGCACCACCCCTACGCCTCCATCCCCTTCGGCGTCGGCAAGCGCAGCTGCATCGGGAGGCGCATCGCGGAGCTGGAGGTGCACCTGGCGCTGGCCCGGGTGAGTGCCGGGGCCGAACCGCCCCTGAGCGTCGCGGTGGCAAAACGTGGTTCCCGGGGCTGGGGGGGCCCCTCCTAATTCCTGTTAAACTGCATCCCCGACACTGCATCGATACCAGCCCCATAGCCCCCCCTCTCCCACCGCATTGGTACCAGCCACCCATAGAGCCCCCCCGCCCCCCGCTGTATTGGTATCAGCCACCCATAGCCCCCCTCTCCCACCGCATTGGTACCAGCCCCATAGTCACCCTCTCCCACCGCATTGGTACCAGCCCTGTTGTTCCCCTCTCCCACCGCATTGGTACCAGCCCCATAGTCCCCCTCTCCCACTGCACTGGTACCAGCCCCCCATAGCCCCCCTCATTGCATCGGTATCAGCCCCATAGCGCCATCCCCCACTGCATGGGAACCAGCCCCATAGCCCCATCCCCCACTTCATGGGAACCAGCCCCATAGCCCCCTCCCCCACTGTATTCCTACCAGGCTAATTGCTCCCGCTCCCCCAACCCCCGTGCACTCCTACCGGGCCCACTGCATACTCCCCTCCCCTCCCGCCAGCCTTGGCGCGACTGGTGCTAACCCGCCCTCCTCTCTCCTGGCAGATCCTGATGCACTTTGAGGTGAAGCCGGAGCCGGAGCGGGGCCCGGTCAGGCCCATGACCCGCACCCTCCTGGTGCCCGAGAAGGACATCAACCTGCAGTTTGTGAGCCGCTAACGCGGGCAGAGACAGAACCTCTGGCGCCGGGAGTGGCCGAGCTCCCCGTGGGGTGACGGGCCCCGGCCGAGCGGGTTGGCCCCAGATCAGAGTCAAGGAAAGGAGGGGCTGGTGCCTTGGAGCACATGCGCTCATCCTCGCTCGGCGGGATGGGAAGGGCTGTGTGCATGGAAAAAGAGCCGTATAACAAATCTGGGGGGCCTGGCGTGGCTTCGTGCCCACCCCCCGCCCGGGCTGTCCTCCCTCCTGAACCTGGAGTTCCCGTGAACTCAGAGCAAGGCGGAGCCGGAGTGGCATTCCCAGAACCAGCGCCTCCTCCAGGCAGCATTCTGCAATGCAATTAGTGTGTGCGCGCCTGGCTCTGCCATAGCCGGGGCAGCAGCCCTGCAGAGCGCTGAGTGAAACTGCCCAGCTCCCTGCCTCCTCTGGTTCGAATCCCCAGGGCAGCCACAGAACCCCGTCACGGCCCGCTCTGGCACAGTCTGGGCATGTAACGGGAAGGAGCCAATCTGGATCCAGCTGGCCCTTGGGGGATGGTTCTGCTGCTGATCAGTGACTCAGGTCTGCCTCCTCCCCTGGTGTAAATCAACCCGGCTTTGCTGATCGACACCTGCAGAGGCTCAATCCTTGGGGTCCTGCAAAGAGTCGAAAGGAATGTGCCTCGATGTGCTAAGGTTTGTGATGGTTAATCATCACTTTAAGCCCTCCCCTTTGAAGGACTGTGCCCCTATTTATATTTATTGCCTGTAACTTATTCCTGGTGCTTGGGACCCAGCAGCGTCTGAAGCTGAGTGTGGGGTTTTTTTCCCAAGCCAGCCGCGAGGCTCTTTGTATTTAAGGCAGCTGCAGCAGGAATGCGTCTCGCCTGCCGTCGCGGAACTGTTTGGCTGGTGCTTTGATATTTAACTGGTATTTATTATTCCCTGGTGAATAAAGATGACTCTTTTTTTAAAAAACAAACAAACACCCTTCCTGAGTTTGGTGCATTTTGGGGATGAAGGTGTTGGATGGGAAAGGGGGTTGGGTTGGATTCCGGGCAAAAACCACTGAAACCTGTGCTGTAAAATTACAACGTTGCACTTAGAGTTCCCAGCCGGGATCAGGGCCCCTTTGGGCCGGGCGCTGTTAGTAAGAGGTGGGAGGGGAAACTGAGGCACAGACGTGGCAGGAGGAAGCAACTTGTCCAAAGTCATCAGCGGCAGAGCCGGGACTAGACTCCAGGTCTCCCGCTGCCATTCCAGTGCCCTGCTCGCTAGCCCATGCTGCCTGTCTTAGCATACTACACTTCCTGGGTGATTAATAGCTCCGATTTGCTCCCTGGGTGGAAATCTCTTCCAATTAACTGTCAGGCTCTCTTGGCAACTTGGTTCTAAGGATCCACCTCCTAACTCCCCCAGCCCCACCCCCCAGGCAAGCAGCTGGAACCAGTTGCTGAGTGGCTGTTTCAAGGGCTGATGCGTTCCACCCCCGAGGTGGGCGCATTAGAGGGGCAGTTGAATGGCTCCCGCTTTTCAGAAATGCTGACCAGGCCCCACCACCTCTGGAATCTCTACCAGAGAGCTGGAGAGTGCAAGAAGAAGGTGCCATCCAGCACAGCGGGGGCCCCTTGCTATGGGGCGTGGGGCTCATTGCAGTGGTCCAAAGGCCAGGTGCAGCAAAAGAAGGCTCAGGTGTGCAGAGCTCTCCTCTACTCCTGGCCACCCAGGCTGAGGGAGGCTGGGGCTAGCAGGGTCAGGGCAAAGATGCCCTCCAGCAATGGTAGGTGCTGCTGGGCTGGCTCAGACCCGGAGTCTAGCTTCACCAGCGTCAAGGTCATCAGGCCACAGCTGCCCATGGAGTTCAGTGGGACGGGCTGGCTCAGAGGAAGGGGCACGAAGCCCCCACAGTGGACAGTACTGGAATAACTTGCCCCGTGGGGCAGTTGCTCCCTACTCTCCCTGCAGTGGCTGAAAGCTGGTGGGAGCGTGGTGGGTTGTGCATGTGCGGGGGAGGGGTTCAGAGTAATTCCCCTAGGCGGATGACCCCCCCCCAACTAGTTCTGCAGATGGGGCATTAAGTCCAAGGCACGAGGCTGGCATGCAAACAGCTGGGCACGCTGCTGGCAGGGTGAGGCTCAGATCCACCCCCCAATTCCTACGCACAGGGATCCATCCATGCACCTGTGGACACACATTCATGCACACACGGGGGCAACCCTTCATGTCCACAGGTCCTTGGCAGCAGGCCCCCGTCTCTGGGGCTGTGGGTGCCCTTGGCAGGGAGCCCAGCTCTGGAGTGCCTGGGAGAATCCACCTCTACGAACAGAGCACCCTGGGGGACGTGAGTGGTTACGCTCAGCCCCTGGTGGAAGTTATGGGCACCCACATCTCGGGGGGCGGGGGGGCAGCTGGAAAGGAGCAATTCTCAGAACCAAACTGCCCCCTGGTGTAACCCCCTTGATTTCCACGGCCGTGGGGATCCCCCCAGCCACCTTCAGGGTCTTCCCCTTACAGAGCCGCTGTTTCCCAGGAGGGCGGCAGCGGGTCACGGGTGCTGCCAAGGGCTGGCTCAGCAGATCAGCGAGCTGGGACCCGGCTGGCACCTGCTTGACGTTTCCTGCAGGGCTCCGCTTCCCCTGGGGCAGCTTGGGAAGGCCAGGGCCAGGCCGGGGCCGTGCTCCCAGGGCTGGCACTGTCCATCCCGCCCCAGCTCTGTGTCATGTTTACAGTGGACCCCATATCCAGGCACTCATCACACCCGTCAGCTACGTTCGGTGCCCGTTCCACACCCACCTAGCTCAAATCAGGGTGCTCCCCCACCCAGCCCTCGAATGTACAAGCCAGCCCTGGGCTCCCCCAGCTCTGCCAATGCCCCTCAATGCCAACCCACAGCGCCCCCTGCCAGTCACCCCTGGGCTTCGGCCACCCTCCGTCTGGCCTGACCGAGTGCACGGCTGGCTGCTCCCACGCAGGACCCCAATCCCCGCTGAATTTGCTGCAGTTTCAGCCTGGATTTTTCACGCCAGCTGACGAGCACATGGGGTTTCCCCGGGAGTGTTTGCCACGGCGCCTGGCGCACTAGCGAAAAACCCCATCTCCCGAGCTAAGCCCCGTGTGGCCTTGCTCCCAGCCGGCCTGACCGCAGCCAACAACAGGGGGCCCATGGCTCCAAGCCCCCAGTCACAACAGGTTCCAGTGAAACCCCACAGGCATCTAATCAACGCTTGGCATCGTTCCAGGCACGTGAGCCACACAAACCCTGTCATGTCTGAGCGCTTGTTGGAACTGTTCAGCTGCTCGCTGGCAAGGTGAGTAGATTCCTTCCACCTCTTTCCATATTCCCATGACTCCTGGAGCCCGAGGCCTCATGAAAACCACAAGACGCAGCGATGCTTCTGACAGCAAAGCCCTTGTTTAAACCCCCCAGCAACTGCAGCAGGAGAGCTAAGCTGCACGCACCACCTCTAGGCACAGCGATCTTGGTTGTCCAATGCCCTGTCTGACCCACTGGGCAGCGTGTCCACCAGGTCTCACCTGCCATGCCTGATCCCTGGGGCTAGGAGGCTGTTACTAAAGGCCTGGTGCTTCCGCTCAAGGAGCTGATGCATTTAGCACAGCAGGTCCCACGTTCAAGTACCCAGGGCAGTGTTACATGCAACTAGGTTGCCCAGATAGCAAGGGTGAAAAATCGGGACGGGGGTGGGCATAGGTGCCTATATAAGAAAAAGCCCCAAATAGCGGGACTGTCCCTATAAAATCAGGACATCTGGTCACCCTACATGCAACCCAGTCTGAGGTGCTGTACCCCATGGAAGATCAGGCCCCTATGGGGTTTCACGTGCCCCAGCCCCTCTGGCAGCTAGGGGGTTAATTGCTCTGCATGGATGTTTTTCCTGGTAAAACATTCACATGTCCTGGGCTGCTTTCTTATGCCCCCATCCCGTGCTGGGCCCCTGTTAATGCTGCCCCGGGAGCCACAACCGACGTCAATCGCCTGGGACTCTGGACCGGCCAGGGCACACTCGTGGGCTGGGCCCGTGACACAGCCGGGCCCCTGTGACGCCGGCCCAGCCGTGCGAGGAGAAGCTGGCGATACCAGTGGACAGGATTACTCGGCAGCAGCCCTCGCCCCCGGCCTTTCGTCCAGTGCCAGGCAAACGCTGTGCGCCCCTGCTGGTAGCAAAAGGCAGCCCCGCCACCTGGGGCGGGGGGGGAAACCCTTCCATCCCTTCCATGGGCTGGAACCAGCCGTGCCTGGGGTGGCCACCACCTGCTGCGGGTACCCCGAGGCAGGCGGGCGCGAGTCCCTCTGTACTCCGGGCCAGGGGGAGGCTGCAGCTCCAGGTGTCTCCTGCAGGGGGAGCCACGTAATGTGGCTGCTCCCCAGGGATGCAAACACAGGGGAACCTGGCTGAGCTGCCAGTGGGGGGAGCAGGGGCTGAGGAGGGCACGTTAACCCCTCCCCTGCCACCGGCCCCCTGGGCATTTGGAGATGCCAGTGGCGGTGCTATTATTTATCTAGCACCAGTCAGGAGCAGCCCCCAGCCAGACGCAGGGGACGGGGGAATCCTTTCCCATGCCCCCAGATGTGCTGCCAAGAATGAGCCAGCAACACGGGGGGGTATAAGAGTCATTGAATTACTGTGTCCTTTGGAGCAGCATCGCCTGGTGCTCATGTTCCTTGGGATGCACTGGGCATCCCCCAAACGCTCAGCAAAGCCCCAGGGAAGAGCCGTCTAATGGGCATGGCCCATTGCACACCTGGGGAGGGGCTGGACAACAGGCTCTGCCCCCCCCCAGGCGAGGCCATGCCCAGCGGGTTAATGCCCCCTCCCGCAGGTGCACGGGGTGGGGTAGCAGAGTGCCACTGGCTGGCAGGTGGCAGCGGTGGGTCACTATGGGGCAGGGGAATAAAGATCCCAGCGCAAAAGCCTCTGGGTAACAGAGTGCGTTTTCATTGCTGGCCCACGCTGCTTGCCTCTGCTAGCGCCTCCTAGAGGGGGCGGGGGGATCAGGTTGGCTGGGTGCCCGGGCAGAGCTAACAGGGCCGCATTGTCCTGGCATTCAGCTCCCCGACAGGCCCAAGGCCACGTCCCAGGACGCAGAGACGTCACCGCTCCCCTGGCTTCCCGGGGCTGGGAGCCCACGTGTGTGTGTTTCCTAACCAGGAGTCACGGGGGTGGGGTGGAGGCCGCAGGCCACCCTTGGAGGCAGGGCCGTAGCAACAAAGAACGTGGCCCCCTCCGAACGGTGGCCCCCTCCGAACATATGTCCGGGCGGGGCCCCTTACAATGCAGAAACTGGAATGCGGTATTTATTTTGCCACTTTTAGGGCCCCCTTCCTTGCGCGGGGCCCCTGACAATGCAGAAACTGGAATGCGGTATTTATTTTGCCACTTTTAGGGGCCCCCTTCCTTGCGGGGCCCCCTCCGGTCAGAGGGTACGGAGGGCACTCGCTACCCCTCTGCTTGGAGGGTCACAGACGCCATCACAGCCATGCTCGAGATGCCAGGGCCATGACTGCTGGGCTTGGGGCATGGGGAGGGGGGAACCTCGATAGGGCACACTGGGGCTTTGGGGGCAGACACACACACACACGGCCGTGCTCTCCGCTGGGGCGTGGGCAGCGGGGATCGAACCTGAGCCGGAACACCCAGCTCGGCTGACTCAACTGCACCAGCACCCATCTGCGGTACTGGAGTCAGTGCTTCAGGTGAAAGGCCCATAGTCTCCTCGGAGCCAAGCCTGATCTAGGGCTGGAAGTCCCCCCCCCCCCGCACCCCCGCTGACCCATTCCCTGCCCCCAGACCCAGCCAGTCCCCTGCCCTGGGGCCAGATCAGGGCCAGCGCCCCTGGAGGGGCAAGGTCCTGTATCTGCGTACACATGGGGTGTACCCCTCCATTCACGGTGCCCTGATGGCCCAGTGCCTCTCCCGCCCTATCTCCACCCCCCCACACCCCCAAAAAATCAGCAAATCTCTGTGGCTTCATGGTTCAGCGCCTGGAAATCAGCTCCCGGACTTCCCCTTCCAACAGGAGTTAGCCGAAATATTTGTTGGGGGGAAAAAGAGAACAAGTTTGCTTGGCCTGGAGGGAAAGTTCCACTGATGGCCATTAGATGGTGTTGCGGCTTCAGCATCAACCCCATGGCAGGGGAATGGGTGTCAATGTGGCATCAGTTCCTGCTGGGGGGGGCACATGTGGGGGTTTAAAGGGCTCTGATGGGTCACGTTAAGGCCGCCCCACAAGCCAGCCAGCCCCACAACCTGGGCCAGACTGGAGTGGGCACCCCTAAGCCCCACAGAGCCAACAGGTTGCTCTCACCTGATCAGAGACAGCATCCCACTAGCGGGTAAAAGCCCAATATCCCAGTCCCTGAGCCAGCCAGTCCCCCGCCCTGGGGCCAGATCACAGCTGGTGCCCCTAGCGGGTAAAGGCCCCATATCCCAGTCCCTGAGCCCCTGAATCAGCCAGTCCCCCGCCCTGAGGCCAGATCACAGCCGGTGCCCCCTAGCAGGTAAAGGCCCCATAACCCAGTCCTTGAGCCAGCCAGTTCCCCCGCCCTGAGGCCAGATCACAGCCGGAGTCCCCTAGCGGGTAAAGGCTCTGTGTCCCATTCCCCGTCCCCGTGAGCCAGGCAGCCCCCTTCGACTCCATTAAGTGGCATCAGTTTGTGTCTCTGCAGCTCCCAGGCTGGGTGGTGAGGCTGGGTGGGGGGGCAGCTGGGAATTAGCGAGGAGCAGCAGTTCTGAGCCTAGGACTGGGAGTGGGGGGCACCTTCATCCAGCAGCTGTTAACCCTTTGCTGCCACCCCCCCCCCCACTTCACAGCTAACCCGGGGGCCTCCGGCCGCAGCTCAGACTTGGAGCCAGGCCCGGCTGGGAATCAGGGGCGATTCCTCTGGACGTGAAAGGCTGCCAGGGCAGGAGACACGTCACCCCAGCCCTGAGCCAGGACCAAAGGTGGACTAGTTACCGCAAGACAGCACATCTGGCATGCTCAGTGAAAGGTGTTACCCCCCCCACACCTTGTCACGCCCGGAGCCTGAAACACCACTGCACCCCACGAGCCAGAGCAGATGGGGCCTGGGTGCCCCCGAGGCTGTGGCAAGGAGGTGTGTCCTTGCAGCAGGGCACCGTGGGGAGTCGGGCGCAGAGAAGGGCTGGGCACAGCCTGGGCGTAGGGCTTTAATTGGAGCTTGAAGGAGAAGAGCCCAGGGCAGCCACAAACCCGGCCCAGCGCAGGGGGCTGGCTGAGTTGGAGCCGAGGTGGACTGAACAGGGCCGCCTGGGTTAGAGATTGTTACCTGGTATTCCACTCCCCTTTGCAGGAGGCAGGGACAGCCTGGGACTCTCCAGTCCCGGATCAAAGCTGCCACAGGTACCGGCTTGATTGTAACGGGGTGGGAGCAGGGAAGAGGCAGGGAGCCGCCTGCTTAATGCCCCCCTAAGCCCCCAGCTGCCCCTGCCACCCCACTCAGACACTGCCCCGTGGCCCCAGCCGCAGCCAGGAGAACCCGAGCTCCCTGTGTGGGATTGTTAGCCACTGGGGCTGCCTGGGCCCTGGATTCTGGCTGGAGCCAGTTGTCACCTATCTTGGGGAGCTGGGGTGGTGTGGGTGTCTTGTCCAGGGACCTAGATGTGTGTTGAGGCCCTTGAGGGGGTGTTGTGTAGTTGTGGGTGTGTTGTGCTGTTGGGTAGTTGTGTTTAGAGCCTGGACAGGGCATCACAATCATGTTTATGTCACTACTGTGACAGCTGTGTGTGTACTAAGGCCCGTGGAAGGGGTGTTGTGTAGCTGTGTGTGTGTTATGCGGTTGTGTAGCTGTGTGTGTGTGGTGAGGCCCTTGGAAGGGAGTTGTGTAGCTCTGTGTGTGTTATGCAGTTGTGTAGCTGTGTGTGTGCTGAGGCCCTTGGAAGGGTGTTGTGTAGCTCTGTGTCTGTGTGTGTGTCATGCGGTTGTGTAGCTTTGTGTGTGGTGAGGTCCTTGGAAGGGTGTTGTGTAGCTCTGTGTGTGTTGTGCGGTTGTGTAGCTGGGTGTGTGTGGTGAGGCCCTTGGAAGGGTGTTGTGTAGCTCTGTGTCTGTGTGTGTGTTATGCGGTTGTGTAGCTGTGTGTGTGGTGAGGCCCTTGGAAGGGTGTTGTGTAGCTCTGTGTGTGTTATGTGGTTGTGTAGCTGTGTGTGTGGTGAGGCCCTTCGGGAGGTGTGTAGTTGTGGGTGTGTCGTGCAGTTGTGCGTGTGAGACGTAGCTGTGGAGCAGCGGTCTCAGCAGGGAGCTGTCACAGCAGGCCCATAACTCGCATGCGGACCCCTGGCAGGATGGGTGGGCGCAGAGGGCCCAGAGCAGGTGGGGGGTCTAGGTACAGGGCAGGCCGAGGGAAAGGGCACAGGGCAGAGAGTAGGGGGGTTGGAAGGTAGAGGCTGGGTTGGGGTTCCAGGCCCAGGGCGGAGGGGGGCACTCAGCACCCTGGGCACACAGAGCGGCACGGCGCAGAGCCGCGACGAGCAGATGCAAAGGGCCGGGATTTGCGATGGAGCCCCGAGGCCGAGCCCACGATCCGGCTCCTTTCGTTCGCGTCATTAATTCTCCGCTGGACGAGCTCTGCTCCCAGCACGCCCAGCTGAGAGCCCCGTGCCAGGCTGGGGCCCCGGAGGCGTCTTGCAGCGCGGCACGCTCGGCTGCATGGATTAAACCTCTGCCTTGTGGGAGTGAGTCAGAGCCCGTCTCCTGCACCGCGCAGGGAGAACAGGGCCGAGGGAGGGAATCTGCAAGCCGAGCAGGGGGGAGCTGGAACCAACTCATGATAACGGCCGCTGCTCTCCGAGGGCTCTTGGCTTGCACCTGAGTTCATTGCGCTGGTGGATCTAAGGCAAAACACTGCCACGGGGGTGCCCAACTGGATGGCATGGTAGTGCCCCTGGACAGCGAGGGGTTCGGATGGGGAGAGCCCAGGCCCTGGACCGAGAGGGAGGGACACCCAGCCTGAACTCCCCGTGTGGCGGTGGGTAAGGAGCAAGAGCGCCAATCAGCCATCAGAGGGCCATTGAGTCCTGGACGGGCGGGTTTTGCTGGCATGAATTCGCCAGCCTGGCTCCTTCACCTGCTCCGGCTGCAGCACCAGCCACAACAAAAAACCACCAGTGCCTTTTAAAGAGCTACTCACCCAATGCTACGCTGCTCTCCCCTCCCTGGGGGGATGGCGCTCTGCCCGGCGAGGAGCCACTTGGCACGGATCTCTTTGCACATGGCACAGTGCCTGCCACGCTCTGCCAACAGCAGCTGGTGCACACCTGCCCCACCCAGCTGTGAAACTTTCCAAGGGCACTCACAAAATGCCCGGCCCCTCCGCAAGCAAGGCCAGGGACTGGGTCACGGCCATGGAGGGAGGAGGAGAACCCAGGTTGCAAGACCGCCCCTGGATATCGCCCATCTGCGCTGCAATTCCAGCTTCGTTGCGTGTTCTCGGCCGCCTTTGCCAGAGCTCTTTCCCGGCTCAGGCTGGACCATGGGCTGGCATTTCTGATGTCACATGTCCAGCCCATCCTACCCATGGTGAGCTGTCCCCACAGCCATTCATCTCTCCTGTTTCCGGTTGGATGTTGGCTGACATGGACACCCAATCCTCATGCTTCAGTGCACACGATGCTCCCCCGCTGGAGTCAGGAATCAATCTCCTTCCAGAGTGTAGCTGGCTCAGCAGTTTCCTCGGCAGCATGTGGTGCTGACCACTGTTGGAACAGGAGAGTTGATCCTCCATCCCTCTGTCTGGGCGCCTAATCTCTGCCACGTAAGCCAAACGCTACCGCTCAGCCAGTGGGTGACTTTGCACCCCTCCCCCCAAGCATTTCATAGCTCTTCAGATTCCAACACCAGAATGGACCATTGTGCTCATCCAGTCTGAACACGTCTGGCTTCAGCTTCCAACCACTGGATCGGGTTATGTCTTCGCCTCCTGGATTACATCAGTTGTTGGGAGCGATGTGGTGCCAAATGCCTGCAACTGGGCTGGGATGCGAAGGTCAGGCCGAGGGCACAGAGCTGCAGAGCATATGTGGCTCCGTGCATGGGCTCGCCACCCGCTCCTCTCCAGCCGGCTCTGGTGCTGCCACACACGCAGACTCCAGCGCCGGGCTCCTCCGTGCCGTAGCTCCAACAGAAACGGCTATTCCCAGCCCAGCTGCGTCCTCGAGGCGCATCCTCTCTCCATCCCAATCCCCCCCGGGCTGAGCCCGAGATTGGAAAATGCCCTTGGCGGGTGTGTCCACACTGCGATTAAAACCCCACGGCTGGCCCGTGCCAGCTGACCCGGGTTTGCAGGGCTCGGGCTGAGGGGCTGTTTGATTGCGGGGCAGACGTTCACGCTCAGGTTGGCGGCCGGGCTCTAAGACCCTGCGAGGTGGGAGTGTCCCAAAACGTCCACACCGCAAGGAAACAGCCCCCTAGGCTGAGCCCCAAGCCGGGTCAGCTGGCACGGGCCAGCCAATGGCAGTGTAGACACACCTTTCTTGTCCTGGAGCGGTCACCTCTCAGCTCCAATGGGCTCGGTTGCATTTCAGCACCATGGACAGAGCTAATGCAGCCGTGCCTGGGACCTGTAGCGCAGTCCCCTTGATCCGAATTCCCTTTCTCCAAAAATCCCAGTTATCCGAATCCACATTGGGTGTCCCTCCCCCAGCCCTCTATTAGTGAATTCCCCCCTAAGAACGTCTCAATCATTTGTTTAGCCATTCGCTTTCCGCCCTCCGTTCCCCATATTTCTATACCACGGAAGCTGCAAATCACCGGCGTCCCACGGACACCAGGCTGGGGGTGGGGGAAGCTTTAAGCCCTGGGGTGGGGGTGAATAAAACCCTAGTTGGAAAGCTTAGATCCAGTCCATTGAAGGCCCCTGATATCTGCAGAACGGTGACTGGAAATAAAGACGTATGGATGGGAAATAAAATACCCTCCAGCATTATAACCGACAGGACCCGCAAACGTCCCCACAAGGACCTTTAGGGTCAAGATCAAACTGGGGATTTGGGGTTTGCCGACTCAGCCCAGCCCACCGAGGCACCTTCCTCCTGCCTGGCAGCTCTGGGAATGCTTTGGGGACCGGATTTCCAGGTGCTAACCCTAAGGCAGAGCAGAGAGCAGGGCACAGGGGATCTCAGAGCAGGGCTGCAGGGACATTACCGGGGATGGAGCTGCACCTGCTTAACCTAGGGGTTGGCTGGGAATGCCGTGGCAGGTGTCTGCCTCCCCGAGACCTGAGAGTAGATTGTCCTCATCTCAGCACCTGCGACCGCTACCACTGGGGCATCAAATTCTCCAGCCTGTCTTTGAGATTCAGCTGCGCTGAGCTTTGGGCTCAGGGACTCTCCCACGGGAACCTCTCACAAACTGCAGGGAGGAGCGGGAAGGACCCGGCCACAAAGGCATAGATTATAAAGCCAGACGTGATCGCTATGACCATCTAGTCTGACCTCAAACCCTAAATCCCATTTCGTCCAGCTCCCAGGGCACAGGCAGGACCGGGCCCTGCTGCAGAATCACTAGTGTTTTCCCAGACTCATTTGAAGGCTTCTCAGAGCTGCCTACGGGGGGTGAGGGAGGCTCCCACCCTTTCTTCCCTGGGGCAAGATCCTCCAGCAGCTGTTACAAAGGTTCTCCCTGCTGGTCAGTCTCTATTCCCCCATCCTCGTCGGTTTCCAGCGCGAGCCCCTTGTTCCTTTGGAAAGACTCCATGTTTTTTGGTTTCAGAAAGCTGAAGGTCCCCCAAGCCAACGGGGCTGATGCCGTTAAGGCCCGTCGGTTTCATAGCCAAGGGAGCGATGCGGTCAGCAGCACGTCCGACCGCCTTCGACTGCCCTAAGCCGAGGGAGCGGGTGCCCGTTTGGCAGCTGCTGGATGAGACCAAGCGAGACTCAACCCCACAACCTTCAGGCTTGGAGCCGAGCGCCTCAACTGCTCAGATCAATCTGGGTATTTTCTAATTAGATCCTGCCTCCCCTCCCCTGGGGCTACAGCTGGCAAAGAGAATTTCCTCCCTGGTTAAATGCATGAAAATACAGTCACCCATTGGACATTTCTGGTGCTGAATAGGGAACTCGATCCTCTGCTTTGGCAGGGAACTGGAGACCCCCTGCGCTGGTCACAATCCACATGGCACGACCCGTATCCTGCTGTGTCCGGGGCTGAGAGCAACGCCTGGCTGGTGTGACGGGTGAGCCCTATGGAGCTTGCATGGAGGTCAGTCGCCCCAGTACCATAGTCGGTTGAATCTGTTCAGCAAAGTTCCTGGTTCCTTGGTTCTCCCTCGAAGGTTTTGTTGGGCTGCAGATCCGTGGCCAGGGCACACCAAGGCTTGCAGCCCCCCCACGGACGGTGCACAGCCACGGAAGGTGGCGAAGGTTGACTGAAGGGAGCACGTGCTGGGAAAGGAATGAAGCCAGAGCCGGGTGTGCAGGGAAGGAGGCACCTGATCCGCTCATGCCACCGGCCTGGCTGTAAGCGCCGTGTCAGCATTTCCAGCCTCACTCCCTCCCGAGTGGCTGCATCGAGCGGTTTCTTCGTCCGGCCTGAGCAAGAGGTGATACCGTTCCAGGCAGTCAGGGCAGCAAACCCCCATCCAGGACGCGCCCCTCTCTCTGGGGCTCCGTCACCCAGCGGTGACGACACCCACCCACTTCGCAGTGTGGGCCGAACGTCCCCTTTGAACCGCGACGTGGCATTTCCCAAATGACAGCAGGTTTTGGTGGTGGTGGTTGTTGTTCGCGAGACCCCTAAATTCTTGGCTCTTGGCTGAACCGGCGTTCTATGTTTCAGGCCTTTTGAGGCTCCCGCAGCGAGATCTGAGCTGCAGCCCAAGCTCCTCTCTGTCTGGGACCATGCCCGGAAAGCAGTTATCCCCTGCAGTTCCAGAGAGCTGCTAATTCCTCCCCATGGAGTCCCTCCTCCCCCCCGTCCTGCAGCAGAGAACCGAAGCAAACCCCAAGGCAGCAGCTATAGGGCAGGGAAATCTCCCCCCACCGCACAAACCAGTGCCCCCCCCAGCCCCCTCACAAATCCCACCCTGCAACACTCCCCTAGGACGTTAGCTTTTGAAGACAATGATAGCAATTATCAACAGACAGTGCTCACATGGTACCCACCAGTATCTGAGCCCCCCACACGCTGCCATGGTTCGTCCTCACAACACCCCTGTGAGGTAGGGCCAGGCTGTTATCCCCATGGTCCAGATGGGGAACTGCAGCCCCGAGAAGACACCCATCGTCTGTGGTTAGAGCCAAGCCAGTGCTCTAACCACTGGGCCGTCCTTCCTTCCCAGCGATCCGGCCAATTTCTTCTTAAGGTCAAGTCCAGGACAGGACAGGGCCACCTTTCAATGAAAGGCCTCCCAGAGCCGAGCTGAACATACACCAGGCTGGGGCTTGCAAGGGACAAGACAAGACAAACCTCTTGAGAGCTGTTTGACAGCAATGCTGCCCCCCCCCACCGCACATCCTGGGGGTGAGCCCTTACGGCCCCCTTCTCCCCCACCGAGAATTCCCAGCTGGCAGGATTAAGGATTTTAAAGAAAGAGAGAGAGAGAGAGAGATGGCTTTGTAGCCGACCATTTGCATATAAATGATTCTTTATCCTCCCACGATAGGAGAGAAGGGAAAGGGGAGACAGATTCTCATGCATTCAATTAAAGATGAAATGTACAGGTATCTTATTGCCGGATCCCATTTTGCTTTAGAAACGTGTTTATTGCACCTTTTTTTGGGGGGGGGAACGAGGAGTTCAGAGCCTTCCCAGCAGGCGTCTCCGGGGCGGAGACTCACGGCAGGGTGGGCGGGGAGTTGGGGCTGGGGAAGGGTTGATCGGATTTTTGTTTGACCGATGATGAGGTAAGCACGTTCGTTCTTGGCCCCCTGGATCAGTCGTCGCTGGGGGTTTGATAATCTTCTCCCATCCCCCAAATCAGGGAGGGGTTGCAAGGGAAGCCAGCAGGAAGGGGCCAGCCCGGTCCCTTCTCCCGCAGGAATTTTCACATTGATGGGAGGTTAGCCGGGTGCGGGCCGAGACGCGGGGAGGGCGGCCCCCAGAGTAGGAAGATGAGGTGGAAACAGTGGGGTGGAGACTGCTGGCATGCGCCCTTCCCTGGGATGCAGCCCCCCCGCAGAAGCGGCTCTCCGGGGCGTTCCTCGCGCCAGCCCCCCCGTCCGCCGGCCAGGCGGCGTTATACAGTTGTCACTCTCATGACCACCTCCCGGCCAGAGCTGGCGCCCCCGCGGGGCTCGTTCGGCCGCAGGTGACTGAGGATGTGCAAGATGGTGTAGCCACAGTGATGGTTCAAAATCGTTCTAACCCGCTGACCCCGCCGGGGGTTCCTTTCGCTCCCGGAGGAGGGGTTCGTCCGTGAATTCCTGCCCCCGGCCTTGGCCGCCCCGCTGCCAACGGGCTCTCCCAGGTCCTTGGCCTTGTCGTAATTCAGCACCTTCCACTGCTGGTTCACTGCCTGCCACCGCTTGAAGATTCGATACACCGAGGAGCCCTCGTGAATGATCAGACCTAGGGGAGAGAAGTTGGGGGGGGGGGGAAAGAGAGGTGAGACCTCCTGGGGCAGGCAGCCAAACAAGTTCCTCGAGATGGTGGCCGGCCAGGGCTCGGAACTCACTCATGACAATGTGGCCCTGGAAAATGCCAGGGCCCAGCTAGTCAGATCCCAGTGGGAATCGGACCCCTAATTCCCTCCAGGTTCCATGGACAACTGCAAGGTTCTGGGGGAGGGCGTGGGGAGGCCTGGTGTTTGGGAGGGGGAAGGCTGGGGGGGGGAGGGGGCTGGCTGCGGATGGGGCCTAGATTGACAGGTGCGACCCCTTGGAGACCAGCACTACCTTGGGGTTAGGCCCGTCGCCATAGAATCATAGAATATTAGGGTTGGAAGAGACCTCAGGAGGTCATCTTGTCCGATCCCCTGCTCAAAGCAGGACCAACCCCAACTAAATCATCCCAGCCAGGGCTTTGTCAAGCCGGGCCTTAAAAACCCATTCCAGTGCTTCACCACCCTCCTAGGGAAATAGGGTTTCCTAATATCCAACCTAAACCTCCCCCACTGCAACTTGAGACCATTACTCCTTGTTCTGTCATCTGCCACCACTGAGAACAGCCGAGCTCCATCCTCTTTGGAGCCCCCTTCAGGTAGTTGAAGGCTGCTATCAAATCCCCCCTCACTCTTCTCTTCTGCAGACTAAACAATCCCAGTTCCCTCAGCCTCTCCTCGTAAGCCATGTGCTCCAGCCCCCTAATCATTTTTGTTGCCCTCCGCTGGACTCTCTCCAATTTGTCCACATCCCTTCTGTAGTGGGGGGACCAAAACTGGACGCAGTATTCCAGGTGTGGCCTCACCAGTGCCGAGTAGAGGGGTATAATCACGTCCCTTGATCTGCTGGCAATGCTCCTACTAATGCCATTAGCCTTCTTGGCAACAAGGGCCCACTGCTGATTCAGCCATGGCATGTCTCGCTTAAATGTGCACAGGCCTGGCCCAGTGGCTGGGCTCGGAAACGGGGCTGGGTCCTTCACTTTGAGCCCTGCTTGGCCTGGGTGGGCATACTGCTCCCATGACGGGAGTCCCTGTGACTGAACGGGCCCTTGGGCATGGTGGGCGTGTGGGTACCCCGCCCTGTTTCCGTGCAGAGACCTCCCCTCTGCCAAGGAGGGCCAGGAGTGTTAGCTTCAAGCCAGCCAGGGCAAGGCGGTTCCTCCGAGCCCTGGACAGGCTCAGAACGGAGAGGCGGTGGCTGTGGAGCTGAGGGCTTGGAGAGTCACGGAGGCTCGGGAGCTGCCAGCCTGAGGCTCTGGATCTGAGCCTTTTATCACTGCAGGCTGGTTTGTTATTGTCGGGCTGCCCAGGAGCGCTGGGGCTCTGTGTACTGGCTTATTATTGTAGGGTCTCCAAGGGGCGAGTCTGTTATCGTAGGGTTTTAATATGTGCTGCGTCTCCATACGCACGCTGGTTTGGTTTTGCAGGGGTGCTCATGAATGCTGGGGCTGTGTTTTCCGGTTCGTTATGGCAGGGTCGTTAATGAGCAGAGACCTCTGGACAGGGTGTCAACGTGCACACAATCCCTCCCTGGTGCTCCATGACCCAAGGGGAGCGAGCGCCCGCAAGGTTCTCCACTGCCCTGCGTGTGGTGCAGCCGTTCACACCGCCCACATCACAACAGTGTTTTACACTGGCTGTGCCCTCGTGTGTCGCACGAGGACCAGGGCAACGGAGAAACAGGCCCCGGGCTTGGGAGGCTGTGGACACACGTCCTTCAGCCTGCAGACCTGGCTACTACTTAGCCACATCACCTCCCCTACGATCAGAAGGCGAACAAGGGCTTTCCATCTCAGCAATGTGAGACTCTCCTTCGGACGGTGCTACCGCTGCCCATCCGGGTGACCTTGGGCACGTCCCTTCCCCTGTCCGTGCCTCAGTTTCCCTTGACACCCATTGTCTATGCAGGTTGTAAGTTCTTTAGGTCAGGGGCTCTCTCTTGCTATATGGACGTACAGCGCCCGGCACAATGGAGCCTGATGTTCTCAGTTGGGGCCCGCAGGCATAACAGTAATATAAATAAACAATCGTTTCAGAATGGGCTGGCTGACTATTCATTCTTATTTTTAATTCCACCTATTAATGATTATTCTAGCTCTTAAGTGTTTTATTATATTATTAAACTATAAGTATTATTTTATTAAAATTATGTTATTAGTATGTATTCATTATCATTCTAGCGATTTGTTATGTTAATATTTTAATATTAGATTATTGCAATATAATTATAATGATCTATTATTATACTAGAATATCAGTCATCATTATTAGAATTATCAATTAATTATTCTAGTTATTATTTTATTAGAGTATTATTAAGCTATAACCATTGCTTTTTATTATTATCTATTAATTATTATTCTACCTTATTATTCTGATCATTGTTATTCCTGATTGTAACAGGACCTATTACTGTAAATTTTTCGCACATGGGGAAGGCACCAAACATGTGCGGACATTTCTAAGTATCATTTCTCCCGTTTCACTATCACGGGATCCTGCCCCTTGGCTGCGAGTCCGACCTCTCGCATTCCCTAATGTGGGTACAACGGGACACATGTAGCCGCTGACTCAATCGGATATTTACAGTCCATCCCTTCATTTGTAGCTGGTGGCTCGTCATTCCAGCCACAAAACCCCAGCCGGTAATCGTCTCGTCTCTGCTGCCGGCAGAGCCCATCATTGAACGCTGCCGATCTTGTCCCAGCCCTGAGTCCGCTTCATTCGCTTTTAATTAACAGGCGTCATTGCAATCAGGTGGGGCTTTATGGCCAGCGAGGGATGCCTGTTTACAGCAGGAGCCGCTAGAGATCCCAGCCAAGACCCCACTGTGCGAGGTGCCGTACGGAGAAGAGCCCGTCCCTGCCCTGATGAGCGTACAGTCTTACAGAGAAGGGGAAACCGAGGCATGGAGCGGGGGAGTGACGTGCCCAAGGTCACCCAGCAAGGCAGTGGCAGAGCCGGGCACCAAGTCCAGTTCTCCTGAGTCCCAGGCTAGCCCCTCATCACCCAACCCCCCACGTGCATCACACGTTAGGTAGGTCCTGCTTCCCAGTACTCTGAATTCTGATGGTCCCGCCCCACCCATCGCCACGGGAACCGAGCATGGTGCACCTCAGAGCCGAAGGGGGAGGCGTGAGGAGGCCATTGGGCAGCAGAGGGTGGGGGGATGAGGTGGATTCACCTTTCAGTTACTGCTCTGGCGTGAGCTGCCTAGCTCCAGCCAGAGGGGGCGGACAGGGGAAGTCAGGGAGCCCACGGCTGGGGTGGAGGGACCTGACGGGCCAGGCTCTCACCTATGCAGACAATGTCCATAAAGCCGTACATGCCGTAGCAGATCTGGAAGAGCAGGTCCTGCCGCTGCCACTTGGCCGAGGGGCTGAGGGACGACCAGGTGAGCCAGGACATGCTGGCGATGAGGAAGAGGGAGCCCAGGATGATGGCTGCGATCTGCACCTTCTCGATGACGGTCAGGGAAATCGCCTGCCACTGCAAGGGAAGAAGGTGCCGCGCCGGGTTACCGGATCGGGTGCGGGGTGGGGACTTGGGGGATCAGAGTGGGCTGGGGACCGTGGGGTACGGAGACCCGAGTGGCTGGGCACACGATGCGTGGCAAGGGAGTCATAGAGGCCAAAGGATCTGGTGTTTGGGGGGAAGGGGCTGGGGCCGCAGCGGGTTGGTGGGAGGGAATCACAGGGGCTAGGAGACCCGGGGAAGGGAAGCCGCTGCCAGTGCACCAGGATAAAGTCAAGTCAGGTCTGGTCTCTGCCGAATGGATTCTGAGGAATGTTTGGCTGTCGAGTGGATTCTGAGGAACGTTCGTACTGCCTGTAGGAGCCCATCAGGACGGGGGGGGGGCGGGGGGGGGAAGCTCAGGGCTGGGAGAAGGGGGCTGCGGGTTGGGATTGAGGGGCACCGACAGAGCTGTGGGAGGGGAGCCAAGGGCTGGGATAGCCGGAGGTTGTCCGTTGTCTAGGAGTGCAATGGCCCTGGATCAGTGTCAGGGCGTGTGCGTAGCTTGTGTGCACACGCGTGCGGGTCTGTGGGTCCGCGTCAGTGCGTGGGCGTGCCGGAGCGTGCGTGTGCCCATACGCCCCCCGCTCACCTGCAGGGGGTTCTTTGTGCTGATGGCTAACACCTGGTATTTGAAGTAACACAGCTCACAGCTCCAAGAGCCCCTCTCGCTGATCCAGCGAATCAGGCAGGGCTGGTGCGTGCAGCGGACGGACCCGTCACACCGGCATGGGCTGAGCAGCTCCCCCTGCAAAGCAAACAGGCCCTGGGGTTAGGCGCTGGCGGTGGGGGGGACGGGGACGCTGGGTAACACCAACCCTCCCCGCTCTGCGGCCACAGCGAGCGCCTGGCAAGAGCCACGCTCCATTAGGCCGCTAACATTTAAACAGCAGTTTATTAGCCTCGTCTGCTTGATGCACTGACGGGGGGAGCAATTAGCATAAATATTTCATGCCTCCTGACAGGAAGCACTAACGACGCTTCATGGAGACACTGGGCCAGCAGAGTGCCGGCGAGTCCCCTCAGCAGGGGTCACAGGGGTCATCCCCCCCCCCCAATAAAACAACAACACATAGCCATCGGTCAGTTTTACAACCACAGGAAATTGGTGCTTAGATACCATGATGATAGATAGATAGATAGATAGAGGGGGTGTATGGGGATAGATAGATAAATAGATAGATAGATGGATGGATGGGGTGGATGAGGATAGATAGATAGAGGGGGTGGATGAGGCTAGATAGATAGATAGATAGAGGGGGTGTAGGGGGGTAGATAGATAGATAGAGGGGGTGTATGGGGATAGATAGATAGATAGATAGATAGAGGGGTTGTATGGAGATGGACAGATAGAAGGGGGCTGGATGGATGATGGTGTTGCCCCATCTCCGTGTATCCCTGAGTGGGTGCCCAGCGGGGGGAGGGGTGAAGCCCCCACGATGACACTCCGAGTCCCATCAAGTTTTGCATAAAATCTTTGTTTTTTTTCTAACTATCCCTTTTGGGTGCAAAATCCCGGCTGGACCCTCCCATGGCATGATGGGGGGGAGGCCGCGTGATGGTGTTGGGGTTATTAGGCATATATATATATATATATGAACCAGAGTTCTTCCATGTTTAAACTCTGTCCTTCCATGTTTAACTCTAATCGACCTCAAGAGCCAAGGACAGGAATTGGAATGTGTAAATAACCAGTTACCTATTACGACCTTGTTTATAACCAGGTCCTAAGCAATAATGATGAGGTTTGCATGTTTCTAGCTGGAGGAAACATGCAAACATGGTAAACTAAGGATAAATAGAACCAAATGATTGTTTAGAGGAATGTTACTAACAAGCTAGATTTATAGCCCTAGAATGACTTAACGGCTTAAATGTATAAACATGTCTTCGGGAGAGAAGGGAGGGGGAGTGGGGGGGTGGTACAGGGGGAAAGAAGGGAGGGGGAGTGGGGGTGGTGGTACAGGGGGAGAGAGGTGGGGGCTTAGTTGTGTAAAGTATAAGAAGAGAGAAACTGTTTTGTTCTGGTGTGCTCGATTTGAGATTTGCCTGTCTCCTTGCACCACTTTGAGATTTCAAATAAACTTTGATTGTTTCTCCACCCCGGTATGTTTACTGGCGCGAAGCACGCCGGGCAACGAACCAGCTGTTGCTGTCCTCGGGCCTCTGTGCCTGCAACAATGGTGCCCCCCCAGGAGCCCCACCCCAGCAGCAGGTCCATACACCGGACTGCAGATTGCTCCCCGCAGCGGGAGCTGCAGATGCTGGTCTGACGGTGGGACTGTCCCCAGCTGCGTGGGGCCAAGAGGAGCCTAGGCTGGCTTTGCCGGGGGATGGGGACAATCCCCTCTTCCAAGGAGAGGCGACGACATTCTGCAGAGCGGAGAAGGGGGCTGAGATGCGAGGAAACCCCAGGGGCTTTGCTATGTGCTGGTGGCTGCCTTCAGAGATGGGGTCATTGTCCTAGGAAGCCTGGGCTATGCTTCGTGCTGGGCCGGGGGGATCCCTTCCCGTCACGGGAGGGGGAGGCTGGGGCGGCTGTTCGGAGATGCAACAGCGTTACAGAGCATCTCCGTTCAGGGCAGCTGGGTGATCGGAGCTGGGCTCCCCACGCACAGCTCGGCTGATGGTCCTTGGTCCTGCCCCCCCCCCCGCCATCCCAGCCCTGCCCCCCCAGCTCTGCCGGTGCCTCTCAATCCTGACCCACACCCCCCCTGCCATCCCAGCCCTGCCCCCCCAGCTCTGCCGGTACCTCTCAATCCCGACCACACCCCCCTGCCATTGCCCCTCAATCCTGCCCTGCAGCCCCCTGCCATCCCAGCCCTGCCCCCCAGCTCTGCCGGTGCCTCTCAATCCCGACCCACACCCCCCTGCCATCCCAGCCCTGCCCCCCAGCTCTGCCGGTGCCCCTTAATCCCAACCCGCAGCCCCCTTGTCCCCCCGCAGCTCTGCCAATGCTCCTCAGTCCCGACCCGCAGCCCCTGGTATCCCAGCCCCTCCTCTCGCCCTGTTCTGGAATCCCGTCCCCTCGGCAGTGCTGATCCAGCGCCCCGACTCCGTCACCTCCCCTTCGCCGGGGGACTTTGGCATGGTAATGACCATCACTTGGCTTTTCCTTCCCGTCCTCCTGCTCAGCAGCTGGTCACAGACAGACCCCGATCGCAGCTCCCCGGCGTCCCTGCTGCCCTCGCCCCCCTCCCTCTCCCTTAATTAGCGTCTGTGCTATTCTGCCTGATCAGCAGACAGTGCGGGGCTCTCCAGGAGGCTCCCCTCCCCCAGCCTCTCTACCCACGGCTTTGGCCTCCCTCCCCTGCACCAGAGAACCCAGCCCAGGGCACACTGGGGGGCATGGGTGTGGTGGGTAAAGGGTGGCGCCCGTTGCGAAGGGCCCCGCAGCACAACTGACTGGAGTCCTGGAGCAGAGACAGAGCAGGCCGGGCGCCCCGAAGTGCTGGCACCCTTCCCCGATGGGGGAGGATAATCTAGGGACATGCAGCCTCCTCCCCAGGGGAAACCCAGATCTGGCAGGACTGGAGCCAGACTCCAGCCCCCTGCACCCAGCTGGGCCCCCCCACCCAGCTGGGCCCCCCCACCGAAGTACCCGGGGCGCTGCATTCACCATGGCGCGGCGCAGGCTGTGCCAACCCGGCAGAGCCCAGGCCGCAGAAGTGGGGGACAGACCCAGAGACAGTAGCTGACCCAGAGGGGCCTTGGTCACTATCACAGCTAAAGAGGGGTCACCGGCCCCCCAGAGCCCAGGAAGAGAAACCCAAACCCCGGGACTGGCAGCAGGGCTGGGGTAGTTACATGGGATGTCCTGGATGGCAGGGTGTGTGTGTGTGTTCCTGCCAGGACCCCCGCCGGGGTCCTCTCCCCGCCGGCCCTGTGCTACGAGGCAGAGGCCGCACATACGCCAAGCTCGTCTGGTTACCGCACGGCGGATCGCGCTCTGCCAGTTTCACGGCTGGCTGACCCCACACTGGTGCACGCGTCCCGCCCGCCACCCTGGCTGGCTGCACAGACTGACCCAGCCAGGGCAGGGGGTTCTGAGCCGTCTCCCCACTGGTCTCCCCATTGGGCTGGCCCACACCAGCCCCTGGCAGAGATCACCGGGGCCTGCTCTGGCTCCCCAAATGCCCCATCTGGCGTAAAAGTCTCCCGGGCCCTTTCTCCCCAGCAGGCCCAGGGGCATTTACTCCTGTCATCCAAGGAGCACCTCCTGCCATACCTGTGTGATCCCACCCAGACTCCAGCTGGGGGTTTACCCAGACCGGGCAGGCTGGAGAGCGGTGCCCATGGCTGCACCAACCAACGTCTGCTTCAGAGGCTGGATTCTTGGCGCCGCCCAAAGGCCTTCACGAGGGTGGCTGGTGCCCGAGCTGGCCTGAGGGCTCTGCTCATGCGCACTGCACCACAGCCCCTGGCATAGGGGGCGGCTTGGGGGCCATGGCTAGAGTGCATTGCACTCTGAGTATTCTTGGCTCCATGGGGCCAGGGGAAGCAGAACACAAATTAGAGCGGCCTTTAGGCTGCTCTAACTTGCAGCAAGGGCAGGGCTGGGCCTGAATATGGAGGTACAGAGAGGGAGGGCTCTGGTGCCACAGGTAGCTTTTGAAAGGCATTTTTTAGGCCTAATGGTCATTTATTTTTGCTCACAATGTTCCAGGCAAGCTGCCCTCTTTCAAGATGGCCACCCCCGCTCTTGGTTCCCAGCCCTCGACAGCCCGGGCTACCCTGAGGGCCCCTGCGACTTCTGCTCCATGCAGAGCGATAGGAGACGGCAGCCATTTTGCAACAGGGCAGTTCTCGGGGGAGCTCGCCGGAGGGAAATAGCGTTTGCCCCTCGCTGCTGCAGGACAAATGAAAACCAAACGGCCAAGAGTTGCCAGCAGCCCCCAGAGAACAGAGCCTCAGATGGAGCCGGCGCCCCGGGAGCTTTAGCCCCATGGGGAGTTCGGACGGCCTGCGCCGGTCCATTGTTAAGGCCACATGGGACAAACAAAATGGCGCCACGCCCACCGCTCCATTTCTCACGGGCACTGTTCTTTAATGAACGCCCCCTCTGATCACCCGTCCCGCTTCCGGTCTGGTCTGGGCTCGGGGGGATCCGGTGCCGGAGTCACCGGGTTCAGCACAGGGGCCAAGCCCGTTTTTAGCGTGGAGCTCGGCTCGGTGCTCCGGACGGAACCACCCCGGCACTGCCAGCACCTGAGGGCTAACCGTACGCCAGGTGAATCCCCCGGAGAACAATGGCGCATCCCCCCTCCACTCCATGGGAACAATGGAGAAACTCCCCCCACACACACACATACCTGAGAATGTGTCTGAGCAACCCCCCCAACCCCGGCCAGGATGGGGGCAAAGGCACCTCTAACTCGGGGCCGCTGGGCAGGGCCCCCTGGTACATGATGTCTGGAGACGGCGCACGGGGAAAACAGCCCGGCCCCCAGGGCAGGCGGGTGGGGCTGTGAGCTCTGGGAGTCCCGGACGCAGGATTGGGACAGCGACCCATCCCGGTCCCGCAGGGGCAGCCCCCGGGCCACACAGCAAATCCCCCTCCTGTAATCCATAAATAACACACAGAGCCTAGCGTGATGGGTCCTAGGCCACGACTGGGGTTCCTAGGTGCTACCGTAATACACCTAATAAATAACGTACAGCACCTAATGCAGTGAGGTCCTGGGCCATGACTGAGAACCCCACTGCTCTGCCCCTCCGCTGAGCACCCCACAGCCCTCCTCCCCGCTGAGCACCCCTCTGCCCACCCCCTCCCGCACTGGTCCGCTCAGCTCTTACCACATGGCCCCAGCACCCTCCTCTCCCCCCATCCCAGCGATGCAGCCATCCCCCCTTGTCTGCCAGCTCCCACCCCAACATCTCCCCCACGCGCTGCCCCCTTTGCAGGGGAGGCTGCCCGGGGCCGCCGCGGCTACAGGCGACTGGCACCAGGGTGGGACATGGGGCAGCGAAGGATCCAGGACTGTGATTCCCTAGGAGCGTTTCCCCTCCTCAGGTGAACGCCTCCCAGGGTGGGGACTGTCCCTTGCCACAGCTCAGTGTCTTAGGATGAGTAATTTGCTGTATTATGGTGGCACCCCAGGGCCCCCACCCAGGCTTGGGGCCCTGTCGTGCCAGGCGCTGCACAGACCCAGAGCGAGAGACAGTCCCTGTGCCCCAGGGCTCACAGTTTGAGCACAGCAGGCGAAGGGGTATAACAGCAGGATGCGGGGGTCCACACGGGAGGATACGGACCCTGGGATTAGGGTTTAGTGGCTAACGCACAGGAGTGGGAGCCAGGACTCCTGGGTTCTTTCCCCAGCTCTGGGAAGGGAGTGGGGGCTAGCTGGTTGGGGGGGCCTGGGAGCCAGGACTCCTGGGTTCTTTCCCCAGCTCTGGGAAGGGAGTGGGGGCTAGTGGGTTAGGGCTGGGAGCCAGGACTCCTGGGTTCGATTCCCAGCTCTGGGAAGGGAGTGGTAGCTAGTGGGTTAGAGTAGGGGGGCTGGGAGCCAGGACTTCTGGTTCTATTCCCAGCTAGTGGGGGCTAATGGGTGAGAGCAGGGGGCCTGGATACCAACCTACCCCGGAGTCCTGGCACAGCCGGTGGCGGTTCCTGTCCTTGGGCCATGCTGCCCAACCGCCCATGGAGCCCGCATGGCACGTGCAGCGGGGAATGTCTCACCCATCGCCTGGAGCCACGACAGGGCTCCAATTAAAGTGACATTTCAACGTGCACCGCGCTGGGCTGATGACTCACTCCCCACCAGGCTCCACTCCCGGCCCAGGCCCCATCCACCACAGAGAGCTGGGGAGGGGGCTCCTGGGCTTCCCCACCCCCTCGGGGCCTGGCCAGAACCACCCTCTGGGGCCTGGGTCTGCTCCCATCTCTGCAGCCTCCCTCCACGTGCTTCACGCCTCCCACCGCATCCTCCTATTTCACCGAGGGGGAAACTGAGTCACAGAGACGGGCCATGTGATCCAGGACGGCGGAGGCCTCCCCGCTCAGAGCAGGGGGTCTCACCGATGGAGCATGGAGCCCAGAGATGAGCGACAAAAACAGTTACGGGGGGGAATTAACCTGGCTCGACTGGGAGACAATGGGAGGATGAACCCGCTCCGTCCCACGGCCCTGACACTCACCCCCAGGCTGGAGCAATGCCCCATTGATGAGGGTCAGCAGCCAGGGCCCACAGAGCAAAGGCAACTCGTAACCCCATCTCCTAGGGAGGTCAGAAATGCCAGCCACCAGGACGTAGGGACATGGGCCTCCAGCCTGGGGGGCAGGGGACCGGGCACCTGCCAATCGAGTTTGGCCCCTTCCAGGCTGAGGATGCGGCTTTCCTGCTCCTAAGGCTGCGCACTGGCTTTTACGGGGAAGCCCCCGTGGCGCGGGCGGGATGCCCTGGAGATGTAGCGACTTGTGGGTGGAGAGGGGTCAGCCCTGCGCAGGGAACGGGGGGCGAAGGAGCTGGGCCGGGAGGAGGGGAAATATCCTATCAACCTGACGGAGCCGCCCGGGGAGTCACCGCTAGGGCTGGGGCGAGAGCTCCCATGCTGGAGCCGTGGGACGCCAGATGGGGCAGGGTCCCGGAGGGAGGGGCCAGAAGGAACCTGTGGGCGCCAGGTCTGTAGAATTTTTGGTGGTGCCCAGAATGGGTCCAAGAAGGGCCGTCCCGTCCATACAGGGCCAGGGCAGCCTCAGGGCTAGCGGGGGGCCTGGCGCCGGCAGCAGCGAGCAGGGGTGGGAAGAGGTGGGGCGAGGTGGGAAGAGGCGGGCGGGGTCTTGGGGGAAGGGGTGGAGTGGGGGCGGGGAGGGGGCAGAGCAGGGGTGGGAAGAGGTGGGGCAGGGTGGGAAGAGGCGGGTGGGGGCTTGGGGGAAGGTGTGGAATGGAGAGGGGAGGGGGCAGAGCAGGGACGGCAAGAGGTGGGGCGGGGTGTGAAGAGGTGGGTGGGAGCTTGGGGAAAGGGGTGGAATGGGGCGGGGAGGGGGCAGAGCAGGGGCGGGAAGAGGCGGGCAGAGGCTTGGAGGAAGGGGTGGAATGGGGCGGGGAGGGGGCAGAGCAGGGGCGGGAAGAGGTGGGGCAGGGCGGGCTGGAGCCAGGTCACTCATTGCTGATGGCACCAGGCCCTCTGCTAACCCCCCAGGCCGCCCAGGCCCCCACGTCCCCCGAAGCCCAAGACGGGACGGCTCTGAAAATCTAAGCCCAAATACTGGTGGAGCCGGGCCCACGTTCCTGAATATTGGTGGAGCTCGGCCACCATGGGCCCATATAACAGGCTGCCTATGCTGCGGGGGCTTCCCACGATCCCAACCCCCCACCCAGTGCTGCCCTGGCTGGCTTCCGGGCGTCCCCGCCAAGCTGCCATCCCTCCTCGCCCCAGCTGGCCCATGTGTTTGGCCCTGGCCTGGACAGCTCCTCTCTCAGACACCAGGCCCTCGGGAGGCCCGAAAGCCCAGCCTCCTTGGTGGGGACTGGGCCGTCTCCCTCCCCGAGCCCAGGGCGAGCTGGTACCGACGCACCAGGCCTGGCAGCACCTAACGAATTGCTTTGGCTGGGATGGAGACGGAGACGTGCTGGATCTGCCCAGGGTCCAATCCCTGGTGGTGTTTGCGGAGGGTGGTGGGACAACACTCCCTGTCTCTCCCACACGTCCCCAGCCCCCCAGCCCTGGTAGGCTGCAGGGACATAGGGAATATCCAGGCGGGAGCCCCCCGCTGGAGTCTAAAGAGGCACAAGCACTGAAGCATGCACAAACACGTGTGTGCACGCACATCCATGTAATATGTATGCACGTACACACCTAGAGGCATGGGCTCACACACGTCTACAGGCACGGGGGCACACGTGTCCAGCCACACACGTACACCAACACGCATACGCCCACGTGTTTGCATAGGCACATGGGGCCACACATGAATGTGCACAAAAACGCACCCGTGTCCCCACCGGCACGTTCCGGTGTATGCAGCACAGGCAGAGACGCAACCCCCCCCCCCCCAACACACATACACACACATTTACCTGGGGCGTTTACCCTCCCCCGTCCGCTTATCGGCGAGGAGGGAATTACTGGTGCATTAGCGCCAAATGAGCCCAGTCAATATCACAGGGTCCCTTCTCTCGGTACCCCCCAGCCCTAGTGCAAACCCTAAATCACTCCAGCTGAGATCTTCAAGGCCACAAAAATCCCACTGGCCTCATACCCATTCCCTCTTCGGAGCTGCAGGGGTTAAAATGCTCCAAGGACTCCCCCAGGGAGAGGGAGGGGGTTCCCACTGGGGTCCGCCCACCCCAGATCCCCAGCCCCACTCCTTTCCTCTTTGCCCCTTTAATCTGCCCAGCTCCAGCTGAGGGGCACGGACCCACGTGCCTTGCTCTAGCCACGCCTCAGCGGTTCCTAGAAAGAGTTTGCGCCTTCCGTGACTCCGTGGCCCAGGCCTGTTCAAACCAGCAGTCCCCCTTCCCCAGGGCATCCGGCAGCACCAGGACCGGAAGAACAAGCTCTGCACGGTAAGTACCGTGGCCGCCTGGTCTCGAAGGGGAAGGATTAATTAACGGTTCCCAAATCCCAGCATAAATATCCCGCCTCCCTCCGGCGCAGGCAGGTCTGTGTCTGCCAAGCAGTGGGGCCAACAGGTGGGGATGGAGGGAGCGACCCGTCTACCCCACGGTTCCAACCTCCTGCTTTTCTCTCATTTCCCATCCTGCCAGTCCAATTGAGGGCCACCCCCATCAGCTTGGCCCAGCGAGTTCCGCGCCAGGCCGGGCATCTGCCTTGCCTACAGTCACAACCTGGCTCTCAAAGGCAAGCAGCGCTTCCCCTCTGGAGTTACAGATACCGTCTTATGCATCTCGGAGTACCTCTGGCCGGGATCGCAGGAGGTCTTGCCAGGTGCCTGCAGCCAGCTGGAGATTCAACAGGGGGCGATCTCCCCTGAGGCCCCATGCCACCCAGGAGTCTGCCTAGGCCCCTCTGCTACTGGGACGAGACACTTCCAAAGCCACTACACGCCGTTGGCCATTAAAGAGCCTCCCAAGTCTTCTCACAAGAGTCACAGCGTTATCCCCGGCACCCCACTTCCAACTCGGGGAATTACCCGATCCCTTAGACATCCCGCTGCAGTGCCATTTGAATGACGTGCTCGCATGTCCACCCTCACGCACTGCTAAGCGGCGGCTGCGCTCCTCCCCAGAGGCAGCCGCATTTCGGCGGTGGGGAAAGGGGCTGCTGGACACTGCATGCTCTGGGGCAGCCCGCGAGCCGGCAGTATAGTGCTCCACACCAGGCCAACACGTGCTGAGACACAAGGCTTCTCCGCCCCGGCCCCAAACAACACATCCACAAGCTAGGTCTGGCTAATGCCTGGGCATGATTGTAACCCCAGTGCAGCTCCTGAAAGCTCCTTTATCCCCCCAGGATTTCAGTGAAAGCTGCATACTCCTCCATCCCACTGACTGTCCCCATCGGGACACATCCCCCCAGATGCCCAGACCCGTCCTGCCAACCCACCCCCTAAGTCCATCCACGGCACCCCAAGGGTGGGTATGACCCAGTCCCGGGGTCTGAGGGGGGAGCAGCGGGCTAGAGGGGACGTGGCCCCGCAAGGAACTGGTCTGCAAAATAAGGGACACACCGTGCCCACTAAGACCACCTTTGTCTGGGCATCGGCATTTCCTCAGAGGGCCAGGAGGACAATTCAGACACCCTCCCTGGACATCTTCACCATAACAACCCGGCCCCCCTGCCACGAGGCACAGACCTGGCATTGCCTGGCACCCAGAACCCGGCTCCCTTGCCACGAGGCACAGACCTGGCATTGCCTGGTGCACAGAACCCGCCTCCCCTGCCACGAGGCACAGACCTGGCATTGCCTGGCACCCAGAACCCGACTCCCTTGCCACGAGGCACAGACCTGGCATTGCCTGGTGCACAGAACCCACCTCCCCTGCCACGAGGCACAGACCTGGCATTGCCTGGCGCACAGAACCCGCCTCTCCTGCCACGAGGCACAGAGCTGGCATTGCCTGGCGCACAGACCCTGTCACCCCTGCCACGAGGCACAGACCTGGCATTACCTGGTGCACAGAACCCGGCTCCCTTGCCACGAGGCACAGACCTGGCATTGCCTGGCGCACAGACCCTGTCACCCCTGCCACAAGGCACAGACCTGGCATTACCTGGTGCACAGAACCCGCCTCCCCGCCACGAGGCACAGACCTGGCATTACCTGGTGCACAGAACCCGGCTCCCTTGCCACGAGGCACAGAGCTGGCATTGCCTGGCGCACAGACCCTGTCACCCCTGCCACGAGGCACAGACCTGGCATTACCTGGTGCACAGAACCTGCCTCCCTGCCACGAGGCACAGAGCTGGCATTGCCTGGTGCACAGAACCCGCCTCCCTGCCACGAGGCACAGACCTGGCATTGCCTGGTGCACAGAACCCGGCTCCCTTGCCACGAGGCACAGACCTGGCATTGCCTGGTGCACAGAACCTGGCCTGTGCTCACACTTTGTCCACTGGCATTCTCGTCACTTGGTATCTGACTGACCCCCTGTTGCACCTTGGCATTCTTGCCTCCTCCAACATGTTTCTATCCTTACTATGGCCCATGCTCTGGCACCCTCGTCTTCTGATAACCAGCCACAGCCTAGCACTGCCTGGCACCTTCACCTCCTAGCAACCCAACCCGCTGGCCACATTCACCATCAGGCAGGCCCAGCATCTTCCCCACATGCTGACCCTCGATCCTGACTGCCCTGCCCCTCAGAATCCCTCGGCACCCTCATCCCCTGGTACCTCCACCCATGATCTCTCCCTGGCATCCTTCACCCCCTAGTATCCCTCACCCCTAGTAACCCCCTGACACCCCTCACCCCTAGTAATCCCGGTAACCCCCGGCAACCCTCACCCCCAGTAACCCCCCTGACACCCCTCACCCCCAGCAACCCTCACCCCTAGTAACCCCCTGACACCCCTCATAATCCTGGTAAACTCCAGCAACCCTCACCCCTAGTAACCCCCTGACACCCCTCATAATCCTGGTAAACTCCAGCAACCCTCACCCGTAGTAACCCCCTGACACCCCTCATAATCCTGGTAAACTCCAGCAACCCTCACCCGTAGTAACCCCCTGACACCCCTCATAATCCTGGTAAACTCCAGCAACCCTCACCCCTAGTAACCCCCTGACACCCCTCATAATCCTGGTAAACTCCAGCAACCCTCACCCGTAGTAACCCCCTGACACCCATCATAATCCTGGTAAACTCCAGCAACCCTCATCCTAGTAACCCCCTGGCACCTCACCTCTAGTAACTCCCTTGAATCCCTCACCCCTAGTAACCCCGGTAACCCCCTGGCACTCCTAGTAACCCCCTGGCACCCCTCACCCCTAATAAACCCAGTAACCCACTGGCACCCCTAGTAACCCCCTGGCACCCCTCACCCCTAGTAACCCCCTGGCACCCCTCACCCCTAATAAACCAAGTAACCCCCTGGCACCCCTCACCCCTACTAACCCCGGTAACCCCCTGGCACCCCTAATAACCCCCTGGCACCCCTCACCCCTAGTAACCCCGGTTACCCCCTGGCACCCCTAATAACCCCCTGGCACCCCTCACCCCTAGTAACCCCGGTAAGCCCCCGGTACTCCTCACCCCTAGTAACCCCGCTAACCCGTACCCCAGCGAGGCGCCGACTGACCTGCTCGGGCCCCTGGAAGCAGATCCGGCACTGCGGGGTCCTCATGCCGCTGTCCAGGCTGCTGCTGAGAGACACGGTGTCCAGGGCCCCCCCGGCTCCGGGCTGCTGGCCGGGGGGCGGCGGCCGGGGCTCCTTCTCCTCCAAGGCCAGGCTGCGGGGCCGGGGCTCGGCCACCCCCCCGTAGTACTCGGCCTCATCGTCCTGCCGGGCCGAGCAGTCGGCGAAGGGGGGCCAGCCGCAGCCGCTGCCCCCCAGCGCCCGGCTCCCCCCGGCTCCGGGCTCGGGCTCCGGGCGGCCCCGCCGCATCAGCACCAGCAGCTTCAGCTCGTTGAAGAACATGCGGATCCGGTACTTGAACATCATTTACCCCGGGCCCAGCGGCTGCAGCCCCTCGGAGAGCTGGGGCAGGGGCGAGGGGCGCACGGGGCGAGGGGGCGCACGGGGCGGGGGGGCGCTTAGCTCTGTCCCTGCGCGGCGCCCGCCGCATCGGGAGAAGGGGAGGAGGAGGAGGGGGCCTGTGGGGGGGCCTCGAGGGGGCAACAAGGGGGAGAGGGGCCAGCACCGCCTGGGGGACACATCTCCGGGGGCGCAGGGACTGGGGGGCAGCTAGTGATGGAGGAGGAGGGAGACAGGGGCAGGGAAGGGGGGCGGCCCCGGTCGCTCTCCTAAGGCCGGGCCGGTTCGGTGGGTGCCTGGGCCCCTCCGCAGCCCGCGTCCTGCTGCCTCCCCCGGGTCATGGTGAGCGGCGAATCCAGCGGCGGCCCAGAGGGGCTTAAACCCGGGAGGCTGCGCCCCTCTCCGCCTCCTCCCCTCGGGGCGCCGGCTCCTTTGTCTGCAGGGCTCGGGGCATCTCCGCTCCTCCCGGCAGGCGCTCACCCGCCGACACGCGCGGCCCGGAGGAGCCGCATCCTGCCCCCGCCGGCGGCCGGGCGCCCAGCCCCGCGCCCCCCTCTCCGCGCCCCGGCTGGGCTCGCCCTGCGCCGCGGGTATTGTCTCTCCAAAACCGCGGCTCTGCGCGCAACAGGAGCTGCTGCTGCTGCCCGGAGCGCTCCCCCTCCTTCCGGGGGGCCAGCGCCCCCCCCCTCGCCAAGCTCCCCCTCCCCAGCCACCGCCGGGAAGGCTAGGGCGCAGGGCTGGCCATGGCCGGGGCTGGCGGCGGCTCAGGGCTGGAGAGGAGAAATATGGCTTCTTCTTCCGGTCCAGCAGCGTGTTAAATAAAACATTTCGGGAAGAGGGGGGGGGGGGGGGGGACGAGAGCTGCTGCGCTACGCTGCTTGCCCCCCCCCCCAACGTGGGGAGCACGTGGGGGAGTCCCCGGGAAATATGAAAGTGACCAGAGGGGGTCCCCCCCTCCCCAAAGATGGGAGCCTTCCAGACAAGGAAGGGGAGAGGAAAGGTCCCACGTTCCCTCTCTCCAGGAAGGAGGGATCGGAGCCAGAAGGAGGCAGGTGTGGGGAGCCCAGCCAGCCCGCAGTTCCCCTCCCCAGCAATGGAGAAGGAGCCCTGGCTCTCCCCTCCCAAGCCTGGAGTGCTGGGTGAGTGGGTGAGGCTCTGTCTCTTTGTCTCTCTCCCACACCCCCCTCAGGTCCCTGGCCGCAGCCTGGCTGGACTAGGGGAACTTTGGCTGTGAATTTCCCAACCCGGCTACTCTCCTCCAAATCCCTCCCCAGCCAGGGCGCTAGCACCGAACTCGACCAGGGTTTGTTAGCTTGGCTGTGAGCGGGTCCCATCGATTTCTTTGTGCCCTCCCGCCCCCGCCTGTGTCCACCTGTTGACTCATAAGATGGACCAATGTGCTAGGCGCTGCACACACAGTGCAGAGAGAGGAAGCTCCGCAGAGCAGGGCTGTGTTTGTACAGCAGCTCCCTGGCTGGCCCCCTAAGCACTGGACCACCCAGGCAGGGCACGAAGGTCTGCCCACATGGCGCTGGGCCTAATTTTGGTGGCCTCTGGCTGCATGCCCAGCTGTCATTCTTTCAGGAGCTCTGGTGACATTGCCAGAGGATGTTGAGTGAAGGCCAAAAGTATAACAGGGCTCAAAAAAGAAGTAGATAAGTTGATGGAGGATGGGTCCCTCAATGGCTATTAGCCAAGATGGGCAGGGCCTCCCTAAGCCTCTGATTAGCAGAAGCTGGGACTGGACGACAGGGGATGGATCACTTGATAATTGCTTGTTCTGTTCATTTTCGCTGAAGCATCTGGCATTGGCCACTGTCAGAAGACAGGACCCTGGGCTAGATGGACCATTGGTCTGACCCAGTATGGCCGTTCTTATATTCACTTTTGTGCTGAGTAGTGTCGCTAGCCATAAGTGTCCAAAAACCACGAGTCGGGCCCCAAAATCATGAGATTGGCTTAGAAATCACGAGATTTTTTTCAAAAAAATAGTCCGTTTTGGTTTCTTTTTAATTTTCTTCTGGGTTTCTGAGCCTTTAGGGTCACACCCGGGGCAGGTTTTCAGGCTGACCTTTTAAAACTACGAACGCTGGGATTCTCGTGCGATGGTCTGGCTCCAGGAGCTGGGACTTGAAGGAAAATCCCAAATATTGCAAGACTCGCAATCAAAGCACAACAGTTGCCAATCCCACAAGTGACACTTTAATTACAGATGAAAAAAAAATAGTCTAGCCTATTTCAACCTCGTTTCCACTTTCACTGGCAAAAGCTAAACTTGCCCATGTGTAGTCACTACTAGAAAGGAGGGGTTTTAAATAAAATCTGGGGTGAAACTGATAAGCCCTCTTAGAGTTGTGGGTCTTCCCCCCTCCCCATTTCTTGTTTTAGGCAACCTGACACACTACAGCGGTGGTGTGCTGTGCTGAACTGCATTGCATTGAGTGGTGCTGTGTTGCATTGTGCTACGCTGCATTGCATTGTCCGATGTTGTGTTTCTTTGTCGTGTTACATTGCACTGTATGGTGCTTCACCGTACTGTGCTGGGTTGCATTGCATGCCGTTGTGTTGAATTGCATTGTATTGTGTTGTGTTGCCTAGCACTGCATTGAGTGGCATGTAGTGTTGCGTTGCATTGTAATGTATCACTATGACCCCCATGCATTAAGGATCCCTGCACACAATCCTGAATTGTCCCTCTATCAAATCTTGTTGGTTTTCTTTTGATTCCCTTGACACTTGGAATTTACATTCTGTCCTGTAGCAAGAAGGTCTCCGAGGGCAGGATTTGCATAGGAAGCCACTTTACTAATTTATCAGGGAAAAACACATTTGATTTCTCAAACCAACCTGTGGCTGGGAGCGCAATAATGCTGCCCGGTATATCAAAGGACGTGTGTCTGGGATTTTATAGTTACAGCCAAGAAATAGACCTCCCCAGACATCCAGCCATAGATAACTCATCCCCCAGGCCAAATGACTCTGTCGGAGGCATTGTTAGCCCAAAGTGGCCAGTTAAAACAGTTATATTTGCAGGTCATTAATTTCTCAATTCCCAAGTATTATCTCAGGATAATATCCTCAGGGTCACATGTTCTGACTTCATTATGGGCCCGGCTAATATAGTTTCCCTGCATTTTGATAAGGTAGTTGGAATAATTTCCTTCCTTTCTATAAACGATTGATGGCTTTGACCTTAATTTGCTACCAGTGCCAAAAAAAAAAAAAAAAAAAATCTTACTGGAATCCGTTTGCTCTCTGAGCTTTAAACCCCAGGGCTTGGCTCATAGCTTCCATGTCTTCACTTTGATGTCACAAAGGAGCCCCCCATCCCAGGACTATATTACTGGCCCAGAAGCATTCTGGGAAGTTTGCATCCATCAGGGGATTGGTCAGGACACCATATTGGATGGGCCAATGGGCGGGTCCAGTTTGGCAAACCTTCTGTCGATTGGGCTACAGAAATGACAAACTCGGCTATTTTAGTCTCGTCGGCTCTTATGCGTTTGTGGGCTCACTGACGGAGCACCCCCTCGTGGCCGTCAGCTTTTTCCTCATCTAGCTGAGCTCCTCCTGCTGACGGGCCACTTCAGCCCTGGGATGGTCTTGCCTTTTCTCATGACTCAACCTTCCAGCTTGGGCTCACCCCTTCTGGGATAACAGAAAGTCCAATGTCCTTACAAAAGGTCTTCAGCTCTGACTGGGGGCCCTGTGGTCCCCACCCCCTTCCCTCAATCCTTTTCCCCTTCCCAGGGGCCTCCCACCTGCTTCCCCAGTGACTAGAGGGAAACCCAGGCCCTCCCACTATACTGGGCTCCAATCCAGGGATCCTATAACCCGCAACCTGTCCCCAGACTCCCTCCTGCCATAGCCTGTCAGCAGGCCCCAGCCTCTTGCAGGTCGTACCCTCTCATCGGCGCTTGCTCCACCCCAGCGACAGCTGTGTTTCTCTCCTGGCCTCGCCACTCAGGAGAGGAGCCCCCAGGCCAGCTCTCCCCCTGGGCGTCCTCGTCCATGGCTCTAGGTTCTTTGCTCTCTACCTCCAAGCCAGGGCCTGCAGCGTTCTCTCCTTCTCATCTGTGCTCCCTTTAATAGTCACCACCCAGCTCCTTCCCCAGCCGGGCTTCATCTTTAATTAGGCCTCTCGGCCACCCGCCAGGTGGGTTAATTGGCCTCTCAGGCCTGCATTAACCCTCTCAGAGCCAGGATCAGAGCGGGGAGTCTATACCCCATCACGGATGTTTTTACTTAAAGCCTGTGATCGGGGTGTGTCTCAGCTCTTGTTTCAAACAGAAAGAAAGTTGGGGACTCTGGTGGTTGGGAAGGAAATCTTGGCACCACGACCCCTCAGTGATAATAATACCATGGGGCTTTTGATCATTTGGGTTGCTCTGTGCTAACGTAGGAACGTCGTTTGAGAGCAGGTCACTGGGGTGTTTCCTGTAGGAAGATGTTGGTTCAGTTTAATGGGGCAGCGGGGGTGGTAAGAAAACCCCAGCAGGAAGCGAAATAACAGCTGGACCTGTTACTGGGGGTAAACGCTTCAGGGTTGTTAAAAGACGCTGTCCGGGCTGTTAGCGGGGAGGATTCTATCTCTTTACATAAGAACGGCCAGACTGGGTCAGACCAAAGGTCCATCTAGCCCAGTGTCCTGTCTTCCAACATTGGCCAAGGCCAGGTGCCCCAGAGGGAATGAACAGAACAGGGAATCATCAAGTGATCCATCCCCTGTCGCCCATTCCCAGCTTCTGGCAAAGAGGCTAGGGACACCATCCCTGCCCATCCTGGCTAATAGCCATTGATGGACCTATCCTCCATGAATTTATCTAGTTCTTTTTTGATCCCTGTTATAGTCTTGGCTTTCACAACATCCCCTGGCAAAGAGTTCTACTGGTTGACTGTGTGTTATGTGAAGAAATACTTCCTTTTGTTTGTTTTAAACCTGCTGCCTATTAATTTCATTTGGTGACCCCTAGTTCTTGTGTTATGAGAAGGAATAAATGTTTTTATTTTATTTTATTTTATTTTATTTTATTTTACACTTCCTTATTTACTTTCTCCACACCAGTCATGATTTTATAGACCTCTATCATATCCCCCTTTAGTCGTCTCTTTTCCAAGCTGAAAAGTCCCAGTCTTATTAATCTCTCCTCATAGGGCAGCCGTTCCTTACCCCTAACCATTTTTGTTGCCCTTTTCTGAACCTTTTCCAATTCCAATAGATCTGTTTTGAGATGGGGCGATCACATCTGCACACAGTATTCAAGATGTGGGCGTTACCATGGATTTATATAGAGGCAATATGATATTTTCTGTCTTATTATCTATCCCTTTCTTAATGATTCTTTGCTCCAGCTGAGCTACAGAAGTGGGATTGGGTGGGAACCAGCAGAGCGAAAGGACATGTGGCGGGATGAAAAGTGACACCCTTCCCTTTCTCAGAGGATGGCGGTGGGGTTGTTGATGGGTGGCTGTCCTGGCTAATACCTGCTGAAGAAGCTAGACCTTCCTGGCCCATCGTCCCAGGACTTTAGGGAAGGCAGATCTGCACACTTGCTGTTTGCCAATCCTTTCCCCTCTCATGTTACACTTCGTTCTTACTGTTAGAATTAAGCAACGCTTTGATTTCGGAAGGCCGTTGGATCGCTCTACTCACCACTGAAGAAGTGAGGTTTTTTACCCACGAAAGCTTATGCCCAAATAAATCTGTTAGTCTTTAAGGTGCCACCGGACTCCTGGTTGTTTTTGTGGCTACAGACTAACACGGCTACCCCCCCGATACTCTACTCACCACTGGCCACAGAGCGCTGCAGGGGGAACCGCAGGTTGGACCTGCTGGGGAAAGCATGGTGGAGGCACAGGGTGGGCCAGCCCAGCGCCCGCTCCAGGAATTTCACACCAGGAGAGGTGACAGCGCTTGTGGGGGGTGCGCTCGGAGAGGCCACAGCAGGGTCAGAGGTGCCGCCCTGTAACTGTGACAATAATTATTAGTGCTAATTAAATAATAAATCAGAGGAGGCCAGCCAATCAGCAGCCAATGTGTTTGTAATTAGCCATTCCAGAAAATGACTGATGAGTTCTCTGGGGCAGGGTCCGTCGCCGTGGTCCCACGGCCATACAGCACCTGCCCAGCAGGGCCCCGTTTGGGGTCCCAAGATGCTGCCGTAATACACCTAGTTTATGAATCGTGACTAAAGCTGCTGTTTTGCTAGATGTTCATCTGCACCCTCCCCCCCATGCGTGGAACAACGTGAGACGCACGGTCTGCAGCTGAGTTCTGCCCACTCGTGACAGGAGTGGGTGTTTGTCCGCCGGCGGGACCCCGACTGAGGACACGGCCTCCACTCCGGTTCCGGCCCAGGAGAGCCAGAAAGGAACCATCTGAAGACAGTGTAAAACCAACTCCCTGCAGAGACGCACCCCTGGATGCAAACAAGCGAAGAGCAGCCCTGGATCTCTCCAGCACCAGGGCCATTTCCCTCCACTAGAGCCAGCCTGGGCCCTGTTCGTGGTGCTGAAAAGCTGGCGTCAGGGTGGTGGTAGGTTGCTCTTGGGACACCCTCTTCCCCCTGCCCCACTCGCCTCTTCTGGGGCAGAGCGTCTCGTTCAATCGGGTACAGCTGTGACCTGCTGCCCCCACCCCCGGCCCGGGGGATCGGGAGACACCCTGCAGCTGGAGCTGCACTTGTAATTAATCATTGAACGCTCTTGATTGGTTTCTGGTTGGTTTGCGGCAGGGCCCACAATGTGCCGGGCACTTTGCAGCAAGGACGGTCCCCTGTCCCCAGGGAGCGCCTGAGCTAGGAAGGGGCAGGCATGGAGGCAGAGGCTCCGGGAAGGGAGCAGCAAGTAGAAAGGATGGCCTAGTGGGCTGGGATCTGGCTGGGGACCTGAGTTCGATTCCTAGCTCTGTGGCTGACTCCCGGGCAGCCTAGGGGCAGGGCCGGTGCTACCATTAAGGCAAACTAGGTGGTTGCCTGGGGCGCCAAAAAGCGGTGCCCCCAATTTTTTTTACAGCGTTCCTACGCCCCCTCCCCGAGCGCGTGGTCGCCGCTCCACTTCTCCCGCCTCCCAGGCTTGCGGCGCCAATCAGCTGTTTGGCGCTGCAAGCCTGGGAGGGGAGGAGAATTAGAGCGGGGGCAGCTTGCTTGGGGAGGAGGCAGAGCAGAGGTGAGCTGGGGTGGGTAGCTGCCACACGGCTCCACGGGGAGGGGGGGAGCTGCCGTGGGGGGGGGGGTGCCTCAGGGCAGAGGGGGGAGGAGCTGCTGCGGGGGGGGGCGCCTCAGGGTGGAGGGGGGGCGGGGAGCTGCCGCAGGGCTGGGGGGGCGCAAGGTGGAAGTTTCGCCTAGGGCGCAAAACTTCCTTGCACCAGCCCTGCCTATGGGCCCTGTAGTGTCAGGCGCTGCACGGCCACAGAATGAGAGACAGTCCCTGCCCAAGACTGAAGAGACAAAGGGTGGGAGAAGGGAAGGATTATTACCCCCGGCTTTACAGCTGGGGGGCCTGCGGCTCAGAGGAAGAGCCTGTCCCTCCATTGATCCCAACCTGGGCCAAAGGGATTCTACTCTCCACTATCCGTCCACCCGGGTCTTTGGAAAGCTCCCGTCCCCGAGGGGAGCAAACCGTGGTGCTTTGCTCCTGCGATAAAGGCTGGGGCGTGGCGAAGGAGAAAGCAGGAGGCCTGGCTGCTCATCTTTCAAGGAGAAAGGCTCCGATAGCCATCTCGGGCGCTCAGAACACAATCAGGGTAATGGATGGGGAAGGCGCTTGGCCAGAGCTGCTGTTCAAGTCATTTCCCTGGAGAGGAGGCGATCCACGAGCCATTAACCCTTCCATGGGACGCAGAGGAAATTCTCCGCTGCGGATTTTGCTTTCTGTCACGCCTGATCCCTATCTAGACGTGTCCTTATATGGCCCTCATCACCCTGGTATCTGAGCACTTCACAGAACCCCTGGGAGCTAGTGGGGCATTATCCCCATTTTACAGCGGGGGAAACTGAGGCACGGCGCGACTGAGCCCCAGAGCCATTGGATACAGACCACTGGCACAATTTTCCCAGGGGCATGGTGGATTCTCCATCGGCGGCCATTTTAAAATCAAGATGGGATGTGTTTCTGCTCTGGGAATTCTCTTGAGGAAGTTCTCTGGCTTGTGTTATACAGGAGGTCCGACTAGGTGATCTTGGACTCTATGAACCCCCAGTGGGATCTGGGCTCCTAATTGCCATTGATTTCCTTGGAGGATCTGGGCCTAAGTGACTGGAAGCCAGGACTCCTCCCCCAGGCTCGCTGCTCTACCCACTAGACCTTCCATCCTTTTTCAGGGTTGCCCTCCAGTTGTAGCCCCTTATTATTCCCCCACCAAGATTGGGGCTCCCGTTGTGCCAGGTGCTGCCGCAGATGGGGAGCCAGGGCCTGCCCCAAAGGAACTAACCGGACAAGGCAAAGGGTGGAAGAAAGGCAGGACTGTTCTCCGGGAAGGATGCTGAGGCTCGGAGAGGGCGGGATTTTGAACAGGGCTCAGCACCCAGGATTGAGACCAGCTGAGCTCTTCTGACAAATCAGGTCCTTTATTCAAGCACCTAAATGGGAGCAGGGCCGTCCTGCGGAAGATCTAGCTCCCCGGGACTTGCCCGAGGTCTGTAGCACAGCTGGGAAATAACGTCACAGCTCCCGCATCCCCAGCGAGCGCGTTAACCACCAGGCTGCCCTCCCTCATGTCCTGTGACCCTGGGCACCGGCTGCGTCTGGAATGTCAGCGCCACACGAAGGCGGGGGCAGATCAAAGGTGCTAAAAGGCAACTGGATGCATTCGCCTCAGGATGGCGCCATGGGGACCTCTGGCACAGTGTCTGGGGAAGCCGGCCGTGCTGGACGAGGGATCACCGTGTAGAAGCCCCGGGCGGCGTGCCAGATATGGGCTCGGTGACGTGCAGTGTGCCAGCCCAGCGAGAGGGGTCATGGAAAGGGAACGCTTCCCTTTGATCGCAGCCCCACGAGGAAACGCAGGAGCTGAGAACATTGCTCCCGTGACATTGTCACTTGGTACGTCTCCGGCACAAGGGAGTACCCGGCTGGCTTGAGAGGAGGCTTCCGGGGACTCGCTGGTAATTGGAATGTGCCAAAGGCAGCAAGTGTGTTTGTGTGTGCGTGTGTGTGTGTGTGTGTGTGTGTGTGTGTGTAAGAGAGAGAGATATCAGCAGGTTAGCGTGTGTGCATGACAGCAGAGCCGGGGGGAGGGCCTGGCAGCTCCCAAAGCCTTCCTAGCCGCCATCAGGCCTTTGCCCCCACCGAAATTCACCCGGGTGCAGAGACGGCGCAAGGCGAGAGGCATAAGTGGCGTCTAGACCAGGGTTTCTCAACCTGTGGGTCGAGACCCAGAATTGGCTCGCCAGAATGTTTCAAAGGACGGCGCGGCAGCTCCTCTCCCACGGGGCGGGCTGGGGTCGCCTCCCGGCTCCAGGCACCGCAGCCTCTGGGCTCCCGGCGCCACTCAGGTTTGGCCCAGCCGTCATGACGATGGGAGCCCGGGTAGGCCACAGTCGAGCGAGTGGTGCTGTAACCCCGCGAGCCGGCTCACATCTCCACACACACACATTTGATCCAGCCGGGGCGCCGGGGCCAAACCTGAGCGGTGCCGCAACCCCGGAGCTCGCAACGCCCCCCCGGCGGGGAGAGCCAAGCCCAGCCAGCCCCACAGCACAGGAGCTGCAGGAGCTGCCACTGGGGTGAGTGCCGGGCAGAACCCAAGGCCCCCAAGGGGGCAGGATCGGACCTAAACCACCCCAGGGCCTCCACTCCTAGCCTATTTACTGGGCTGTGACAGGTCATAAAAAATGGGTCCTGAGCCCAACGAGGTCGGGAACCACTGGGCTGGACTGAGTGGACTCCTGCGTGCTACATCTCCTGTTTGGTACAGTGCTTTCAGACCACGGTGCCTTTCGCATGCACGGCCCCCCGCAGCCAACGGGTGGGAACCTGTCCCCTCCCCAGAGCCCCGCATCAGCCTCTCGTCAGTTTAAACAGCGACGTGGCGGCTTTCGCTTCCACGGCAGCCGGGCAGGAGCGTCAGCCCCTGAGCTGAAGACGAGCGGCTGCAGCTTGCGGGAACCTCCCAGAGGAAGGGTCGGGAACCCCTGACTCCCTGCAGGAGTGGGAGGTTGTCAATTTCCTTTCCCTCCTCCCCGTGATCTCTCCTGCAGGCGGCCAGTCTCTTTTTCTCCGACCCATTTAATTTCCCATCATCCTATCTGGCTCCCAGGACAGCGCAGGCCCTGGGTGGGCGTCAGACCCAGCACCACGCCGAGCCTGGGCTCTAAATCCATTCAGAGCAGCCGGCAGACCCATCAGCAGAGCCTGGGGCTGGCTCCCCTCTCATGGCCAGGGGGTTGATGACTGGGCTGTCTCTGAATCTTCCCAGGCAGCAGAGCGGAGGCGCTGCGGAGCTGGGGGGGCAGAGGGTTTGCATTGCTAACAGTAATGATGGAGGCCAAAACCACACTGACACCTTCCTTTGCCATCTGCAGCCTGGCCTGCTACCCACGACCCCAGTATGTCTGGCTGCATGAAGCCCTGGACACCTGCTCCAGCTCCCAGCCATGGGTGGGTGGCAGGGACATTTAAGCCGTGTGCTTTTCGACCTGCCTGCTCCCTGCCCTCACTTCTCCCAGCATCACACCTTTTAATCGAGCTGCCAGGTACAGCGTCAAGGCCACACACCCCACCCAGTGGGGTCCATCTCAAGCCCCCGCCGTACCCAACTCCCCATCCTCCTGGACCTTTCTGCCCCCGGAGAGTCTGAAAGCTGCGATGGGCCGAGGTGTCCACAAGGGGGGCCCAGCACACCATGAAACGCAAGAGACATCTGGGGCTGAGATTTGCAGAGCTGGATCCCCTCCCCTTCTACTGCCCGCCCCCCCAAACTGGGGAACAGGAAGGGGAGGTGTGGAGGGGAACCCCACTTGATTGGGGATTAAGAGCAAGGATGTGGATTCTCCTAGTCTGCCCTGCTGCAAAGGCCTAGAGGGTCGGTGAAGTCCCCACAGAGCTGGCAGGCCTCTGGGGTTTAGGATCCCTGCCCGGAGCTCATCCTCCAATGCAGAAACAGGAAGAGCCCAGCGCCTCCTGCAGGGGGTTCTAGGAACTGCAAGCCCCATCCCAAAGCATGGGGCAGTGCGGAGACTGCAGCAGCCATGCCACGCTCGTCAGAGGGCACACGGGGGTTAAACCCCCAAATGCCGTAGGGCCTTAGAAGCTCTCCTGCCGACATAGTGCTGTGCACCCGGGCACTTTTGGGGTGTGACTTATGTCGCTCGCTCGGGAGGGTGGAATATTCACTCCCCTGAGCGACACACATTTTGCAGCATCCACAGTGGTGTAGACAGAGCGTTAGGAATGAACCCAGAGCTCACTGGATTCCTCTGAGCGGGAACCTTCCTTGTAACAACAGGACTCGATTCAGCCTCGGGCCCCGAGAGGCAGCACATAACGCTGGGTCTCTATTCCAGCCCTTCCCTTCCGTGACCCGCGTCCTCAGAAGCCAAGATTGCAGCGGGCCTATGAGCCACGTTAGAGCCTAGAATATTGGCGCGTGAGCCAAGCGGTGCACGGGGAGCCCGGGACTGGAATCACCGGGGCAGAAGATCAGACTTGAGGTGCATCAGCAGAGCTGGATGTGACGAGCCCAACGCCAGAAAAGCAGGAGAGGCTGAGGGCAGGGATGGACGGCCCAGGCCCTCCCCACCCAGCGCCGGTTAGGCTGTCCCGCTATCGGCCCCTCTCTCTCCTCAGCACATGCACAGGAAATCAAACAAACCCCAACCCCGCCCGTTTTGGTTACAAAGAGACTGGAGTCATTCCTTGAGAAATAGCTGGGAGACACCTTGGGAAATCTCCTCCCTGTCTTTGCTGCCACTCCGCTTGACCCCGTGGCTAAAATCAGGCTCCATGTGAAATGTACAAAGGCTCAGTTTTCAGTTCCGAGTCCCTAGGGTACTTGGGGTGCACCGGAAGCTTGGCAGACAAGGGGAGACCAGATCCCTGCCTGGAACTGCTGATTGACCTTTCCCCATTTCTCTTTGTTACTATCAGGAAATGCCAGACACCCATTCAAACCAGCCCAGAGCCCTGGCTCGCTGCGGCACCAGCCTGTGTCCCGCATGAGGGGGCATCTTCCCCTCCACCCCACTTTGCTGTCTCTCTGGGCACATCCGATGCCAGTTTTGGCTTGTCGGCCGGCCCGAAGCCGCGCGGCCGGCCCTAAATAAAAACATGAATGATCGCAACGGGTAGCTTCCCAGGAGAAAGCAGCAACGATGTCTTGAGCTGATTTAAGTGGCTTCAACTAATTATACAGCTTAACGACCAAAGGCCGTTTACAGACAGGTCCCCGAGCGTTCCTTGTGGTGGCCTGCTTGCCATGCAAGGAGGCACTGTCGGGCTCTGTGCCCACACTCCTGAGCAGAGGGAGCAGATCACAATTCCACAAGGAACCTTCTGCTTTGCTCCAGGCCGGGCTGAAGAATTGCCAGGGCAGGCATGGCATGGAGCGTGAGAGCATCCCCAACCACAGTGCCAGCGCGAGGATGCAGGGTGAGAGCATCCCCAACCACAGTGCCAGCGCGAGGATGCAGGGTGAGAGCATCCCCAACCGCAGTGCCAGCGCGAGGATGCAGGGAGGCTTGCTGGGCTGCAGTTTGCAGGAGCGGCTGCTGCCGTGTTGGGCCGCTAGCTGGGGGCCTCGTTACCCGGGGGGTCGGCAGGCGGCTGGGGATGCAAACGCCACTGGAAACTGCAATCCCCGGAGCCGGCTGATGGGAGATTGATTGTCCAGGATCCCAGGGGTGCAAGCCCAGATTCCCTCAGCTTAGACTCTCAGAAAGGCTGTGGCAGCCCTTGCTCCACCCCACAGGAAGCCTGGCAGGGTGGGGTTAACACCCTGGGAGTGGCAGCCAGAGAGGCCCCGGGTCTTGCCAACGGAGAAATGGCATGAGGCAGCTGAATCCAGAGGGAGAAGAGAGCAACCCGGCAGGAGCTGGTGGTGTGGTGTCCCAGCATCACCTGTGCGCTGCAAAACCTGACCTGTATGACACGTGGCCACGGGCTGAGCCCAGCCCATCATTCCTGGCTGGGTCTGGGCTGCAAGAAGCCTTTGTTTTACGTGATTGTCTGGGCGATGCTGCACCTGACCAGCCTGGCTTAGGCACCTTAGGATGCTGTGGAGGGGGGGATCCATCTCTGTGATAAATGAAGGGGGGGGGGAAGCTTTCTTTTATGGACACCCAGTCAGCCAGTAGCTATAAAATCCCTCTTGGTAGCTGTTCTCTAATTGTTCTACCTGTAAACGGTTAAAAAGTCTCACTGCTCTGCACAGGTAAAAGGAAGTGAGTGGGCACCTGGCCAGAAGAGCCAATGGGAAGGCTAGAACTTTTTAAAGTTGAGACAAAACTCCCCCCTTTTGTCTTTCTGTTCCCCTGGGGAAAGGCGGACAGGGCAGAGCTACGCTGTAAGAAGCTTGGACCGGGTATGAAAAAATCATCAGTATCATACCTAGAAACGACTCATTTAAAACCCCAGCTATGTAAGTAGAGCAGGGAATGTCTAGGAAGACGCGATTAGGTTTATCCCTTTTATTTCTTTATGGCTTGTGGATTCCTCTGTGCTAACCCCAGGTGCTTTTGTTTTGCTTGTAACCTTTAAGCTGGACCTCAAGAAAACTATTCTTGGTGCTTAATCCTTGTAGTTGTTCTTTTAAAACCTAGCAATAGCCTGAGTTCCCAGATGTATTTTCTTCTTTTTTTTTGTTAATACAATTTATAAATAATAATAATAAATAATATATTTTTTTGTTAATAAAATTTTCCTTTTTTAAGAACAGAATTGGATTTTTGTGTCTTAAGAGGTTTGTGCACAGGTTGTTTAATTAGCTGGTGGCAACAGCTGATTTCCTCCCCCCGCTTTCTCAGCTCTTCCCCGGAGGGGAGTGTGAAAGGGCTTGAGGATCCCCCATAGCAAGGAATTCCGAAGTGCTCCTTCCTGGGCTCCCAAAGGGGTTCTGCACTTGGGTGGTGGCAGCATCTACCCATCCAAGGTCAGAGAAAAGCTGTAACCTTGGAAGTTTAATACAAGGCTGGAGTGGCCAGTGATTAATTTTTAGAATCCTTGCGGGCCCCCACCTTCTGCACTCAAAGTGCTAGAGTGGGGGAATTAGCCTTGACAACCTCCATTAAGCCACCACCACAGCAGCCACAATTAGTGACCAAAAGGCAACGGAATCCAGGGGAGTGGGGATGGAAACATGAGGGAGCAGCTTCCAGGGGTTCTCCTAGACAGGGTCCAGCTGTGGGCAAGACTGGGGTGTGCCCCATGGCTGGGAAGCCGCGAGGGCCCCCATCCCCGTGGGCTGGGATGCAGGGGGAGGTCGGCAGGATATGCAGCAATGACCATGCATCCAGAGCTTTAGTGGCATGAGAGATCTGCCCTCTGCTGACTGTGTGGATGGCCCAGGAGGAAAGAGGACCAGGGGGTGACACGGATCCCAGTCACAGAGGAATCTGTTGCTGCCAAGGGGCTGAGAGAAGGAAGAAAAGTCTGCATGGAGAGAGAGGAGCTCCCTTGGGGCAGCCCCGGTCCCATTACAAGCTCTGGGGGCTGGGAGCAGCACCACGACCCAACCATCTTTAGTGGCGCTGACTCAACAGCTCCAAGAGACGCCTGCCTGAAACACCCAGCGATGCAGATGCTGTGACCAGGCAGGTCCGAGATTGGGGTTCCTAGGTGCTACCACGATACGCCTTCTCCTCCTTGGCTGGTGCACCTGGAAGATAACAGCTCACTACTGGGGCTAGCGATGCTGGAGGAGATCTGTGTCGTGGTGCTGATGAACCAGAGTTCAAGCCCACCAGACAGGTGGGTTCCTGGGAGGCTTGTGCTGCTTCATTGGGGGCCACGAAGGTGGGGGAGGGGACAGAAGAGCCTCAGAGCTGCCCTCAAGGGGCCCGATGTGGGTGTTGGGGATGCCAGGATGGGCCCCTTCAGAGTAGCACCCAGCACCTCAGGCACCAAGGACGGGTGGGGCTGTGGGGCTCTGGCAGGGAGGCCCGGATGGGTTGTACCCTGGCTCCCCCAGGGGACGTGGCTGTCAGCGGGGATCAACCCAGGGGCGGCTGGCCCCTTGGCACACAGAGCAGACTGCCAGTGGCCCCGGGCTGGCAGCAGTAGTAGAGCTGTTATCCCACCTTGGAAAGGGAGCAGGCCTGTGCCAGGAGGAGGGGAGCTCGGCCTCGCCCCACTCCGCCCCTCCTTGGAGACAGGGGCCCTCGAAACCTGCCCAGGACCCTCCCACGGAACCCAGGAGTCCGGGCTCCCCCGCCTCCCACAGAACCAAGGAACCCAGGAGTCCGAGCTCTCCACGCCCCACAGAACCCAGGAGTCCGGGCTCCCCCCAAGGAACCCAGGAGTCCGAGCTCTCCACGCCCCACGGAACCCAGGAGTCCGGGCTCCCCCCAAGGAACCCAGGAGTCCGAGCTCTCCACGCCCCACAGAACCCAGGAGTCCGGGCTCCCCCCAAGGAACCCAGGAGTCCGAGCTCTCCACGCCCCACGGAACCCAGGAGTCCGGGCTCCCCCCAAGGAACCCAGGAGTCCGGGCGAGTGGGGGGAGGGGGCTGCTCCATCGACCTTCCGGCCGGCCCGTCTCGCTGGTTCCGGTCCTCCGGCCCCGCCCCCGCCCGGGCCCCGCCGCCGACACCCGCGGCCCCCGGCCCCGACCGCTGCGCTGCCACCTCGGGGTGAGTCCGCGCCCCCCCCCCCCCCGAGCCCCCCGGTACCCCGGGCCCCGCCTCCTCACAGCCCCCCCCCGCGGCCCCTACACCCCCCCGCCAGCCCCCCCGGTCTGGGGATTCTGCCCCCCCCCGCACCGCCCCCCAAGTTAGTCCCTGCCGGGGGGGGGGCTGCTGGTCCCCGCTGGGGATTCCCAGGGGAGGGGCAGTTCCGCCTCCGTCCCCTCCCCCACGGCACATGGTGCGGGCCGGTGGGGGCAGGGCTGGCCCTGGCCGGTGGGGTGGGACCGGGGTGGGGCGAACCCTTTGCCCGGAGTCTCGCCAGCGACCGGACCGGGGCCTCCCTCTGACCAGCGGGGCCGGAGCAGGGTTTCTGTGCTGAAATGGCCAGGTGGGGTGTCTGTTATTGTAGGGTCGCTCATGGGGGCTGGGCCCCACGCGTCGTGTGCTTCCTCCCCTCCCCCCCCCCCCGCGTGGGTGCCCTCGTAGGGCTGCCCAAAGGGTCTGGGGCCGAGGTCGCTGCTGTTGTAGGGTGGCTGTGGTATGGGGGGGGGGGGTTGGTGCATTTTTAGGGTGGCGTGGGACACCTGCAATGTGTGTGTGTGTGGGTCTGTGGTAGGGTTATTGAGGTGGTGGGGCAGCCGTTCTGGGGTCGCTCGGGGTCCCGGACGCTGGGCAGTTGTGGGGTCACCCTGGCTCTGCCGCAGGAACCCCATATTGTGTCTTTCAGGGGTGGGGTGGAAGGTGACGCATTTATCTTGGGCAGGGGAGGGGGCCCCATGGGATCCAAGAGCATGGGATGGAGCTGGGGGGGAGCAGACAGGGTATCTGAGTAGGGGGGAGCGGGCTGGGCAGTGGGGTGCAGGCGGTGGTTGCTAACAGTTCATAATCCCCTGTGCCTTAACCTGCCGACCCCTTCCCTCTTAGCCGGTGCGGAGCCAGGATGGCGAAGGAGATGCGGGCGCAGTACGAGCCGGTGGCGGAGATCGGCGTCGGCGCCTACGGCACCGTCTACAAGGCCCGGGACTTGCAGAGCGGCAAGTTCGTGGCCCTCAAGAATGTGCGCGTCCAGACCAACGAGAACGGGCTGCCGCTCTCCACCGTGCGTGAGGTGGCGCTGCTCAAGCGGTTGGAGCATTTCGACCACCCCAACATCGTCCGGTGAGGCGCTGGGGGCGGCTGTGCGGACGGGGGAGGGCTGGGAGGAAGCCGAGACCGGGGGAGCACTTGCACGTGGTGCCCAGTCACGTGGGGCGGGGGCTGGCGGGCGGGCGCTTCGTTTGCATTGGAGGGAGTTTGGTTTTGGGGACCCAACAGCCACTTCCCTCTGCACCCCCCTGGGATAAACGTCCCAGGCTGTGCAAGAAGGGGAATCAATATCCCATGGGGGGGACTCCCCCCGGCTCGAGGATGTGGGGGGGGAAAGGGTAAGGACGCTTGGGGGTGTGGGTGGGAGGTAAGGAGTGGGGAGGGGTCCCCAATCTGGGGTCTGTGTAGGAGGCACACGGCTAGTCCTGCCTGGGAGGTTGGAGTGGCCGTGCAGGGGACAGAACCCTGCCCTGCTCTCTGGAGCCTCCTTTCCTGTATGAGCTAATCCCTGGGAGCTGGAAGCAGCCCCAGGCCGCTTTGCGCTCGTTTTTCCAGCTCTGGGAAATGTGCGGCCGGTTCTAGGAATTGAGCCGTGGTCTGGGAGCTGCCTCCTTCCTGCGATTCCTGAAACGCTAGCCGCGGGGAGGGAGAGCGCCCGGGGCTGGGCCGCGGGAGGGCTCGGCTGGCAAACGGGCGGGTTTCCACTGGCAGAGGATGTCCGTCCTCCCCCCGCTGAGGGGCCCGCCTGCGCTGGGGGTGGGAGAGGAGGCTCAAGAGCTGCTCTGAGTCTTGCCTGGCCTTGGCCCCCAGGTGTTTATAGGCCTGTTGCGTTAGGCCAGGGGTAGGCAACCTATGGCACGTGTGCCAAAAGCGGCACGCATGCTGATTTTCAGTGGCCCTCACACTGCCCGGGTTCTGGCCACCGGTCCAGGGGGCTCTGCATTTGAATTTAATTTTAAATGAAGCTTCTTAAACATTTTAAAAACCTTATTTACTTTACATACAACAATAGTTTAGTTCTATATTATAGACTTGTAGAAAGAGACCTTCTAAAAACGTTAACATGTATGACTGGCACGCGAAACCTTAAATCAGAGTGAATAAATGAAGACTCAGCACACCACTTCTGAAAGGTTGCCGACCCCTGCGTTAGGCTTTTTCTGCCAGCCGGTTCCGCTCCGCTGGGGGTCCTGCCCACGCCAGCCTGGGGCACTGCTGGCTTTACAGAAACACTGGGGTGACGGCAGGAGAGCTCCAGGGAAGGAGGTCACTGTCGGGTGGGGTCCCCATCCTGCCCCTCTCCCGGCTGTACCGAGACGCTTGGGGGTAAATAGAGACGTTTTAGGGAGCTTCTAAAAAAATCCAGCCTCGGTAGCAGGGCCTTGGGGGGAGGGGGTGGGGGCAAGGCTGGTGGGACGAGTGGCAAACCATTGGGGAGGGGGGGGGGGTGCCGGGAGGCAGGGGGAAAGCGGTGGGGTGGGGGTGCGGTGGGGATTGAGGGCAGCCGCATCTGAAGGGACCGTAGCTTTCTAAGCGCTTAGCTCCCTGGCGGCCTCCTATGGTGAGAGGGGCTAGTGGAGCTGTCCTGCCCCCACCGCGAAGGGCCAGGCCTGGCACGCTGCCCCCAAGTGATCTCCGGGGGTGGGCGGTGGGGACACTGCTGCCCTTGGTGCTGCGGCTCCCCCGTCAGAGGAGCTTTCAGGGGCCGGTTCTGCTGGCTCCGTCCCTTTGAGTCGCGGGCCCTGAGGGATGCAGACAAAGTTTCCATTTTGTCTGCATGTGAGCCTGGCCCTCCTGTCTCTTCCCTGCTACCAGCTTCACAGACATTTCGCAGGCAGTTCCCAGTCCCTTGTCTGCCTCTCTGAGCCAGAGGGCAGTGCGGCAGGATCTCCGCGTCCTGTGCTGATTAGCTTCCAGGAAGCAGGGAGGAAGCAGTGGGGCCCCGGGAATTGCTGATTGAGTTATCCGGATAAGAGTCTGGAGCCCTGCTTTGGGCTATCTGGCGGCAGGATCTGCAGCTGGGGAATCGAATCAGCCCAGTACTGGCTGGAGCTCTGTTATTGGTTGGGGGTTTGATACTGTGAGCTCAGGGGCATGCTCAGAACAGGGGCTCAGGAAGCATGTCCCCAAATTACCATGTGATAGAAAGCATGGGGGGCAGGATTGGGGGCTGTAGGTTGGGATTGAGGGACATTGGCAGAGCTGTGTGTGGGGCAGGGGACCTGCAGGTCAGGACTGAGGGGCATTGGCAGAGCTGTGTTCCATCCCTCTAGATGGGCCTGTCCCGCGTTGGGCCCAGACAGCCCCGGGCCTTCGCGTTGTGTTGAGCTGGATCGTTGAGTTCCTGCAGCTGCGAGCGGGAGCCCCACTTCCAGCAGAGCAAGTGTCAGTCAGACCCCTGCCTGGCCCCTCCCTCCCGCACTCCGATCCCCAGCCCCTGCCAAGCTCCCTTCTCCGCCTCCCCGCAGGCTGATGGATGTCTGTGCCACCACCCGGACGGAGCGCGAGACCAAGGTGACCCTGGTGTTCGAGCACGTGGATCAGGACCTGAAGACGTATCTGGACAAGGCGCCGGCCCCTGGCTTGCCAGTGGAGAAGATAAAGGTACAAGGGGAATCAAGCCCTCGGCTGTAGGGAGCTTCGGGGATGCCCCCGCCCCGCGGCACCCACTGCCCTCGTGACAGAGGGTGATTGGGGAGGGGAGAGCTGCTTGCCTAGAGGAGGCTCCAGGAGCTGGGCTGGTTCAGCCTGGCCTAAACACATCTGATTGCTCTCCATCAATACAGCCGGGGGAAGCCCAGGGGAGGGACGAGCTAGTGAAGGCAAAAGACAACGTTGGCCCAGGGTCTGGAACAGCCTCCAGTAGGGGACAAACAATCCAGCTGGTCCGGAGCTGGAGCTGGATAGCTTCGCGAATGGGATGACATGACAGGCTCCACGGCTGGATTCGATGCCCCAGGAGGGCCCTTCCTGTCCTGTATCCCTGGCCCCCGCCCCACTTGTGCTGCTGGGGCAGGCAGGGAATCTGACCCTGCGCTCTCCCCCTGCTCGGCCAGGACCTGATGCGCCAGTTCCTGAGCGGCCTGGACTTCCTGCACTCAAATTGCATCGTGCACCGCGACCTGAAGCCGGAGAACATCCTGGTGACCAGCAGTGGGCAAGTGAAGCTGGCGGACTTCGGCCTGGCCCGGATCTACAGCTGCCAGATGGCCCTGACCCCTGTGGTGAGCGCTCCTGGCCCTAAGGCCTGTGCATGTGGAGGGGGTGGACGGAAGCAGCTTTTGGCTCGTGGAGCCCGGCTCTGAAATGCTGAGGTGCCTCCTCCCCTGCTGGGCCCCAGGCCCCCTGCGGTCCCGCACTTGTGCCTGCGGTACTCTGCCTTTGGCCCCGCTGTTGGGCGGGGAGAGATTTTTCACGGTCAGTGTCTGAGCCGCTGCCGTGGGTGGGGATGGCGGGTTGGGAGCCGTGTGAGCCTGAGTCACTGGAGGGTGACTGCCTGCTGCCTCATCCTCTGCTGCAGGCATCTTCCCGCAGAGGCGCCGGCCCGGCCCCGAGCCAGAGATCCTGTGCTGGGTGACGGGCTCCTTCCCCGGGCCGGCCTGGCCTGCTCTCGCTGTCTGTGAGCCCACGCGGTGCTCCGAGCAGCAGCCTGCTGGGTGCCCTCTCTGCTGCAAAGGGAGGATTTCCCCAGGGTTCGGAGCTGCCCAGACACGAGTGCTTCCCAGTTACCCCTGTCAGTGGGATCTTCACTCAGCTTCTACAAGGCACCACCTGCGGGGGGATTAGGGGGACCAGACAGCAAATGTGAAAACTCGGGACAGAGGGTGGGGGTAATAGGAGCCGATATAAGAAAAAGACGCAAAAATCGGGACTGTCCCTATAGAATCGGGACCTCTGGTCACCCTAGGGGGGATCCCGGGGAGACCCCCGCCGTGCCAAGTGGTCCCCTTGCCACCGGTGCTGGTGGGAGTGGGGTGTGCTGGGAACCTGGCAGGGGCTTGGGCGCACTCAGCCATCATTGGCCTGGGCTCCCAGGGCCTTTGTTGGGCTGGGCTGGGCTGGGCTGGGGGTCCAAGCGCGGGGTGTGTGTGGGGGGGTGAAGGTATAGCCGGAGCTCATGGTTGTGTGAGCAGCAAGGGGGCCTGACACAGCAGCTATTCCTTCTCTGGGGGCTGGAGATCCAGGCCCTAGTCTGAGGGCCCCTGCCCTGCTTGAGGGCTGAGAGATCTGGGGGTTCTCCAAGCTGCTAACTTCCAGCTCTTGGGGCACCTGGGGGCAGGGCCGGGGGCAGCCCTGCCCGGGCAGGCTGGGTCTGTAGCTGGGGTGCTGCTGTCGGGGGTTACCCCGTCATGTCTCCACGGAGATGAGCTCCAATGTGGTGGGGCGGGAGGGGGGGAGCTGCAGGCTCCGGCAGCCCCCATGCTGCTTCCCCCCCAGCCAGTGGGGTGCTTGGAATCTGTAGGGTAAATATCGTGCCATAGGCAGGAAGTGGGACCTGCAGGTGAGGACACTCAGTCTAAAGGCATTTCCTGCCCAGCAGGGACCGGGAGCTCTGAGCTTCCAACCAGCCCTGGAGAGACTCACCCTCCAGGAGATAGGGAACTCGTAAGCTGCTTGCGGGAGGGGAGCCCTAAACCCCAGCAGGCTTCTACCCAGGGATGGGGACACAGTCTGTTTCTGTGTCCGTGCAGGTGGTTACTTTGTGGTACCGCGCCCCGGAAGTGCTGCTCCAGTCGACCTACGCCACCCCCGTGGACATGTGGAGCGTCGGCTGCATCTTTGCCGAGATGTTCCGGCGAAAGTGAGTGTGCGTGGGGAGGAGCTTGGCGGGTGCTGGGCAGGGCCGGGGTGCGGGCACTGGGGTGCCTGCAGACACAGGGTGGGCACTGGGTGGCGTGGGCACGGGCGGGTGAGGGTGTGGCTGGGTGTGGTGCGGGTAGGCCTGGCTGGATGTCCATGTATAACCTTGAACCCCTCCCGCCCAGCATCTCACGGAGCCAGGAACCCTGACTCCCAGTTCCTTGCTCCGACCAGTCGGTCACGCTGCCTTGCAGTAACATGGCCCTGCTGGGGACTAGGACGGGCACGGCTGGGTTGGCTCTGGCCTCCGGCTGGCGGCAGACCATGGTGGGGAGCCCACCTGCTGGTCTCTGCCCTCCCCCCGCCCCCCCCCTCCCCCCCCAGCCCCTTGCTGTAGCTTAGCAAGTCCAGCTGGGAGACAATTGATTAGTGCTGAGCCAGGAACTACCCCCCCCCCCCAGGCTTATCAGCTCAGCTCTGTGCTGATAGCCGGGGAGGGGCCCCGCGCTGCCAGATCTCCTCTCCCGGCCTTGTGGGCTCAGCTCTGGGCCTCTCCAGGGGTGGGGGGATGTGTGATAATGAGGCTGACGCCCTGGTGCCCAGCGGGCCCCTTCTGGGCAGGTCATGGCTAGCTGGGGGAGGGGGAGTTGGGCCCGGGCCTGTTACTGGCCCCTCCAAGCCCTCCCGCCATTGTTCAGCCTCTTTGGCCTTTGAGCGGGTGGGAGGGTGATGTGGGTGGGAGTGTGTGCCCATGCAGCCACCTCTGGGTGGGGACGGGATGGCTCTGGTTCTGCCCAAAAGGGAGGGGGCTAACGGTGGGGAGCACACCCCACGCTCAGCTCAGCAGCCAGCCCCTCTCTCCCCTGCAGGCCCCTCTTCTGTGGCAACTCGGAAGCCGACCAGCTGGGCAAGATTTTTGAGTAAGTTCTGAAGCTTCCCTAGTGTCTTGTGGGAGGGGGCTGGATGGGGGCGGGGGTGGCACCCTGGGGTCGCGGGGGGATGGGCACTTGAATGAGGCACTTAAGGGCCGAGCCAGGGTGGGGCTGGGGGACCCAGCCCTGGTTGAGAGCTGCTGATTGATGGGACAGGGCGGGGCAGCGGGGGCCTGGGTGTAGTGCTGCTGCCTGAGGTATGAACACAAAAGTTTGTGGGGCGGGGGGGCTGCTGGGAGCTTGTCCTCTCCTTTATCCTGTTAACAACTCTCCGGGACACTCAGTAACCGACCCACCCTGCTGTGCTCCAAGATGAAGCCGGGTCCAGCCTTGTGCTGCTTAGTGACTGACCTCCTCTCACATCCCCCCCCTTCCCTCCCCGGGTGGCCAAGGAAGGAGGCGACCGGTCGAGAGGTTTTTTTGCCGCGTGGGGAGCAGAATGTCCAGGGTGCTGCCTCGTGCAAGCGGCCCGGGGCCCAGCGCCGCGGGCAGCTCTGTGCTAGAGGAGGAGAGGTGCATTTCAACCCTGGGGCCGAGGGGACAGTAGCGGTGCCGGCGCCTGGGTTTGCCTGAATGCGCGGCCGGGGCTTCGAGCTACCCCTGCCTGGTCTGCCCAGGATCGGAAGCCGGGGTAGGTAGTTACTAGGCGTATTACGGTAGCGTCTAGGAGCCCCTTTGTGCACGGCGCTGCGCAGACAGAACAGACACGGCCCTTGCCCCAGAGACGGCCACTATAAGGGAACAGTCTGGTGAACACGGGTTACCTTAGCGGGGGTTAAAGAGGCCCCTTTGTTCCTAGCAGAGACAAGGTGTCACGGAGTCCCCGGGTGACGCTCGGGAACTGCTCCCTACGAAGGCAGTCAGGACTCTGGGGAAGTCTCCTCTCTGCGAGCAGACTGTCTCCAGGGCAAGCAGCTCACACGGCTTCACCTTCCTGGGTCTGACCTTGGAGCATTCAGCATATGCCCCTCCGTGCGCTTCCCACAGCGAGTCCGCCCAGGCGGGGTCCTGGGGAAGCCAGAGGACCTGCACGCACCCCCACTTCGCAGTCAGACGTGACTCTGAGCCAGCCAGTAAAACAGACGTTTATTAGATGACAGGAACACGGTCTAAAACAGAGCTTGTAGGTCCAGCGAACGGGACCCCTCCGCCGGGTCCATTTTGGGGGGCAATGAGCCAGACAACCACGTCTGCACTTCATTGCCCGTCCCCAGCCAGCCCCAAACTGACTCGCTCTCCAGCCCCTCCTCTTCCTCCTCTGGGCTTTGTCCGGTTCCCAGGCCAGGAGATCACCTGATTCCTTTGTTCTCCAACACCTTTAGCTATCGCCTTGCCAGGGGGGAAGGGCCCCAGCCATTAGTTGCCAGGAGACAGAGTGTCGGCCATTTATGTACACTGGCCCTTTGCTCTGCAACAATTACACACCCCTTACCCCACCACCTAGAGACTTAAGAAATGCATAGGGGAAACTGAGGCACCCCTACAGTATTCCGAGGAAACATTAAGACAGTCCCAGTTCGTCACACATGGCTGGAGGGGCAGAGAGCCGGGGTGGGAGATATCCTGCTGGGAATCGTGGGTGAGGGATTCGGAACTGGGCCGGGAGAGGCTCTTGTCTGAAGAGGCTGGGGCTGTGTAGGGGGCGGGAGATGGGCAGTGGGTCAGGGAGCCTGGGCTCGGCTCACAAAGGGCTTATCAAGGAAACAGAAAGCCGGTATCCTTGGAATCCCATGCAACGTTAACCTGTGGAACTCACTGCCACAAGAGCTCACGAGGCCGAGAGCTTGGCAGGGTTCAGAAGAGAATCCGACCCCCCATGGGTAACGAGAGAGAGAAAAATACCTTGTTTTTAAACAAGGGATCAGAATCCTTTAGCCTCGGGGCAGAGGGAAAACGCTGGCTGGAGTTAGTAGGGCATGCTGTTCCCTCGCATGCCCGGCAGAGTTCCCCGCACCTTCCTCCTGCCTTGGTCGGATGGGACAGTGGGCTGCGTGGACCTCTGCTCTGGGCTGGCAGTGCCCATGTCCCACCCCTGCCTGGGTGCCAGTTGCTGTGCAAAACCAGCCCCCTCCCTGCTGCCCCATCCCAGTCGTTCTCTTCCCTCCCCCGCAGCATGATCGGGCTCCCGGCAGAGGACGACTGGCCCCTGGACGTGGCCCTGCCGCACTGCGCCTTCACGGCACGCTCCCCACAGCCCGTGGAGATGTTTGTACCAGAGATGGAGAAGCTGGGGGCGCAGCTTCTCTTGGTAGGTCGGGGCAGGGGGGAGATGATGTGGGAGTAAGGGCGGGGAAGCAGCAATAATTTAGCCTGAGAAGGAGAATTGGGGAGGGGGCCCTCTGGAGCCCCTCCGAGCCCCTAGAGCTGCTGATACTGCTTGGCGAGACGAGGGCCTGGTCCACGTGCTGCAGCCGCGGGCTTCTCAGCGGTGGGACCTAGTCCGTGTTTGTTCCCACTGTGAAACCAGCACGTGGGGTCGGCTGGCTCTGGAAATGACACGCCCAGGGGCATCGGCAGAGCTGGGGGGAGGGGGCTGCGCGTCGGGGAGCCCAGGGTTGGGAGAGCGGGGGGCTGCGGGTCGGGGAGGGGGGACAGGACGCAGGGTCCTGTTAATTCGCCCTTCACTCTTTGAACACCCAGTTGGCTCAGCTGGCCCCCAGCTGATCCACTGGGTGGGGAGGCCCAGACCTGAAGTCCCTCTCTGTGGGGGTAGGGCGGTGTCCGTCCCATTTAACCCTTTCTCCTCTCCTCCCTAGGAGATGCTGACCTTTAAACCCTACCAGCGGATCTCGGCCTTCAACGCACTGCGTCACCTTTACCTCCAGGACAAGAGCCTGGTGGAGGGGTAATGCCCCAGCGCCCCCCTCTCCCCTCCACGGGGACCCAACGGAGGACTCGGGATACTGCCAGTTCTGCACCCGACCCACGCCCCCGGGGGGGGCACAGCCACCAGCACGCACACGGAGACGGACTCGAGCAGGGAGCGAGACGCCTCCTCCCCGGTGGCGTCTCTCCCCTCCCCCCCACGGGCGCCTGGTCCCGGGCAGGCCTAGCTCTGTTTAAGGTCAGTTTGTGTTGGGAAGGGGCCCGGCGGGGCCTCACCCGGGTTCTCACGGACACTTTGAGTAGCCCTTTGTAACCGTTTACAAGATAACTGTTGCTGCCTTATCACATTCCAGCCTCCTGCCGCTGGTCTCAGCTCTTCCCACCCCGCTAGCGAGGGGCTGAGAGCAGCACGACAGACCCCTCCCCCTCCCCACACTCGGGGCAGGTGGTTTTTTTTTTTTTTTTTTTTTTTACAAGAAATATTCGCGCGCGGTTTTTCTACTACCAGGGCGGTGGCCAGGGCGAGCCGCCGGATTGGTGCACGTGTGACAGTTGCTTCCCCGAGGGTGGATTGGGGAATCCCGGGGGGGTGCTCCCTCCCCCGGGGCCGGGAATCGACAGTTTATATTTATAATGATTTTTCTCAGACACTTAACTTTTTTTTTTTATCGGCTCTAAAAATGGTAAGAGTCTAATAAAGGGAAGGCAGGGGGATGGGAGGGCAGCGCCCGGGCAGACCTGGCTGCCCTCGCGTCCGGCCCCACCCCAGCCTGCTTTGTCACTTGGCTTGCCTGAAGGTGTCTTGGGTTTGACTGGTGTGGCTGAGAAGCCAGGACCGCGCCCCTCGTCATGTGGGGGTCAGAGGTCCCCTTCCTCTGATCGCTGCTGGCCCAGTGACTGGCAGGTTACGGGGTCGCGGGAGTGGAGGCAGCTGGGCATTGCCCCTCATTGCTCTTGACTGGCTTGTTCACCCGTGGGTCTGAGATCCGGGGGGGGAGGAGGAAGGGGTTGTCGACCCCGGAAAGCAGACACCCCTTCCTCTGCGGCAGTGGACAGAACCATGCCCCCTGCTCCCAGAGCGTCCAGCCCAGGCTGCAGCGGGTGGCCAGAGACAGGACCCTGAGAGCTGTGTACTTGTTCTCACCTGGCATCCCTCCCAAGGGGGAGGGGTCATGCTTATGTTCCTGCCTTCTGCCAGCTGGGGGTCTCACCGCTGGGGGGGGGGAGAGAGAGCGACTGCACCTTTACTCCAAGGGGAGAGGGAGGGAGGAGGAGTGTCCGCCCCCCAGTGATACCGCAGAGCCGGAGGGTCACTGAAAGGTGTTTATTTGAATGATCGATAAAGTAACAGATACACACAACAGTGAATGAGCTGTGCAGGTTCCAGCCACTCCACTGGACGCTGATAACACGGGTCCAGCACGGATCCCCCGGCCGGGGAGCCAGGCCAGAGGCTGAGCAGACTGGGGAGAGGCTGACGTCCTGCTGCCCCTCTGTTTAAACACAAGTCTCTGGGAGCAGCGTCTGCTTTGCTAGCGCCCCAGCCGAGTTCTGCCCCACCTCCGGGGGAACCCGCACCCACAAGCGCTGCTGGGAAAGCCCCCTCCGAACCAGCCAGCCCAGCGAAAGCACTGAAACCTCTAGTAGCACTGCCTGGGGCTGAGTCACGCTGGAGTCCCCCATGCCCCCGAGGGTCTGTGTGCGGGACCTTGCCCTGTGGCTCTGTTTACATACCAGCTGAGGCTGGGGACTTCCCCAGGGAGCGGGGGGGATGTGCTGTCATCATCAGCTGAAGCCTTGAACTCTATGCTGCAAGGCGGCCTCAGCTGGCAAATGATCCAAGCGGGTGGCGGAGAGGAAATGGACTCCTTCAGCGCCCTGGTCTCCCCGCTCTGTCGGGCTGCACCCAGGTGCCTGCTCCTGGCAGCCGGCACCTGGTGTGCATTTAACACTGAGGTGTGGGCACTCTCCTTGAGTTCCCCACAAGGGTTAATTGACAAAGGAGCCAGCAGCATTCTGCTGTCTCCGGTGGGCATAGCCCAGAGCTGAAGGGCAGAGTTTGGGGAGAGGGCCCTTGAATGAAGGGTGGCTGGAGAATCGGGCGCTTGTGCTGGTTCTCCAGAAGGCCCCAGTCTCCTTGCCCCGAGCCTGGTACAGGGAGGGCTCTGTCACACTGCGGGAAACAACCTTCTACTCCTACAACATACCTAGAGTTTCCAGCTAGACTTATAAATAAATAGCATGCAGCCCCTCGGGGCTCTAGCCACACTAGTCACAGGGGTGAGGGGACTCACAGAGGCAGGGCGGGAAGAAGAATCAAAACTATCCAGTGTTGGTTAAGGATGGTGCTTCTCCTGGGGAGGGAGGGGGGGGTTACCCAGCTCTGCCTGGGCCCTCTACTGCATGCGAGGGGAGGGGGAGCAGCCGGCATCTTTTGGTGAGCCTCCAGCCCCACACTACTGTCAGCCTGAGTCCAGCCAAGCGGTGGCTGGGCCAGCGTTGTCTTGCCAGGGAGCTGGGTTCCACCTCTTCCTGCCCAAGGCAGCATGAGGAGGCCAGGGCCTGGCCCAGCCTGCCAGGGCTTTGGGGCGGAGGGGGCCTTGGTCTGGCCCAGAGCTACGGCCTGCAGCGGGGGCTGGTCTGTGCCATCGGAGCTGGTGGAGACACTCAGTGCAAACTCGGGTGAAGGTGACAAGCTAGCACTGTCTGTCCCCGTCCCTGTACTGTGGGGGTGGGTGTGAATCCATTGGCCCTATTCCCAGCTGAGCCTCGCTGCCCAGCCCCACACGCTAATCAACTTCGCCCCACTGCAGAGCACGGGACTAAGTGCCCAGCTGCACATGGAACAGCACCCGGCGCCGACTCCCCATGTCCGACCCAAGAGGGAGGGGCAGACACTGCCCCTTGGAGACCGTGGGAATGCAGTGGGACCAGCCCAGCCCTCCCACTCAGTCTCAAAGCCACACTCACCTGCTGCAGGGAGGTGTAGCCCTGCGCTCTAAGTAAGGCATCGGTCAAGCTGTGTCTGGCTGTTGGGCTAAGGTCTCAGGCAGGGGGTGCAGCAAAAACCAAAGAAGCCACAACCGGGGGCTGGCAAAGAGAGATCCCAGCCGGCCCTGCAACAGGCAGGGAATTGCCCTGCAGAGATCGCCTGGGCAAGGAATCCAGGCGGGGGATGGCTCCTCTGCAGCAGGCCGATCCCCTTACGACAGCGCAGAAGCAAGCTCCAGCTGACTGTGGCAGTGGAGGAGGATGGGACCCCAGCTCAGCTGGTCTCGCCGTTCCAAGAAGGCGGCTGGTCTCTACTGCCCCATGGGAGGTTAGGGTCGGACAGCTGGGGGTGAGCCATGGACATGGAGGTCGGAGGCTTTGAAAGATGCTTTTGCAGGGGGCTGAGGAGCTGGTCCAAGGCTCAGAAATGTTCCTGCAAAGCCCTTAGGTGGGGCACACCTGCTCAAAGGCTACAGCCTGGCTATTAAGATTCCACTTACTCGAAGGATAAAAATGCCAGATTTCCTGCTACGCACCAGCCCCCCGGTACCTGTTAGATCCCCCCCAGTCACATGAACATCTTCAGGGCAGTTAACTCCGCGAGAGGCTGTACGTTCTCCTTTTGGATTAGTACAGATCAGAGACAAAGCCCCCTGCCCCACCCCTTAAAGGAACGTAACTAACTTCCTAGATGCCGGGGCCCTGGCGTTTGGCTCTGGCTCCACGGTCTCTAAGCCACGCAGGTCCTCCCTCTCCTTGTCGGGTCAGCGCAGCTGCAGCCAGGTGAGTTTCCACAAGGGTAAATACAGCCCTGGAGTTTGCTCCTAGCCAGGCTACCATGGCCGGTCTCGGCAGGGCAACACGCTTCTCCGCGTTTGGCTACGTACCAGGAACAGAGCCAGGGAACTGGTGGGAGCAGGGCACCAACTACAGGTTAGCAGCGTCATGCTCCTAGCCGTGCCCAGCGCTCAGCGCGGCTGCCTGGCTCTGGCACGGCTGAGCCCGGGCTCTCGCAGCACGAGAACGTTCTCGCGGGGCTCCCCACCCCCCGCCGCTTGCCAAAGGCTTCATATCGAGGATGGAGCCGTGCAGCTGCCATTTCATCCGCTCAGCGCTTTGGTAACACGGCAGTGGGAAGGGGGGCAGATGCAGGCATCGCTTTCCTTCCGAGCAGTGAAGGGAGATGGATTCTCAGGGCTAAAGTACAAGCAGCTGGGGAGGGGAAGGGGCGGGGGGGTGGACGGTCTATAAGAAGGCACTGGGATTTGCTCTAGGGTCTTTCTGGTTTCTGTAGCGCATGGCTAGCAAGACTCCGAGGATCTAGGAGAACAGAGAGAGAGAAGGGGGGGAGGATTAGGCACAATGGGGGCTCCCCGTGTCACAGGCTGCAGCTCCCACTGGTGATGCTGGTCCCTCCCCGTTGAGTCACACGGTGCTCCTGAGGCCCACTGTGTAAGGCTTTGCTGAGAGATGACCTGGAGTCGTCCCCCGCTCCCCCCCCCCCCCCCCCGCTCCAGCCCCGGCTGGAGGAATTACCTCCGTGAAGCTGAAGAAAAGTCCGACTCCCCCGAGGATTTTCAGGGCCTCGTCCGAATGCTTCAGCATCTTCTCCCCGCACTTGGGACAGCTGGGCACGTGGCCCTTGGTCGTGTTGTCCTTACACATCTGGAGAGGGTGATAAAACCCCACAGTGACACTTCCCTCGTGGGCAGGGCGGAACCATCCCCCCGGTAGAGCACCGTGACCCCAGCCAGGAGAGCATGGCAAGGGGGCTGGGCGTGAACGGGATTCCCTCTCCTGACGGAGACATTGCCTGATCCTCCGCCGGCCCCACCGCGTACAGACTCGTGCCCAGCCGGGACTTCTCCCTGCTGGGAGGAGTCAGAGTTACAGCCCTGGAGCCCGAATGCCTCACCAGCCGCCCCTGGGAACCAGGCCGGAGATCTCCCAGCTGGTTTCTCCTGGGGGTGAACAACCGGGCACCCCCGGAGAGCCGGGAAAGCCCCGAGGCAGAAGCGCTGGGGTAAGGCGCTGCCCCACCCTGGGACTCACAGCTGTGCAGAGGTTGTAGTCCATCTGGAACGTCCTGATGGCGACTGGGTCATTGGTGTTGTTTAGCAGCCCGCAGCAGTTCAGATTCACCTCGATCTCGTTGCGGGTCTTGTTGCTCAGGATGTCCCAGGTGGCGCGGAAGAGACTCTCCTGTGGGCAGAGCCCCCAGGGTTACCCCACGAACAGCACAGCCAGCAAGTGCCCTCTGGGCCAGGGCCACAGCTGCACCCACCGCAGCAACTGACCAGCCTGCAATGTTGTTCTGCAGCCACTAGAGGACGCTGTTCCCTGTAGCCAGAGGTTTTCCCCTTTGTCCCTCCTTCGGTGTATAGGGGCAGGGGGACCAGCTTTACATGGATAGCGGGGGAGAAGCGCTAGAAGAGGGACCCCTAGGAGGGGAGCCGGCCCACCTGGCAGACAGAGATGGAGGAAGACAATAATGGGCACAGCCAGAGTCAATGATGGGGCGGAGGGCAGGGCCTGATGTGATCAGTGGGGCTACACACATCCCCGAATTGTCAGCTCAACGACAGGAAGGGAACGCAAGTTCTCAAGATGTTGTGGTAACCGGCGACAACAAACAGTAAGGGGGGAACGGTGCGACGGAGCCAAAAAGGCCCATTGCTCTAACTCAAGGGCTGGGTTGCGATCAGGCCTGGTAAAGCCTCGGACCAGACATCAGGGAACCCCAAATCGGTGTGCTGGAACGTAGGGCTGATTGATGGACAAAGCAAGGAGGGGAGGGGCCGTTCCGCCCTGCCCACCACTCCCTCTGGGGGGGTCTGTAAAGAAAGAGACTGGGGAGAAAAAATCAGCTACTGGAGCAAGCGTCACCATCACAGCTACCACCCCACTCGCTCCTGGAATCTCAGCCCTCCATCAGCCTGATCCTGAGAGATGTCCCGGCCAGGCCCAGGGGAGCCAGACAACATCGCCGCCTTCACCAGCTCCAACCCAAATACCAGCTGGGATGAAACGGGCTTGGACTTTAGCAGCTGCAGCAGTTCCAGACAGCTCAGCTAACTCCTCTCTTCCCTGCAGGACCGTTCTTACCAGCATTGATACCCTAGTCTAGACAGCGTTCCTTGCCTTTTTTAATAGCGGGAACCGGCTTGCTGCCTTCCTAAACTGCCAGGGAGAGCTCAGGGACCAGCGCCAGTCCCTGGACCAGGCGTTGAGACACACTGATCTAAGAGCCTGGCACCCAAAGGGGTTTTTCCTTCTAAATAAACTCTCACCAGCTCAAGGGAAAGGGACCAAGGGCCGGGGCCAGCATGAGAGCTGTAGTGAATACTTGATTGTTCAAAGGCTGGACCTGTTCTGCCTTCTCATTTTTAATGAAGGTTAAGAAGATTTTTAATGGTGCGTTTGCCATGGTACAAAGCAGGACTAGCCAGCCCTGGACCTTCCTTAACACGGGTTAATGTTGGACAGCGAGTGGGTTATGGTAACGCCTATAGCACATATAATCCACCTAAAATAACATAACAGGCCCTTCCAGCTCCCCCCCGTCCCAGCACTGACAGCTGGCTTTGGGCTGTTTCCCTGAGGAGATGCTGGCACTCGCTGTCCTGAGGCACAGCGGCAGGGGGCTGAGGGTGCCCTCTGGAAGAGGTGGTGGGGGTGGCGTTTTGCAGAGGAGACAAGCTTTGAGACCAGCGTGAAATGGGTGTTTCGTGAAGCGCTGCTGATGCAGCTCTTCAGCCGCTACCACGATCAACCCAGCTCGGCAGGAACGGAGGAGTGGGACGAGGGGCATGGCATGGGATGGTTTTAAAATGCAGAGAGAAAGTGGGCAGGTGTTCCCGAGAACTCAGCGCTGACCCACCTCTGCTCCGGGGTAAGACTCCCAGCAACTCCCCGAGGAACACAGTTAAACTAGCCCCCCCCAAGAACCCCCCTCCTCGCCGCATGTAGAGAGAGTCTCGTGCATGGTCGCCTCTCCCCGCCCCCTTTCCTGTCTGTCTTCTCTTCCCAGGCAACCTGAGTTCTCCTCCCGCGTGAGACCGGCCCGCGGACAGCCTGCTCTGTACCTCCACACTGGGGCCTGGCACTAAGACCCCTGGGGGCGCAGCCTGAGCCGAGCGCTGCAGCAAGCTGAGCTGCTCTTCCAATTCTTTCCCAGTGGATTGTGGGCAAACATGGCTCCCTGCCAGCCTCCAGAGCGGCACTGTGGGAAGGCGTTAGAGGACTAGCCGCCCTTGAGTGGAGCTAGCCAATGCCTGCACTACACGTGCTGGGGTGAGTAGGTGACAGTGCACTTAGGCAACCTGTAACCTCTCCATGACAGGCCAGGCAACTTGAGTTAAAGCACCACCGCGCCTACGTTAGGGGTTGGAGCGTGTGGATGGGACTCAAGGCAAGATACAAGCCAAGTGGTGCCCCTGGGTCAACTCTGCAGTAACAAGCCCTTGGCCTACGCTCTTCGGGGCAGAGCCTGGCATCTCATGTGGGTCTGGCTGGCCTGCAGGCCCTGATTCCAGGGGGGACACCTGGGCCCTGTAACTAGCCAAACCAGACAGAGGATCAACCTCACTGCACTGATGGGCTGGTGAGACATCTACCAGACCCTGAGTTTAGTGGGAAGAGGGTTTCACCAAACACCTTTGAACCCATTGGTTGGAAGCCACAAGAGCAGCTCCCCGGGCCCCTTCCCATTTCCCCATGAAGATGGATGTACGGATTCTCCAGCGCATCTCGCTGCAGCCGCTGTGGCCAAGGGTTGGGGAGGGAGGCGGACTCACCTCTCTGCTTGTGTTAAGGGCCAGACACGAACAGGAGACTCCCAACTGGAAGAGAAAGACGAGCCCCAAAATGACCATGTACTGAGGAAGAGTCAGTGTTAAGGAAACACGGCAGGGGAACGCTGCCATCTCCTCCCAGCCTCCTGCCCCCTTACCCAGCCTCCTGGGTGGAACAGGACAGTGACAGCAACCCAGCACCTGCCCAGGCAGCTTCCTTTGCCAGCTGCCAAAACCCATGCAGAAGACCAAACCTGTGCCCTGCTCTAGCGCCCTCTCACCATAGCCCACTGTTATTTCAGGGGAGCCAGGAACTCCCATGGAGAGGACACCTTCTATTTGTGTAACCCTTGCTTCTGCTAGCACCACAAGCCAACTCCCCAAGCATGCTGGGTGCGCCCCACGGCGACCTTCTGAACTTCAGACTGGAGGGTGGAGCAGGAGGGGGGTTAGCTAGCTGTCATGGGGTCAGTTTAGGGCTGTTTCAACATATAGAGGGGAGCATTGGGGAAAGGAAACCGCAGCTTTACAAAGAGATGGCGCTCGGCTGTGTCTCCACGGGAACCTGCCCAGCAGTGCAGCGACGCTTCCCCTCTGTTGATGCTATTCCACCGTAGAGTTGGTGCCGGAATTGGGGCCACCGGGTGGGATATTCCAGAGCAGGGCCGTTGGGCGGGTCGCCCCTGCAGACAAGCCCTGAGGTGGGGGGCTGTGCCAGAGGAAGGTGAAGTGACTTGTGGAGTAAGAAAACCTTGCTCTGCTCTTAGACAAGGCCAGGGCAGAGCTGGAGTGGAACCCACTGGCAGGGTCCTACTCGAATACCTTGTTCAGGGGACAGGGTGGGTCGTTGCATGGAAAAAGAGACTTTTGCTCCAGGAAGGACCCCACCATCCCAGGTGCCTTGTGAGGAGAAAAGGGCCCCATCTTCCTCTAGCCCACCCATAGCAGCTGAGCGGCGCTTCCAGGGGCAGGGCTTCCATTTAGGCAACCTAGGTGGTCGCCTAGGGCGCCAGGATTTGGGGGGGGGGCGGCATTTTGCCGCCCTTGGCGGCAATTCGGCGGCGGGGGGGGGTCCTTCCACGCTCCAGGTCTTCGGCGGCAATTCTGCGGCAGGTCCTTCACTCACTCCGGGACCCGCCCCCGAAGTGCCCCGAAGACCGGGAGCGCGGAAGGACCCCCGCCTAGGGCACCAAAAACCCTGGCGAGGCTCCTGCCGAGGGGTGACCATCACAGGCTAATTAGGGCCCTTTAAACACAGATTATCCTCCACAGGCACCCCCCCCCCCGCCCCAAGCACATGTTAATGTAGAGCTCAGTATATGGCTGAGTCAGAGAAGGCAACAGAGATAAAACCAGCAGCCTCAACTTGCTGGTGCTGCACGGAGTTTGTCCACACTGCTTTCCTGGGCAGGGCCTGGGGCTGGGAGAGCCACCATTAAAGTGTGTGTATGGCAGGGAAAAGATTCTCCACCCCCCCCCCCGACCCTCCTCTTTCCCTCTCCTCCAGCAGCCTGATTTCCCCCCCCCCCCCCAGCCCAGGGTCCCCTCCAAATTGGAGTAGATGGCAGCGGGACCCCCGCTGCAGGGCACTGCGCCATTTGGGGTTAGCTGGCTCGGAGCTCCAAGGCCTATGCTGCAGCCTGGCCACCCTGAAGCGGTTACAGGATGAGGCTGATCTCTGGCTGTGCTAGGCAGGGTGCAAACAGGACAAAGAGCCCCCCAGGGCTTCCACCCTACGGCCTAGTCTCCCCTTCAAAGGTTCGCGGTCTAGCCATACTGGCAAACACTCTTCGGGGACCCACCGCTTACACCCATTGGGCGAGGGAAATAAGTTATTCCAACAAAGCCCCTTTACACCAGTATAACTGCACCTACAATAGGGCCACAAGAAATGCCCCTGCCTACCCGGCCTCAGTCTGCTGCTGAGCGCAGCTTGGGCAGAACCTGGCCTACGTGACTTGAACGACTGCTTCCCGAGCCTGTGCAGCCTCAGCCTTTCCTTGCTGGCCAGTTTGAGAGTTCATGACCTCCTACTTCAGCTTTTCCTACCTTCCCCCTGCTGTGGTCCCCCTAAAGTCCAGGGTATTGACCACCCCAAGACTAGAATGACCCCCACCGAGACCTAGCCTTTGCCCTCTGGTGCCTAGGGAGCATTTGCCACCCAACCTTGTTTAACAAGAGTTTAGCCTTAACAGAGGCTGGCAGAGTTCCTGTTGCCCTTGCTGAGGTCTCCAAAACTGCTACAACCACCAGCCAGCTCAGCTGAATATTAGGTTGGTTTCTCAAAAGTTAAGATTTCAAGTGGAACTGTGGTTTCCTCTTCGCATCACTTCCCCTTCACTGAAATATCAGCCCATTTATAGGTAGCAATCAGCCATGCCTGGCCTTGTTCGTGCCTCATCTAGGTAGATACAGGTTCTGCCCCCGTCCGGGCCAAGTTGGGGCCCCAGGTCCCTTCTGGCAAGCGCCTGCCTGGCGTAGAGCCTGCCGCAGCCCCTAGCAACCAGCACCCGATGCTGAAGTGCCCCAGTGATGTGACAGGCTCTGCAGAGGAAGAGCCTATTCAAAGTGCAGCAGCTACATCTGCCAGCCTCATGACAGCCAAATGGAGATGAAAAACCCCACCCCCGCGTGCGGGGAGTGGAACAGGAGCTGCACGTCAGTCTGGCTGCCGGAGAGGGTGGGGAGGGATGTGCTATGGGGTTTATTTATAGGTAAAAAGGAGCAGCTGGAAGAGGGGCTAGAACTGTAACTCCCAAGCTTCCACCAGACACCGCTTCCCCCCCCCCCGTACATTTGAGCAGGAGGGGTTAGAACAAGTCCATGGAAATCCCGCTGCTGCGGGCATCGAACAGGATCCTCTCTCTCCGCCACCATTCCTCCCCGCCCCAAGCTCTTTGCCCTCAGTGGCTGGCAGTGGGCAGGGCGCCCAACGGGGCCCCTCTGGCTGACCGGCCTGTAGAGATGCAGGCCTCCTTTTTCTTACGGGGCACAGCAAGACAGACACCCCAGTGCTGCTGCCCCTGTGAGCGCCCACAGGCCGCCCCATGCCCCTGAGTGGGAGAGCAGGGAGACGCCTTCCCCCGATGCTTCTCCCTTGGCAGTCTGCAGGGCTGTCCCTGCCACGCGGTCTCAAGCACTTTACCTAGTGAGAGTTCAACCAGCCCCTGCCTGAGTTTACCCACAGCCAGTCTCACTCAGATTCCCACAGCACATTCACTTCCTCCTCCAGTCTAGACACCCCACCTGTTTTACCCACTTGCTCTTAGCTACTTCTCCCGCTAAGCCTCCTCCCCAACTTTGGAGAGAACGGTCACATCATTCATGTAGTTGTTGCAACAACACGTGCCCCTACCTGGGCTGGGGGTGTAGGGGAATTCTAAAGGAAGGCCATGCCCCCTCTTCGTAGATGTCAGAGCCAGAACAGACCATGGCGATTGTGATGAAGTGGGAGTGTTCTTAATGTTTCCTCTGAATAGTGTGTGGGTGCCTCAGTTTCCCCTATGCATTTCTTAAGTCTCTAGGTAGTGGGATAAAGGCCAGTGTGCATAAATGGCTGACACTCTGTCTCCTGGCAACTAATGGCCGGGGCCCTTCCCCCCTGCAAGGGGATAGCTAAAGGTGTTTGAGAACAAAGATCAGGTGACCTCCTGGCCCGGGAAAGAGACAAAGGCCAGAGAGGAGAGGCTGGAGAGTTTCAGTTGGGGGCTGGCTGGGGATGTGGAGTGAGGGCCGACGTGGGTGTCTGGCTCATTGCCCCCCAAAATGGACCCAGCTGAGGGGTCCTGTTCTCTGTACCTACAAGCTCTGTTTTAGACCGTGTTCCTGTCATCTAATAAACGTCTATTTTACTGGCTGGCTAAGAGTCACGTCTGACTGCAAAGTAGGGGTGCAGGACCCTGTGGCTTCCCCAGGACCCCGCCTGGGCAGACTCACTGTGGGAAGCGCACAGAGGGGCAGAGGATGCTGAATGCTCCAAGGTCAGACCCAGGAAGGTGAAGCTGTGGAAGCGTCTTGCCCTGAAGACAGTCTGCTCCGAGAGCGGAGGCTCCCCAGAGTCCTGACTGGCTTCGTGGGGAGCAGTTCCAGAGCATCGCCCAGGGACTCTGTGACAGCGATCATCTAGTCTGAGCTGCGGCACAGCAGGGCCCAGAGATCCTCACCCTAAAGCCAGGCCCACTGCCTGAAGGGAGCATCTGGCATTCCCAGCAGAGGCTGCCGCTTTGCTGTAACAAGCGAGACCACCTAGCAGGGTCCTAAGGCTTAAACCTCCACATTTCAGCCTCTCGGGCTGGGTTCCCAATTGTTACTACCACCGGATCGGCTAGAGAGTTTGAACCACCCGTAACCCTGCTCAGAGAAGGGCCTGACAACAGTGGGGGGCCCTGCCCCATGGAGCCGCACAGCGATAGCAACAGCGGGAGTTTTGTCAGCAGATGTAGCCGAGCCCTGAGGATACTCAAGGCCCGTTCTTGCTCCACACAGCGGCTGAGCCTCTGGAGCACTTCTCGTGCCACAGAGAACCGGGAGATTATTAGCGGCACAGGGCAGAGTCGTGAGGAGAGTGGCATGGCCCTGGCCTCCCAGGCAGCAGAGAAGGATACGAAGAAGAGCATGACTTGGTGGTGGTTGATAGCCCCGATGAGTCCCACGATGGCAATGAGCAGCAGGAAGAAGCCCACGGCGATGACTCCGCCGATGATGTGGATGCTGGAGACAATGCCAAAGCTTTTCCCCCAGGCAGCCACGCCGATCAGCAGCAACCCAACCAGCTGGAAAACAAGAGGAGAAGGTCAGCCTGGGATGCGAGGGGCCCTTTCCCCCGTGCCGCCCAGCACACTGGTCCCCACATCACCTCTGCATCCTGGGAGAGGCACCTCATCTCCTGCATAGCACACGAGGGGGCTTTGATAAGATCCCAGCCCCCAAAGAACTGACAGTCTAAACAGACAGGCTGCAAAGGAGGAGGGCCGGGGGCTTATGTTACTTGGAGGGAGGGCAGGCAAGTGGACCGCACACCGGACAGGGGAGACCTGGGTTCTGTTCCCAGCTGAGTGACACCCTCCGCCTCCCTGTGCCTCAGCTTCCCCATCTGTAAAATGGGGCTAATGATACTTACCTTTGTAAAGCGCTTGGTTTTGTAAACAATACTGTCCCCTTCCTGGTCTGGCCTTAAAACTTACCCGCTAAACCTGGCCTTCCTCTTGCCCAGCATTTAAGTGACAGTGTACTTTGCCTGCCGCCCAGCTTTACTCTCCTGAGTAGCCCCACTGACTGCAACAGGACTCCTCAAGCCGGGAAAGGTAAGCACATGCCTAAGCATCAGCTGGACTGGGGCCTCGTTTTGTGACTTACTCTTTTCCGGTTTTTATTTTCAGCTCCTCGTCCAACCCCTGCCGGTTTCCCCTTCCATTAACTATTGTTTATTCCAGCCCTTCGCTCCCACCCCAACTAGCGGGCCCTCCCCCATTCCTTTCATGCCAAGATCCAAGCACACATTCCCACCTACGCACGCCTGCAATTAGTTGGCTTCTTAATCACCCATTTCAAGAGATCAGATGTTGGAAGAACGGACGCCAGCTCCAGTTTTGCATCTTTGGGGGTGGGGGAGTCTCTGCACTTCTGTAATCTACGATCTCTACTCCAGGAACCTAGCGACTGCCAGACTGGATTGGACTCACTGTCCATCTCATCCAGTTTCCTGTCTGACAGCAGCCAGCACGTTTCAGAGGAAAGTGCAAGAAACCCACAGTAGGTAAATGCGGGATAATCTATTTCCTGCCATCTAGGTCTCAGTCTGATCTCTATTAGAGCCTGAAGCAGGAGGGTTAATATCCCTTCTAGATTGTTAGCATTAATTATAACTCCGGAGATTCTTGTTATCCATAAAAGGATCCAATCCCTTTTAAAACTTGCTACATTTGTGGTCTCAACTTCCACTGTCTCACTACATGCATGTGGTGTATTGGTTTTGAGTTGGCCATCTTTTAATCAGTTGGCTTGTGACTGAGTGGCTCATTATTCCCCACACTTCAGAGCTAGAAGCACATTCGAGAGCACGGATGTATTTTTCACATTAAAGTTAACCTTTACTTCCCTTAAGAGTGTGGTAGATGCTCCTTTTCCACCTCCTAGACCGTACGTCCCAGAAAGATCCACTCACCATTTGAGCTCATAAAATGGGTTCCAACTGGGGGAGGAATTGGCTAGCTCTTGCCATCTTTTGGCCTCGTTTATACACAAACGAGCATCCATTTAAACTAAACGGGTTTCTTAAATTAGCACAAGCCCCGCTGCAGGCACGCAAAAAACAAAAAACAAACAGAACACCACAATTTGAAGGGCTTACGTTGGCTTTCCAGTGTTTGATTCCTTAACGACTTGAGCCACATCAGAATAGGCCAATCGAGCTGAGTTAAGAGCACCTCCAGAGGGGCTCACGCTGGCTTACCAAATCCAGTTAAAGAGGCACCTTTGTGCATTTGCACCTTCCAGGTCAGCCAAATGGCAACAAGACAGAGCAATACAGGGGGCTGTGAGCCAATGTGGCAACAGCTTCTGAGTTGAACTAAACAGCTGTTTAGCTTGTGCACATTAATACGACCAGGTCAGCAATACGAGAATATAGACATTAACACAGGCTGCTTCTCTTGCAACTTCTCCTCCATCACGTCACCCCTCAGGGGGTCTCTGAGACCAGGCTCCAGCCTGAGCCCAAACATCTACCTTGCAACTTTATAGCCCCTGCAAACCCAAGTCAGCCGCAGCTGTGCCATGGCTCTTACTCCAGAACAGACATACCCTAAGATATTACAGCGACGAGCACCAGAAATACCAGGCGATAGTCTGGCCCCAGTGAAGTTGGCGGCAAGACCCCCTTGACTTAAACAGCACCAGGATTTTACCCACCTTCTCTGTGTTCTGGGTTGTGAACAAATAGGTTGCCTAGAACCAGAGGTTTGAATCCTGGCCTGGCTGATCTTCTGAGATGTCTGAAAGTCCCACACGCAAAGTCCCACACACTCTCTACAGATGCTCAATAGCCCCTAGAGATTAGGTTTTCCCTGATCGCCTTGAATGGAAGGCATCTCCTTGCCAGCAGGCTGTTCACTGCCCGCTTTTAACATCCCCATGCCCACCCCTGAAAACAACAGGCTGTATTTCAGTGATTAGGTAGCTCCTAGGTGACAACATGAACCGTGCAGCTCTAAGGCCTGGTCCACACTACCCCGCCACTTCGGACTAAGGTACGCAAATTCAGCTACGTTAATAACGTAGCTGAATTCGAAGTACCTTAGTCCGAACTTACCGCGGGTCCAGACGCGGCAGGCAGGCTCCCCCGTCGATGCCGCGTACTCCTCTCGCCGAGCTGGAGTACCGGCGTCAACGGCGAGCACTTCCGGGATCGATTTATCACGTCTAGACAAGACGCGATAAATTGATCCCAGAACATCGATTGCCTGCCGTCGGATCCGGAGGTAAGTGTAGACGTACCCTTAGATCTGTACCAGCTTACTGCACCTCCTCTCCCAGCACAGCAAATCTCAGCCGCTAGGGACAGCTATCTGGCAGCGTGACAGTATTTGAAGTCACCCCTCCAGAGAGTTGGTGCAAAGAGAACAGAGTTCGGGTGGCACTTGCATCTCCAAACTTCTAGTGTTTCAGAGATTCTGCAGTAACATTAGCTCTTGCAGAGACCAGATGGGTTTTTAAGCCTGTGAAACCCTGCTGATTACTGCACAAACTAATGCAGCTGGTGACCACTGGGTTGCCAGGAAAACAAGAGAACATTGCAGGTGAACATTGCTGCTGGCACTGCTCTCACGGAAGAGGTCTTCATGTGGGCAGGGGAGGGGGCACCTGGCAAAGAAGAGCATGAGACGCCCTCTCACTGGGCTCTTGTCTGGCACCACGGACGATACAGATGGCTGGGGAGTGGTCATGCAGGAGCACTGGGATTTCTCTCCTGCACTCATTCTTTAGCACAGTGACATGCGGATCTGCTTGCCGTTCAGCTGCTCAAGACAGATGCGCTGGTCTCCTCTGCAGGAGGAATCCCACACAGCTGTCGCCTGGGACAAAGGAAACAGTAGGCCAGATTTCCCCTGCTGTAACTGACTGCAGTGAGGTTCCATCAGCGATGAGTCCGCTTCCTGTCAGTGCGCGTTTCCTTCTCTGCCTACAGCATTCCACCTCCTTATTCCCCATCAGACAAGGGCTGGGCCCTCTCCCTAGCCCAGTTTGGTTTCTGACCTCCCTTCCTGTCTCATTTTATAGCAGTCAGGCCCATGGAGCAGACAAGCTACTGCGGTTACCTATGTTTAGGCCAAGCAAATGGACATGACGAATGCCTCATGTCTGTGGGTGGGCGCACAACACTGGCTTGAAGACAAGCTCTGCTACAGGCCAGGATTGTGGGACGCGAGGTCTTATTCCAACACAGTCATCCCCACACGCACTGCTCCCTTTCAGCTTGCTGTTCCTACGCGGTTCGCTTTGGACGCGCAGGATCCAGTGGATACCCGACAGCTCGCCCTAAGGGTAGGGGCAGCGCGATTCTGGCTCTCACTTCTTGACCCGATGGGACGTAAAGCCTGAGCCGTGCTCACAGCCAGCCCTGCTGCAGTCCTAGTTCCCAGTGCTCTCGCCGTGTAGAAGAGGAACTAGTGTTCGGTGCTTTAAACCAACTGTCCTTTTCACTAGGCTTTGGCTGCATGGCCAGGCTTTCCATTCAAGCCATGGTCGCCCAGATGCCTTCTGCTTCCATAGATACCTGGGGCCTGATTCCCCATTGCCCAGACTCATGTCATTTATACCCATTCAGCTCTGGTGTGAAGTGCAACAGGGTCAGACTGGTAGCACCATGTACTGGTGTGACTACAGGGCACCAGAGAATTGGGCCCCCAGTGTACTTTAACCAGGCAGATCCAGAGAAGGCAGCTCACAGATCTGCACGCTAGATCGCTCATCACAAGGGTTCCAACCATCTCTGCTGGCAGACCTTGATTCATGGCTGCCCTCCCACTACTTGTCTGTCCATTTTCCTACCCCCTTCTCGCCGTGCGGTCTCTCGCTTTCTGTCTGCATTCGTTTCACCCAACCCTGCCTGTTTCTACATGCTGCTCAGGGAGGACAGCGGCCTCGCTGCCTTGATGCGTCAGTCAAACCCAGCGACCGGCAGAAAAAGCTTAGAGCAAGACCAGAATCAGTAATATTGCCACTTTGTTAAAAAGCCAGCTCGGAGCACCGAGTCTGGTGAGGCATTAGGGGCCATAAAAGCTTCTGAAGACTCAAAACCTCTGCAGGACCCAAGGCAAAAATACTTGAGCCCTGATCCACAAAGACACCCAAGTCTGGGGTATAGGTGCTTATGTCCCAGATTTATGCACCACTGCAATCTGCAAAACCACACTTGGTGGCCACCTAACCCTGTAGGCACCTAAACTCCCCAGCACTTAAGTCTTTGCAGTAGACATGGCCTAGGTGAGTATGTTTCTGCCTTTGAGCCCCAGAAAGATCCATCGACTGGAGGAAGAGAGATTTGCCTGCCTATCTTCTCTGCAGGGCCCAGTCCAGGAATCATGTTCAGAGGCTGCCTACAGGACAGGGCCCCCATTCAAAATCTGGCTGGAGGAGGCAGCGTGACAGATTTTGTTACCATTTATGTTACCATAGACCACGTCAACACTTTTAGCCCAGTGGTTAGTGCACTCACCAGGGATGTGGGGGACCCCAGTTCGATTCCTCTCGCTACCAAAGGAGAGGACAAGATTTGAACACAGGTCTCCCACCTCTCAGGAGTGCACCGAGCGATGGGATAGTCTGATGTGGGGCTCCCTTCGCCTACTGAAGCTGATTGGAGCAGGAGTGGGTACCCTAGCCCCGGCCTATGGAATCGCTCGCCCATGATGAACAGCAGGAGAGATTGAGAGAGCCCCACATCAGAATACCCCCTAGCTCAGTGGTCAGAGCACTCAGATGGGGGAGACCCCTGTTCAAATCATCGCCCCCTCAGGCACTGTCTCCCACATGCCAGGCGAGTGCTCGAACCACTGGGCCTAAAGCGGACACAACCATCTCCACTCACCACTCCATTGTGTGGCATGAGGCAGGGGCTTAACTCATTCTCCCCATGGTTGAGGTGCCTATGCCGTCCAACTCCAGGAGAGGGTCACTGGCTGGGGATTGCGAGCAGGGCCTGGTGCCTCCCTGCAGTAGGAAGGGAGCCTATAAGCAGGTCCTGCCTCATACCAGGCCTCTAATCCAAGAGTTTATGTCTCAGGCTCTCTTCCTACTACACAGCTCAGGCTTGGGCACCTGTCCCTGAGAGAGAGGCAGGGCTCAGCCTACACCCCCCTCCTGGGCACCTCCCACTGGCTAGCTTAGGCAGTTCCCCTCCCTCGCCCCAGTCGTTACATAGAGAGCCTAGGCACCTAACTCAGGCTTTGTGGATCGCCATGTTATTCCTGCGATTGGCGCCGCGACACTGAGCATCTCAACGTGGATCCAGCCCTCGGTTATCAAGTTCACAGCAATCATTGGGCCACTCCGCTTGTTCCAGTCCTGAGCTGCCCAGACTCTGGGACCTCATCAGGAGCCCCAGGCCTCAATTTGAGAGACCCCCTCTCATGGTTAGTGTGTGATCTTCTGATCTGCTCAGCATCCAGCACCCTCGGACCCTGGCCCACGACCGGGGCTCTCAGGCACTACCCCAATACAGACGACAGCGGAAAGTCCATGCTGTCATCCATGCTACGGACACTGCTAAACCAGGCCAGTTTCTTTTACACCAGCGCACTCAGCATTGCTACCGCTGACGGGAGATTTCCAAGAAAAGCCTCCGACAGCCCTAGAAGATGCATGTCAGTTAGATGGGTGTGACCTCTGGCTAACCAGATTAGAAGAGTATCCCAGAGAATCAAGAGGATGCTGCTAAATAGGTGCTGAAATCATGTGCATTTCTGTAACACCCTCCCGCAGAACACATTCGATTACTGAAGCTCCTAACTAAGCCTTGCAGCGCCAGCACGCTGACACTGGCTGACATCAGCGGAAGATGCCTATTACCGCAAGAGGTTAGGAAAGAGCTACTGAAGTCTCACTTCCTTGTCTCACAGATACAATCACCAATGAATAACTTTTAGGCCCGGCCTACACTAGGATTTTACATTGGTATAGCCGCGTCTCCCGGGGGTGTGAAAAATCCACACCCCCGAGACGTGTCGCTATAGCGACCTCAGCCCCGGTGCAGACAGCACTCAGTCGATGGGCGAATTCTTCCATTGACCTAGCTACCGCCTCTCAGAGAGATTGACGACCTAGACCAATGGCACAGGTAGCATCTGAAACGCTACAACATCACAGCCGCTCCGTTTCCGTATAGACATGCCCTTCCAGGGCCTGCATTATAAAGGCACTTAGAAGCATTAAACTAAAATGACTAAGACTGCAGCTTTTATACTTACAGTGGGGTACCTTGTTTTCGGCTTACTCAAGAGAAAAACCTCTGCCTCACAGCCGGGCAGCTCGTGAACCCGGCTGGTTTGGGCTGCAATGCAGATGGGCTGCTTCTTGGGTGTTTGAGGCAGTTCGGTACTCCACTAGAAAGTTTTGTCACTTGACCTATTCCAGTATAACTAAAGCAGCTAACCCCCCTCGAGTGGCTATATCAGGATAAAGAACGAGGAGTCCTTGTGGGCTACAGCCCACTTCATCAGATGCATGCAGTGGAAAATACAGTAGGAAGGTGTGTGTGTGTGTATATATATATACATACATACACACACACACACACACATATACATACACACACACACACCCACACACCATGAAAAAAATGGGGGTTGCCATACCAACTCTAATGAGACTAATGGATTAAGGTGGGCTATTATCAGCAGGATTTTCCACTGCATGCATCTGATGAAGTGGGCTTTAGCCCACAAAAGCTTATGCTCAAATAAATTTGTTAGTCTCTAAGGTGCCACAAGTATTCCTCGTTCTTTTCGCTGATACAGACTTACACAGCTACCACTCTGAAATATATCAGGATAGAGAGCTTAAACTGTATGGCTTACTCTGGTTCAGGAAGGAAAATCAGCTTTACCAAAATCAGGCACTTTTGACTGATGGATGCAGTTATGCACTAGGCAGGGCATATGCTGTTAAAGAATCACACCCCTCACAGACCAATAAGGCCTGGTCTACACTTAAAATTATATCAGTTTAGTCATATCTCTAAGGGCTAGGCTGATGGACAAATTCTTGACATCCATGGCAAAACCCCTTCCATCACTGCAGGAAGCGTCTACACTACAGCGTTACAGCAATCAAACTTTTCAGTGTAGACCAGTTGCTGGTGGCGACTGGAGATCCTTAGATGCTGATGTCAGGGCAGGCTGCTGGCTCAGGCATGAGGGAATGGGATGGGGGTGGTCTGTTTTTACTGCCTGTTGAGGAGTAGGCAGTGAAGTCCATCCTCAGCCTGTGTGGGGTCAGAGACCTGGACTTCAGCACTAACCCATGTTTGTTTGGGAGGGGGGGTATCTACTTCCTTCTGGGGGGGTGGAGGGGGGAAGCAAGTCTCCTCATGGAGCTCAGGGCTAGGGAAGATGCCAAGTCAGCTGCCCTAGATATCAGAGCCTCTATGGGCCCCAGAGAAGTTATAGCCTGAGCAGAGACAGGCCACACACCCATGCAGTACACCCTGCCTTAGGGACACCTCCCGCCCCCGACAAAGGGGGGGGAGGCTCTCAGCTCCTCCCCCCCACCCCCGACGAAAGGGGGGCTCCTCCCCGACACAAGGGGGGCGGCTCTCAGCTCCTCCCCCCCACCCCCGCCACAAGGGGGGCTCCTGGCTCCTCCCCCCACCCCCAACAAAAGGGGGGCGGCTCTCGGCTCCTCCCCCCCACCCCCGCCACAAGGGGGGCTCCTCCCCAACAAAAGGGGGGCTCTCGGCTCCTCCCCAACAAAAGGGGGGGCGGCTCTCGGCTCCTCCCCTCCCCCCCGCCACAAGGGGGGGGCTCTCGGCCCCCAGGCCCAGCGCGGGAAGCAGGACCCCTCCCCCCAGGCCGAGCCCCACCCCCGAGCTGAGGGAGCCCCCGCCGGAGCCCCGGGCCCGCGCTCACCACGTAGACCACGTTGAGGGCGCAGAGCGCGTTGCGGGAGCAAGCGAAACCGCCGCCGCACACCATCTTCCCGGGCGGGGGCAGCCGGCCGCAGGCTCCGGGGACAGCGTAGGCCGGGCCGCTCCTGGCCCTTTAAATCCCAGCCCAGCGCCCAGCGCCGCACTGCGCCTGCGCACGTACCCCCCCTCCGCCCGCCTCCTTTGGATGCGCCTGCGCAGCCCCATGCGTGAGTACGAGTACGTACGCCGCGCTCGCACACACTCACTGCGCCCGGGCATAACCTCCTTTTGTGCGCCTGCGCAGCACTCTGGCGTTGCGCGCGTGCGGTCTTCTCAACCACAGCTCACACGCACGGCGCCTGCGTAGCATTCTCACCTCCCGCGCCAAGCTCTTTTCCCCCTCAGAGCGCCTGCGCCGGGTAACGCGGGTTGATGATGCGCATGCGCGCACGTTCCAGGCCTGGCTTTAGCTTCGTCCCCCAAATACCCGGATGAGAGTGGCTCACGGCTGGACAAAGACCCGGATGGAGGGGACAACTTCCTCCTGGGGGCCCTATTTTTTCGGGCCCCCGGCCATAGTGCTCCCTGCCCCAGTGCCTTAAAGTCCTCCAGTGCCATGTTCTGGTGCCCCCCACCATGACTGTGCCCTGGCGTCCCCCCGTGCCCTGGTCCCCCCTCCCCCAGTGATGTCCCCATTATTGGATCTGTAACCCCACCCCCAACACTGCCTGCTACCCCACCCTCCTGGCCTTGTGCCTAGCTGCTCCCTTCTCCCTGTTTGTGATGAGCATCCCCAGTATGACAGCTGGCCTTACGGTGACCAGATGTCCCGATTTTATAGGGACAGTCCCGATTTTGGGGGCTTTTTCTTATATAGGAACCTATTACCCCCCACCCCCGTCCCGATTTTTCACACTTGCTGTCTGGTCACCCTAGCTGGCCTTGTGCCTGGCGCCTGCCCGCCCCAGTGTGCTGCCCATAGGTGGCAAGCGGTTGCTGTTTACTTAGCTATGAATGAACCTTTCCCTTTCCAGAAGTCTTGGCAGCATTTCCTTTCCGGTGTTACAAGTGCAAAAGCAGAGGCTGGAGAAACTCCTGAATATTTCATCTCGTGTTTTAACAGGCAAAGTCCCAAACAAGAAGTTGCGTCTATGATTTTGATCTCAGGTGTGCAATGCAGTGCACTCTTAGGGGAACACAAAAGGTGAACCTTTTTTTCCCCTCTTTTTTTTTTGAGCTATGTAGTCAGTTTTTGTTACAAGATTAGATTTCTTCAGGCTGAATTCTACCCTGAAAACAAAGTTTAATCAACAGTTATAACTTAGAGAATTTTTTCACTTCAAGGTCCCAGAAACAAAGGCAAGGTTTTCATCTCGAGGCCAAAAGACCAAAAACATCAAGACACTTGATCACGGCCTTGGCTAGACCAAGAGACTACCTACACTTGACCAGAGTTGCTCTGCAAAAGTTTGATTCACTGAGGACAGGTCCATCAGTGGGGATTAGCCAAGATGGTCCAGGATGCAAACGCATGCTCTGGGTGTCCCTAAGCCCCTGCCTGCTAGATGCTGGGACTGGACAACAGGAGGTGGATCACTTGATAATTGCCGTGTTCTGTTCATTCCCTCTGAAACACCTGGCATTGGCCACTGTTGGAAGACAGGATACTGGGCTAGATGGACCATTGGTCTGACTCAGTGTGGCCTTCTTATGTTCTAGCCTTCCCTTACTCATGTGACAAATCAGTGAAATAAAGGAGTCAAGGGACACCCTTTAAAATAAGGGATGGGGAGTCAACCTAAGGAACAAATGAATGAAATAAGGAACTGTCCCTTGAAATAAGGGACAGGCGGTCACCCTATGTGCTGCCCTCCACCCTGGGCACTGAGGGTGCCAGTCAAAGTAATACAAAATAATAACAAACGGCTGAGGGGTTTCCTGTTGAGGTGTGGGGCAAATGTGGCCAATGGAGCTGCCCTGAGGGACCAGTGTGCTAACAAAACGAAATCCTGCCCTCACAAAGTTCTTCTCTGGAGAGAAGTATCAGAGGGGTAGCCGTGTTAGTCTGAATCTGTAAAAAGCAACAGAGGGTCCTGTGGCACCTTTAAGACTAACAGAAGTATTGGAGCATAAGCTTTCTGGAGAGAGAAAGCATCCATTTGTTCCAAGGCCTTTGTGACTCCTTATTTTTCTGAAGGGCTTAGGCAGCAGGGTCAGAGGTGTTACAAACAGCACCTGGATAGATGGAGAGAGGAAATCAATGCAAAGCCTGAAATAGCAGTGAGGGAAGGGAGTTCAGAGGGAGAGCCTTAAAATGCAATGGTCACAGGTCTAAATGCAAATTCCACCTCTGACAATTCCCAGATAAAGATGTCTTCCCATCGCCTCCCTCATCCCCACTGGCTTTGGAGAAAACAAGAAGGGACCACAAACCTGAATACAAATCGGCAAGAATGGAGTTTCCTTATGGCACAATTAGTTGCTATTGAGAGACCCCGGTGAGGAGCCCTTGAGTGACTTTATCTATCTATCTATCTATCTATCTATCTATCTATCTATCTATCTATCTATCTATCTATCTATCTATCTATCTATCTATCTATCACAATATTGCCAACCCCGGATTTTTTGGTGTGATCGACGCTTTCCCCTTGCTAATCGTCCTTGTGATGGAAGAGCCAGAAGAGTGATTAAATAGCCTCCTGACCGCACTGTTGCAATCCCTGCTCCAGCCTTCTAGCAACAACAAGAGACTGGCAGGTGTCCAGACAGACGAGGAGCTTTTTCAGTGTGCATGGATCACAGGGGCCTTGGCAGTCCACAATCCTGTTAAACTGGACTCTCCAGTGTAGACTTGCTAGCACATAGCACATGCAAATTCTCCTTACCGACTCTGTGCCACAGTGCCACGTGCTAGGATCTTCCTATTGAAAAAGAGCATATGTCCTCCGGAAACCGGGACCAGTTGGATCCTAAGGCTGGCTGCTTGCTGGGGGTTACCGGAACTGTTCCCTGCCTCTCCCTCTCCACCCCGGGAAGGCCTGTGCCAAACAGCTAGTAGACATGGTGTTAAGGCACCATATGTTACCCTTGGGGCTGGAAGCTTAAGGAAATCACCAAAGCAAATGGCCTGTTTCTTAATATAAATGTGCAGGAACTCTAGCTGTTTCAACCGCCCCGGGCTCTGTGCTTTGGGGGGGCCCTGTGCTTCAGGGGGACGTGGAGTCCAGGGCGGCCTGGGGGATTAGCGGGGGGCCTGGCGCCGGCAGCAGCCCACCACACCCCGCTGGCTCCCGGCATTGCTCGGGGGGAGGGGGCGGAAGCCGGAAAGAGGTGGGGTGGGGGCTTGGGGGAAGAGGTGGAATGGGGGCAGGGAGGGGGCAGAGCAGGGGCGGGCTGGGGCTAGGTCGCTTGCTGCTGCCGGCGCCAGGCCCCCCACTAACCCTCCAGGCCGCCCTGGACCCCGCGTCCCCTTGAAGCGCGGTGCCCCCCAAAGCGTGGGGCCTGGGGCGGTTGCCCCAGTCCGTCCTATGGATGGGACGGCTCTGAAAATATAAGCCCAAATATTGGTGGAGCTGGGCCCACGTTCCTCAATATTGGTGGAGCTCGGCCACCACGGGCCCATATAACTTGCTGCCTATGACCCTGAAGGGGAGGTAAGGGGAGACCAAGGTCCCCTTACTATCCCCCCACCCTTACATTTCAGATCATTCACCCAGCAAAATCCCTCTGAGACCTCAGTGGGAAAGTCTAACATAGGCAGCATTTGGTCACTTAAATATTAAACAAGCCCTTGGAGATAAAATTATCAGGTTGCGGCCTGCCTGTCGGACAGAAGGGTAATTTACCAGCTGAGTGGAATCTGCTTAATCCGGACGAGGAGCCTTGTTGGGTGTATTGGAAATCAAGAGCCTTCAAATGAGTGCGAACTACCCCAAAGGCAGAGGGGTCAGTCCTTGCACGCACACAGTTCCTCTCAAGGCTGGCATGGGGTCTGAAACCTAGGCTATACCTCCTGAAGAGAAGGTATAGCCTAGGAGTTGATTACATTAATGAATGACTCTCTAAGAATGCAGTGCACTTCCTTTCCTGGCTTCTAAGTCACACAGCCTCACCCTTCCTGCATCCTTCACCTTTCCTGCATCCGGCGATCCTGCCATTCCTGTCCTGAGTGGGAACAAAACTGTCCCCTGTTTGTCCACAGCTTCTTGGCACAGCTTGCCTGCGTGCACCGGACCAGAGCGATCCGTCCTTTGGGAGGTGTGTACTGGGCTTACCCCAGCTTCCAGGGGGTGTAAGAGAAGTGAAGGGACCGTGTGCAGTTAAGATCGTTGGCATCTAAAGTAGTCACACACCTCATTGGAGGTGATTTCAGCTGCACCTACCGCTAGTGCAGCAGTGGGGCGTGTAGAGGCCAACAGTGCTAGCATGCAACGTGCCATATTGATGGAGCAGGGACCGTGCTGACTGGGGCCTCCGGGACCCACTGCAATGTACATATTGGATAACCTGACTTTCTGTAATGCAGGGACACAGCATGGGCAGGCTCAGTCGAGACTGAGCCTGGTATGCTGAGATGTCTGGCACAGCCATTTGAAAGGTGAACGTGGTCAGCGCTACATTACAGAAGTCCCGGGGCTGGCTGTATTTGGACTCCGAGCCACGCTTCCTTCACCCGCGATCTGCCGGTATCGCAGAGAAGCGCCAATGAATCTCCAACTCCATCCTCAACCTCAAACAACCAAACAGTCCCTTTCTCTGTCAATAAAACACGTGCAGATGTCGTGGAACAATGAAAGTGAAAACCACGAGGGTCTGCATTCTGTATCTGAACGGCCACGGGGCTCCTCCACCTCCATGGGTTTTGATTAAACCGCGCTTAGGCGTCTAAATACGCTTCCAACTGGAAATGTTAAATAAGTGTGTCTATCCAGCCTCCGCCTGCCAATTTGAGATGATTAACGGCTTTCAGGACTAATCCTAAAGGAGAACGGCATTAGCATATTCCGCTTGTGTCTGAGACCCCGGATATTTGATACTCCAATCCATCCCGGAAATAAAGCTGCTGTAGTGAGCTGCCGTGTAGATTTCATAGGAAGGGCATCCCTCCCCCAACCTCATGCCGTAGAGACCGTCTGGTTTCCCACCGGCCCCTTTATTCTTTTGAGGTTAGTACTTGGGAGATAATGCTGCCATTTACATATAAATATAAAATCCAGGCTAAGCGCATCTGCTCAGAGGTGGGAAATGAAGAGGAATCAAAAAAAGAATTAACTCACGGTTTTCCCAGAGAGAGGGGATTTTATTTTTAATTTCTCTGACCCAAGGGCGGTTGAGATGCTTTGGCGTGTCATGTGTCCGTCCGTCCCCCTCCCGGCTAAGCAGCCGGATTTGGGAGCCTTGGAGCCTCCAGCCCCTAGGAGCTACCCTATCTAGCACCATGAGGGTGCTCCTTCATGAGATCAGAGTGCCTGAGTGAGCCGTTCCCTGAGGAAGCCTGGTTCTTGCTACCAGGCAACACAACCAGTCCTAACGCACGTCCCAGTTACCCCGTGGGAAGCCGCTCCTTGAGCACGCTGGCTGGGGGTCGCTGTCGCGCGTTTGAGTCCCGTCACTGCTTGTGTGTGGTTTGGCTGATTGTGCCCATCCCACTGCTGATTTGTGTGTAAATGTGGCTTCCGTTGTTTTGATTCCATACGGCTTCATTTACACTGGAGCCAGGCAGAGAGCTGCCTTCCCTTCTGTCTGGGAGAAAACCTGTTTCTCCCTTTGTTTGGTCACAGACTTTAAAGCATAATATCAGTGAGTATCCATGACTCCTCATATAGCGTTAACACATTTCACAATGATATTGATCACCAGCGTGTCACCGGCTTTCACAAAAGACCTTCCTCGATATACTTTTCTGCTGCAGTAATACTGAATACAGTCACTTACTCTTTGGGGTTCAGACCCCCTGTTGTCGCCCTGGGGTGTCTAGACCTTGACTGTCACACTGACTGCACAAGGACCTTGTGTGTCCCACATCGCTCCATAGAACCAGTGGGGAAACTGACACCTAGTGGAGACTTCTCAGATCCTGAGAACTCCAGCAGCTGTTCTGCACTGGACTCCTGACTGTCTTTCAATACCTGAATTCTCTGGTCTTGCATATTACCCAACCCGCTCCCACCTATCCCTGGCTTATCTATCTGTGCAACAGCTGCGTCTGACTTTATCTAGTTCTGCTCACAAACTTAGCATGTGTTCATTATCCCTGGGCTTTGAGCTGCTGCTCCAAACTTAGAGTGGTTTAATATTTCTCTAGCGTTATCTAAGTGATACAGCAACTGATATAAACGCTCAGTGCTGCTCCGGTGTCAGGTAGGTTGCAGCCCATCCAAGATGAAGGGCATTCTTGCGCTGGTCTGCTTCCTGCCCTGTTTAACGTCTGGGACCCAGCTCTCCTTTCCGGGTAAGAGCAGATTTTTAAAATATTTTTTAAACTAAAATGTATCCCATTTGGATTTATGTGATGATAACAAAAAGGTGATTCAGGGTGAGATTTCTCTCCTGCCCAATAGCCTGGCAAAAATTATGGGTTCAAACGAGCCATTTTTGAGTGAACGCAGATGCCCAAAGCTCTGATTTTGCAAAAGCGAAATTCAGCCCTGTTCAGAGGGCCGGAGCAAGGTCTAAGCCAGGGGTAGGCAACCTATGGCACGCGTGCCGAAGGCGGCACGCGAGCTGATTTTCAGTGGCACTCACACTGCCCGGGTCCTGGCCACCGGTCCGGGGGGCTCTGCATTTTAATTTAATTTTAAATGAAGCTTCTTAAACATTTTAAAAACCTTATTTACTTTCCATACAACAATAGTTTAGTTCTATATTATAGACTTATAGAAAGAGACCGTCTAAAAACGTTAAAATGTATTACCGGCACGCGAAACCTTAAATTAGAGTGAATAAATGAAGACTCGGCACACCACTTCTGAAAGGTTGCCGACCCCTGGTCTAAGCATTGCTTACTTTTCACTTCCTAAGTGGTTCAGAAGGCCCCATGTTGGCCTCTTGCATAGGAGTGAATTTTACCCTTGTAGAATAATTTACCAACCAAGGGATGTGGTGCAGTCTCCATCCCTTGACAGCTTTAAATCAAGATTGGATGGCTTTCTAAAATACATGCGGTAGCTCGGCCACAAGGCATGGGCTGGATGCAGGACTCATTGAGTGATATTCCCGGGCTTGTGTTACGCAGGAAGTCAGACTGCTCCTAATGGTCGCTTCTGGGCTTAACATCCACGACTCTATGAAAAAAATAGACAAAAATCTGTTCCGTGAAAAGCTGCCGTTGGCCATCATCGGGGACAAATTTGGGCAAAACCACCCACCTCTTTGCTCACACTTCAGGCCACCTTTTAAATGTGCTCCGCACCCAGAATCGGCCCCCAGTTTTTAAAAGGATTCTGCTGCCATTATACGTGCCACCGCCAGACTTCCCGAGTGTCTGTTCCCACTCCAGTGCTGGATGGTCTAGTTCTAAAGCGCGGCAGCAAAATCGACACTTGGGGCTCTTCTTCAGTTGGGTCTGTACTCTGTGTTCTGGTAGCGCTTTGTGTTTTGCTGCAGGAGTATCTTGCAATCACTCTTTGCTTAATCTGTTACTAGCCTGGTGTACGTTCACCATCGACGACAGCTGCTCTTCCCCCCTGCAGGTTACTTTGTGCAAATAACCACCGTGTCACGTGCACTTGATCAAACCCGTGAAATCAAGTCGTAGCCACCTATGCACGAGCGCTTCAGAAATCCTACTTCAAGGAAGCCGACAGGCGGTTTCCCACTGATTTCAAGGGGGGCAGGATTTCACCCATGTTGTTTTCCATCTGGTTTCGTGGTCGGCTGCTTGCTTGTTTGTGCCGAGAACTTGTCCGTGGAGTTTCCGGCAAAGGCAGAAATATCGCTTCCCTGTTTCCCTTGTGTACTCGCGTAGAGCAAATGCGTAGCAAAGAGTGAAAGCCGGGATCCCAAGAACCTTCATGAATAATTAAGGTCAGATTTGTAGTTCTAACTTGAAAGGCGAAGGCTTGGCTGCCGTATCTACAGGCGGGAGCAGATTCTCCCCCGAGCTCCCAGAGATACGTCCATTTAGGGCTCATTAAAAATCCATGGATAGCGCTCTTGGCGGCAAAGCCTCTGATGGGATTTCAGCTCCGGCATGATTTGCTCTCAAGGCAGTTGAGTCTTGCTGTGCGCTGGGCAGGTGATATGGGGCAGTCAGGGCCAGCTGCCTCCAGGATGGGGAGCTGCTTCGGCCCACCTCTCCTTGCACGCACCCCAAGGACGGCGTTGGGGCACGAAAGAGAGAAGCAACATCCCCTGCTTCCCAGCTATATTACATTAACAGTGTCATTTCCCCTTCTTGTCGCCGAGGGTCTGCCGTGGGTCAGTATCCACCTCACCATTGGATAGAGGAACAAAGCTGGGGCACATAGAAAAATGCTCTGCCCGAGGTCTTCTAGTGAGTCAGTGGCGGAGCTGGGAACAAGGACCCAGGAGTCCTGGTTCCCGATCCACTGTGTAAAGCAGGCCCCCTGTCGATCGGTCCTTCCGGAGAGGGAGTCCTGGGGCTGTTCTGTACAGCTGTGGAGTCAAGCAGAGAGGGAAAGTTTAAGAAACCCCCAGAAAGGTGACAGTGATTTGAAGCGGGTCTGTGTCGAAGGGCTTCGTCCGTCTCTGGGATGGAAAATCCAGGAAACGCAGCTTCATCCGGCAATCAGCAGGGAGTGTGAAATGGCCGCAGTGGGAGAGGATAGCATAGAGACCAAGCCGAGGTGTGAAAGGAAACAGAGGGTAGACGGAGCTCATTCCCGATGGTCGGTGCTGGGTTCTCTCACACACATGAGAGGAAGTAGGCCCTACTCAGACACAGGGAGAATGGTGTGTATAGACAGTTGGGTATTAGGAATGGAGCACATGGAAGAGGGAAGCTGGAATCTCCCCTTTGGCTATATTGCCTGCACAGGGTTCCTTGGGAGTAAGTATTCCATAACAATGATGGCTTAGTGACTGTTCCAATCAGCACATTAGCTGGATGAACTGAATAAACCAGCCATCATGCCTTCAGTGAGCCAGCTACTCCTTTGAGCCGGGTAAGAGGGGAGTTGGGGACTGGTGCCGTACGTGCTCCTCTGTCCACGTTTCTAGCCCATGACCTTAGTATCTGGCCATGGGGGCGAGGCCATAGTGAACTCTGGTCCGTCTCTCTTTGCCATCCCAGGAGAAGGTGAGCCGTGGGAGGTCCCCTCGTTCTACTCTGTCTCCGACAGTGAGATCAAGAGTGTCTCTGAGACGCTGTACTCTGCCGACGTGAACAAGGCCACCAGCCGCGAGATTGTCCTCAACCTGCAGCACAAGATTTCCTCTGACCAGACCGGGGCAGGCCAAGACTACGCCAGCCAGAAGTGAGGGCATGGGGATGGGGTGCTGGGAAACCCACGTGTGTGGGATGTACAGATCAGGGGGGAGGGTGCGTTGAGGTTACACCAGATCCTTGCATGGGCAGAACCTTCCACAGCCACGTAGACATTCCCGCAGGGCAGACAGAGAGGAGTGCCACAGAGGTAGCACGCACATGCGGCAGACGGGTCTGGTCAGGGTGTGGGGGTGCACAAAGGGGTATGGAAGTGGTACCTAGGCCTCGTTCTAGCTCTCTGGTAGGGGTGCCTCCTTCTGCAGATCCCATTTATAACTATCCGAGAGGGACTAGTTAGTCTCTGGTCAGAGAGGAAGGATGGTCCAGTGGTTAGGGTACCAGCCTGAGACTTGGGTGACTGGGGTTCTATCCCTTGCTCCGCCACAGACTTCTTGGTGTGACCTGGGGCAAGTCACTTAGTCTCTCTGCCTCAGTTTGCCCTAGAGGGGTGGTGAGGATAAATGCATTAAAGATTGTGAGGCCCTCTGATGCTCTGGTGATGAGGCCCAGATAAGTACCTAAGGCAGAGTTATCTGTCCACCGGCTCTGCCTCCAATGCTCCGGCTGGGTCTGTGACCAGGAGCAGCATCCCTAAACCCCTCTCTCCGCTCTCCTGCCAGGCTTTTCAGCTACGTGGATGAGGATGCCCTCTTCTCCAAGCCCACCTTTGCCAGGCTCCTGGCTCTGCTGAATAACTACGAACGCATGACGGGCAAGGAGGAGGTGGTGACCACCTCCGAGAGCCAGGAGGTGGACGCTTTCCTGGATGAAATCTTCCAGACCCAGGTGATGGAGAAGCTGACCCAGTTCTTTCTTTCTAAAGGTAAAGCGCCGACTGTGCAGGTGGTGCACAGCTGGGTGACGACATGGGTTGTGTCTGCCGCCAGGCGCTAGAGGGACCATAGAGGGGCCTCGGCTCAGTGCAGGGTCCTGGAGTTCTGCCAGGTCCCGTGGAGACAGGCTGAGCTGTCAGGAGTCCAAGCAAGGAATTGCCTCCCCTCGCTGAGCCGATTTGTACTCGGTTCTGCTCTGTGTGGAGGAGCTGACCGTCCACCCCAACGTGAGGCCGCTGGGCGGGAGTTTTGGCTCTCTGCAGAATGCCTGTCCCTCTAGCTCGGCTCCCACCCGAGCCGAACGTAGCTCCCGGCACCTGCTGGCCGCCAGCGCCGGCAAGCAGGACTGCCTGTTCTCACCACAGCCGGCTCTCGCCTGTGAAGCTCACTGAGCGCGTCACTTGGAGAAGGAACATGTGTTTCTTGGTGTATTTCCCAACGCACCGTCTGCTAAATACCAAGCACGGCGCTCAAAAGCGGACCGTGAGAGCCGGCATCCGCAGCGCCCCGGTTGTCCCTCCCCGCTCAGCTGCTCGCCGCGAACAGTTGTCACAAATAGCACATGGCGTCCCGGTGCTTCGCTTCTGAGGCAGGAATGGGAAGATTCAGGCCACTAAAGACAAGGCTGCTGTTAAAACGAAGGCACACGGGGAACTCGCTGCTTGCCAGTGGGGGGCGTGTGCGACACAGAGGTAGTAGCTGGCACCTGCGCCCGACGGGAGTCTGCCAGCTGGGAGTGACAAAGGAGGAGGGAAATGTGCAGCGGAGGGGCAGTTTGCACGTTCAGAGAGGAGAGGGCGTGGGATTGGAGGGGAGGCAGCCTCCGTCCGGGGAGAAGGGCCCGTGTCCCGGCTACGAGGGTCTGATGTTCTCAATAGCGAGGAGGAATATCCGATCGCTCCGGGCCTCACCAGTTTTTACAAGTGAAGAGGTGGCGTATGACCCTGTTAAGTCCATGCCAGAGCCAGGCAGACAGCCTGCCGCCTCTCGCTGGGCTGATACCTAACCCATGGATTCAGACCAGCAGTGGGGCTCCAAGATCTCCCGTGGCTGGTGTCACGGAGTGTGGGGGAGACCAGGCCCTGCACCCCCGGCTTCCTGCGATTCACCTTGACTCTCAGCCAGCCAGTTAAACAGAAGGTTTATTTTGACGACAGGAACACAGTCCAAAACAGGTCTTGCCGATACAGACAACAGGACCCCCTTTAGTTAGGTCCATCTGGGGGCCCCAGGGAAGCCACAGCCCTGTTGGTCGGTGCACCCCTCTTTATTTCCCAGCCAGCTCCAAAACTGAAACTCCCTTCCGCAGTCTCCTTTCTGCCCTTTCCTCGGCTCCTCCCCCAGCCTTTGTCCTTTGTCCAGTTTCCCCGGGCAGAGGTGTCACCTGGCCTCCAACCCCCCTCCTGGGTTCTCATGTTACATGCTCAGGTATGTTCCCTTCCCCAATGCAGGCAGTCCCAGCAAAACTCCCCTGCAACCTTCCCAGGTTAATACTCCCCACTCAGCATTCAAATAACACATCAAGAACATTCCCACTTCGCACAGCTGGGCTATGGAAGAGCTCCCCAGCTCAGTCCCCGGGGAGCTCGCTGCATCGCCCTGCTGGAGACCCGCTCTGACACCCGCTCTCTCTCCCCGGGCCAGGTATCTATTTGTCGGAGAATGACTTCAAGGCAGACCTGAAGAAGATGTGGTTCGGGCTCTACTCGCGCTCGAAGGGAGTGGCCATGGACTCCTCTGGCTTCGAACACGTCTTCCACGGTACAGCGCTGCTCGCGGGGCGGCGGGGGGAGAGCTCCGATGAGGGCACAACACAAATCCACAGCTCCGGGGGCTGTCGGAAACATGAGGCTCTGGCATGCCCACTTGCAGAGCCCCTTCTGCTGGAGGGGACCCCCCTCCATACACTAGAGCTGGAAAGGTCAAACACGGGGGCGGGGGCCTAAAATCTGGCCCCTAATATTCAGGTTCCTGAGCAAGCAGCCTCATCTGCAGAGGTGCTGACCTGCTGAAAACTGCCTCAGGTCAGCCTCTGTGAAAATCAGGCTGTCACGGAGTCCCCGGGCGATGCTCTGGAACTGCTCCCCACAAAGCCAGTCAGGACTTCGGGGAGCCTCCTCTCCCTCAGAGCAGACTGTCTTCAGGGCAAGAAGCTCACATGGCTTCACCTCCTGGGTCTCTCCTGGGAGCATTCAGCATATGCCCCTCCGTGCGCTTCCCACAGCGAGTCCGCCCCGGCGGGGTCCTGGGGAAGCCAAAGGGTTCTGCACCCCCCACTTCGCAGTCAGACGTGACTCTCAGCCAGCCAGTAAAACAGAGGTTTATTAGATGACAGGAACACGGTCTAAAACAGAGCTTGTAGGTACAGTGGCGAACGGGACCCCTCGGCCGGGTCCATTCTGGGGTTCAGAGAGCCAGACACCCACGTCTGCCCTCACTCCTAGTCCCCAGCTAGCTCCAACTCTGAAAACCCCTCCAGCCCCTCCTCTCTGGGCTTTGTCTCTTTCCCGGGCCAGGAGGTCACCTGATCTCTTTGTTCACCTTTAGCTATTTCCTTGCAGGGGGGGAAGGGGCCCTGGCCATTTGTTGCCAGGGAGACAGAGTGTCAGTGATTTATGCACACTGGCCTTTCCCCACCACCTAGAGACTTAAGAAATGCATAGGGGAAACTGAGGCACCCACCCAGTATTCAGAGGAAACATTAAGAACAGTCCCACTTCGTCACATCTCTCCCCCCTTTGAGACTGAACTGAGCGAGGTCACTTTAGCCAGTGACCTTGGGAAGTTTGAACCCACCAACGTTCCCATGGATGCCCCATCATCTCTCCCATTCCTTGGTGGGAGTTACACCAGGACATTCCAGTTTCAGGCCCATCCGTGGGTATGTTGTGCTTGATGGCGCTTGCAGGCTGCATGTGGGAAGGTTTATGCGGCCTGTACCCTTTTGCCACCCCAATACCCCTGGGGTCTAAACTGAGATTGGGTCTTTTCCCAGCGCTCCAGTTTGGAGGGCTGCAATTCGAGCTCCCTTGGTTAAGAGCCCCCATCTTGACCTTTGCCACCCTCTGAACAGGTGTGTCTGTCTCCAGCAGCTCGGCATCAGCCCCTTGCATGTGACGCCGCCCAAAACAATACAGCTGCAGCTTTCTAAGGGCCTGCACCATGGTCAGGCATTTCTTCTCTGAGGCGGCATAGTTCTGCTCCCAGGGCAGCAGTTTCTTGCTCAGGTACCCGGTGGGGTGTCTCCCGCCCTTAGCATCGGCTTGCATTAGCACCGTGCCCAGCCCTGCGTCTGAGGCGCTGGTGAACACTGCAAAAGGCTTGGCAAAGTCTGGGTTTACCAGATTTACTGGGCCCTGGATTAGAGCCTCCTTCAGTATACAGAGAGCCCTCTGGCCCTGCTCGGTCCAGACCACCTCGTCTGGCTTACCCCTCTCACATAGCTCAGGGATGGGGGCAGCTAGGGATCTAACGTGGGGTACAAACCTCTGGTAGCACCCTGCCATCCTGATAAAGGCCTGGACTTGTTTCTTGGTCTGGGGAATGGGCCAATCTCTGATCATCTCCACCTTGCACTTTTCAGCTTTTACCATCAGTCCTGCCTCCTTGAGGCAGCCCAGCACCCTCTTCACCTGGGACACCTGTTCCTCCCAGTCTGGCTAAAGACACACATGTCATCGACGTATGTCAGGGCCAAGTCCTCTATCCCCCTCAGCTTGTCTAGAATCTCCCCAGGCCTAGGCATAGGGTAGGCATCAGACACGGTGATGGCTTTAAGCTTCTGATAGTCCCCACAAAACCAGATCATCCTGTCTCCCTTGGGGACCAGCCCCACGGGTGAGGCCCATGGGCTGTTGAACGGCTGGATCACATCTAAAGCCAGCATGTCCTTGATCTCTCTCTCTAGGTTCTGGGCTGCTTTCCCAGTGACTCTGAACGGGGAACACCTGATGGGGAGATTGGCTCCCACCTCAGGGAAGAGATCCACACAGGGGTCTTCCCCCTTCTCCTCCCATACAGCAGCTCGAAAGGGAAGAACCCTGTGGATTCCTGGGGCACCACCAGCTGCCTCCCGATTCCCCACAGTTCTACTTCCCCTTGGGGAGCCCATTCCTGGTACAGGAATCCCTTCTCCCACAGGACTCTGTCCCTGCAGCCTTCCCCAAGGGGGTTTGCAGCGCTGTGGCCAGCAAGTTCCCTCAGCTTCTCCAAGGAGGGATCCCTCTGCAGCTCGGTCTGGAATTCAGCTGCTGGGGAAGGGAGTGGGACCTGCTCCCTCTCACTGGCTGGGCCTGGGGTCACAGCCCCCCTGAGCCCTGTCCCTGGTAGCTCCCTCCCTGCTGTGTAATCACTTCCCAGCAGCACGTCTGGACCAGGCAAACCTGGTTGGCAGCCGACCTGCCCTGCCTGTGTCCCCCCCCCCCCCCCCCCCCCTCAGCCGGGGTCTCAGCTCCCACCATGCCCAGCACTGTCCTTGTTGTCCCAGTGGGGGCAGGCAGCGAGCTCTCTGCTCTGGTCACAGCATCAGAGCCATCATGAGCCCCCTCTCCGGTGTGCAGGGGGGCGGGGAGCATCTCTCCCTCCCACTCAGCCCCAGGGGTCTGGTTACAGGTAGGCAGGTATCCTGAGCCCAGCAGCCCCTCCCTCCTGCCAGCCAGGTCATTTGCATTTTCACTGACCATTTCCTCTTAGCCAATTGGTTCCCTGGATTCAAATTCAAATCCTCGGCCGTTACAGGGGCAGGGCCTGGATCTTGTCCCAAAGAGACACAGTCACCCCCCAACAGGACCTCACAGCCGATATCCTGGAGAGCCCCAACCACCAGCCAGCCCGACCCCTCCTGGGTCTGCACAGGGATCCGGGCTATAGACAGGGCGAGGGGCTTCATCCCGGGGACCTTCACCCAGGTCACACAGCCCCTCAGCATCTGTGGCTGCACCACCTGGGGCCCGACAACAGTTCTCTCTGTCCCAGGGTCTCGCCACCCCAGGCATGTCTCCCCATTGACCCCCACCTTCCGCTCCCACTGGGGGTCCGAGGGGCCTGAGTCTCCTCGAGGAGACTCCACACAGACATATAGGCCAGGGCCAGGAGTGGGAGCCTGTCCACCACCCCACCCATCTGGCTGACAGCATCTATGGCCTTGGGACCCAGCAAGGGGGCTAGATACCGGGGCTTTTCCGCAGGGTCCCCCTGGTTCAAATCACCAGCCTGCGTGAAGGCCGTGCGGTGGGCATCCACATCCCCCCCCCCCTTAACCAGGGGCAGCAATTTAGTGTCGAGGCTCCCTGCGGAACTGGCAGCCCGGGGTCTATCCCCACTCACCCCTGAGGAGCCCCCTATGCCTCTCCGCTCCACCATCGCCAGTCCATGCTGCTGTTGCTTTTCCTGCAGCTTTTCCTCGGGCTCTTGCTCTCTCTCACGGTCCTCTCGCTCTCAGACTCAGCTCCAGTCCCATCTGTGTCCGATCCCCTGATGGGGAACCCGATCGTGAAGACCCCCGTCTGGTTGGGGACCAGACTCTGGGGAATGCCTGGCTACTGCTCCAGCTGCTCCCAGATCCTCTTGTAGCCCCGTCTGGGTCAGGAATCTGCTCCTTAGAGCGGTCCTCATCCTCCAGCTGCACAATTAACTGAGCCTTGGTGAACTTCCCAATGCGTAACCCTCTCTTTTTGCACAGGATCACAATGTCCTTCTCGAGGAGATGGTGATAGGCCATCACTCCGCTGTTCCCAAGTTGCTTTGGACTCAGAGGCCCGTGTGCTCTCAGCTCCCCCATGGTTTCCAGGAAGAACCCCTAGTGTGCCAGCCCTTCTTGTGGTCACCACCTCTTTGCCAGGGTCGAGCTTCAGACTCCGCCCCTGGGACCGCTCGCTGCAATCGCCAGGGGAACCCTGTTACTGCAAAAGTCCTTCTCTCTCCCAGGGTCGAGCGGCAGGCTCCTCCGCCCCGAGACTTCTTGCTGCAGTCCTCAGGGGGACCCCGTTACTCCAACAGTCCTTCTCGCTGGTCACACACTCCTAGGGGTTAATCGCCCCCTGAAACTGTCCCCCCTCTGTTTTACTGCTCCTCAGTCACTTACTGCAAGAAGCGCCATTCACGGGGTGCCATACATCCCACCGCTGCCACCAGTTGTCACGGAGTCCCCGGGCGATGCTCTGGAACTGCTCCCCACAAAGCCAGTCAGGACTTTGGGGAGCCTCCTCTCCCTCGGAGCAGACTGTCTTCTGGGCAAGAAGCTCACACGGCTTCACCTCCTGGGTCTCTCCTGGGAGCATTCAGCATATGCCCCTCCGTGCGCTTCCCACAGCGAGTCTGCCCAGGCGGGGTCCTGGGGAAGCCAAAGGGTTCTGCACCCCCCACTTCGCAGTCAGACGTGACTCTCGGCCAGCCAGTAAAACAGAGGTTTATTAGATGACAGGAACACGGTCTAAAACAGAGCTTGTAGGTACAGTGGCGAACGGGACCCCTCGGCCGGGTCCATTCTGGGGTTCAGAGAGCCAGACACCCACGTCTGCCCTCACTCCTAGTCCCCAGGTAGCTCCAACTCTCAAACCCCCTCCAGCCCCTCCTTCTCCCGGCTTTGTCTCTTTCCCTGGGCCAGGAGGTCACCTGATCTCTTTGTTCACCTTTAGCTATTTCCTTGCGGGGGGGGGGGGGGGGGGGGGGGGGAAGGGGCCCTGGCCATTTGTTGCCAGGGAGACAGAGTGTCAGTGATTTATGCACACTGGCCTTTCCCCACCACCTAGAGACTTAAGAAATGCATAGGGGAAACTGAGGCACCCACCCAGTATTCAGAGGAAACATTAAGAACAGTCCCACTTCATCACACAGGCCACATGTTTAAGAAGAAGCAGCCCGAGCTCTGGGGACAGCCCTTTGGATCCATAGATCTCCAAGCGCGTTCCAAAGGAGGCTGGTATCATTAGCCCCCTTTTACAGATGGGAAACTGAGGCACAGACAGGGATGCGCCTGGCCCACGTTCGCCCACCAGGCCAGTGGTAGAGGTCGCTGGGAACAATCATGGGGATGTCATTTCTGCCAATCGTACAAGCGTGAAGGGGGATGGGGGGGAGGTCAATCATTGGGAATATGCCAAGGGGCCAATTTGACGTGAAAGCTGAAATGGAACAGACTAGGTGTGCCGGTCTGATAAGTGGCATAGCCAAGCCTAGGGTGGGATTTCCTGGGGATAACCCCCTTGTACTGAGTCCCGGGGTGGTGTTGGTGGCCTGCAATACACACATGACTCTGGATAATCTGGTGGACCCTTCTGGCCGTAAGCTGCATGGCTCTGAGTTTAACGCTGGGTCTTTTCGGGCCGGCTTTTACCTTGGACAGCATTTCTCAGGTCAGGACACTTAGTTATTCTCAGCCACTCAACAGGATATTAATTCACCCCGACCCACATTAGCACGTAGCCCACGGTGTCGAGACGACAGATGTTCTAGGTCCCTGCTGAACAGACAGATACAGCCCCGCGAGTGATTGTCCTAAAGTGCCTTGCGGTCAGGCAGTTGTACCGGAGAACTTCACGGATCCCCGCGTACGCTCAGGATCCCCGGGGGGGATGGGGACTCAGGGGAAAGTGATGAGAGGCTGGAAGAAGCTGAGGGGCCCATTGGGAAGGGCACAGGGTCTGCGGGAAGCCGTCGGTGGCGCTGCCTGCTCTGGGGCGGGATGGGAAATGAGCCAGAAACAGGCCGGGACTCCAGCTCTGCGTCCTCTCGCCTGCAGGTGAAATCAAGAGCAGGAAAATCTCAGGTTTTCACAACTGGGTCCATTACTATGAGCTGGAGAAGAACGGGCAGATCAATTACCTGAGCTACAGCTACGATGGACCTGTGAGTGCTGGGGGGAGGGCGTCCACTGGGCCTACCTCGGCACGGCTCCTACCCGCCCGATCCAGGGGGAGGCGGCTCCCAGCCCGGCCCAGCTCAGCATGGCTTCTAGACCGGAGGGAGGATCCCTTTCTGCTCACCTGCTCGACCTGCTGCCTCCTGGCCCCACGTGGGGTCTGGGATCAAGTCTCAGTCCCAGTGGCGGAGTGAGGGGGGCTTGGTGAGTCCCTTTGCAGGCCCAGCACAGACGGGGGGACAAAGTCTCCTCCCATGGAGTCCTGAGCCATCGCAGTCCAGCCGTCGGCTGGCGAGCGGGCTGCCTGGCGTCCCTGCCTGGCGCTGGCTCATTGGGTAGCGAACCGGTGCCGTCCTTTATCCCATGCGCCCTCTTGAGATAGTTTCCAACTGGAGACAGCCCAGAGTACCCCCTGCCAGGGGCACCCACCTCTTGCGTCCCCTTGTCTGGTTGCAGTGGACCGGCTACCCTGACATCATGGCCTTCCAGTACCGCTGGACGGGTTATCTGAAGAGCGTCGGCTCCTTCTTCATTGGCTCCAGCCCCGAGTTTGAGCTGGCCGTGTACACGCTGTGCTACAAAACCAGGCCCAACAAGCTGTGAGTATCAGAGACAATGCCAGGTAGGCCGGGCCCCAGTGGGGGTGTCGCCCCCGAAGAGGCACCGGCTCAGGGGGACGGATTTTCAGGTCATTTCTGGTAGCAATTGTTGTACTTTTAAAAAACTCTTCGTTGTGCGTAAAACCCTTTGAGAAGCCTGCGAATGTCTCCTTCCCCGCAGGCTTTTGTGGCAAAGGCCATCATAGAGCAGGCGGAGCTGGCAATCCGGACTCCTGGGGAGTGGGGTGTAGTGGTTAGAGGGGGTGGGAGTCAGGACTCCTGGGTTCTCTCCCAGCTCTGGGAGGGGAGTGGGGTTTAGTGGTTAGAGCAGAGGGGCTGGAGTCAAGACTCCTGGTTCTATCCCCAGCTCTGGGAGGGGAGTGGGGTCTAGTGGTTAGAGGGGGTGGGAGTCAGGACTCCTGGGTTCTCTCCCAGCTCTGGGAGGGGAGTGGGGTTTAGTGGTTAGAGCAGAGGGGCTGGAGTCAAGACTCCTGGTTCTATCCCCAGCTCTGGGAGGGGAGTGGGGTCTAGTGGTTAGAGGGGGTGGGAGTCAGGACTCCTGGGTTCTCTCCCAGCTCTGGGAGGGGAGTGGGGTTTAGTGGTTAGAGCAGAGGGGCTGGAGTCAAGACTCCTGGTTCTATCCCCAGCTCTGGGAGGGGAGTGGGGTCTAGTGGTTAGAGGGGGTGGGAGTCAGGACTCCTGGGTTCTCTCCCAGCTCTGGGAGGGGAGTGGGGTTTAGTGGTTAGAGCAGAGGGGCTGGAGTCAAGACTCCTGGTTCTATCCCCAGCTCTGGGAGGGGAGTGGGGTCTAGTGGTTAGAGGGGGTGGGAGTCAGGACTCCTGGGTTCTCTCCCAGCTCCGGGAGGGGAGTGGTGTCTAGTGGTTAGAGCAGGGGAGGATGGGAGTCAGGACTCCTGGGTTCTCTCCTAGCTCTGGGAGGGGAGTGGCGTCTAGTGGTTAGAGCAGGAGGGACTGGGAGTCAGGACTCCTGAGTTCTGTCCCCAGCTCCGGGAGGGGAGGGGTGTCTAGTGGTTAGAGCAGGGGGGACTGGGAGTCAGGACTCCTGGGTTCTCTCCCAGCTCTGGGAGGGGAGTGGGGCCTAGTGGTTAGAGCAGGGGGCTTGGGATCAGGATTCCAGCCTTCTCAGCATTGCCAACCCCAAGTGTTCAAAAGACAGGATTGGCTTAAACACTGTGAGGCTTCTAAGAGATACCACACGTGGGGACACATTTGTATCGCCCTGCGGGGCGCACTCAGGGCGACGTGGCTCTGGACGGCCTCCCCAGCGGCCTCACGTCCATCTCCTTGCAGGTGCACGCTCAGCCTTGGCGGGAAATCGGCTCAGATTCAGACTTACTCCTGGACCAACTCGGAGTACGGCGCAGGCAAGCGGTACCTCGCCTCCTCGTACCCCAACTCCCCCTGACCCTCCCCCCCGGGCACCACAACAATAAACCTTTGCCTCGCTCAGCCGCTCCCTCTTGCCTTTTGTTTTCAGGGTCCCAAGTGGGGGACTTCCCCCCGCCTGCAAGCGTGGCGCCTGCTGCTAGTTTCTTGCAGCGATTGTTGTTCGGGGAGGGTGCATACCTGGCCTGTTATGTGACACTAGGTAATAACTGTGTCCAGTTTTGGGCCCCACACTACAAGAAGGATGTGGAAAAATTGGAAAGAGTCCAGCGGAGGGCAACAAAAATGATTGGGGGGCTGGAGCACATGACTTACGAGGAGAGGCTGAGGGAACTGGGCTTGTTTAGTCTGCAGAAGAGAAGAGTGAGGGGGGATTTGATAGCTGCTGTCAACTACCTGAAGGGGGGTTCCAAAGAGGATGGATCTAGACTGTTCTCAGTGGTGGCAGATGACAGAACAAGGAGCAATGGTCTCAAGTTGCAGTGGGGGAATCTAGTTGGATATTAGGTGTAGCGGGGTGATCACCCACTCCTGCCCTGAAGGGCTTAAAACAGCCCTGGGAGAGGGCTGTGGCAGGGAAAGCAGCTAATAGGCTGATTGGGGAAGTAGCCGCAGCTGGGCCACGCCCCAATCAGGCCTCAGCTGTCCCTATATAAGAGGCTGGGAGCCAGGAGCTCAGCAGTCTCTCTCTAGCTGTAGAGGGAGAGGGACCTGAGCAGAGCAGGGCTGGGGAAAGGCAGAGGAGCTGGGGAACTCCAGTCTGGAAAGCCCCAGGCTATGGCCTAGCAGAAGGCCCACGGGTACTGGGGGTTGCAGAGGGCAGCCCAGGGGTAGGCAAAGACAGCAGGTCCAAACCCAACCTTGCCGGTGATGAGTAGGCTGATCTGCAGACTGCCCCAGGGCGTGGGGGCTAGACAATGACTGGCAGTGGCCTTATACTGAGTAGAGGTGGGGATAGGAGGTGGGGGTTCCCCTGAGAGTGAGGGGTTACTGCCAGGGGGCAGCACCCCAGATAACGGGGCACCGGAGTCCAGGGAGGGACGCGGGGGCCCAGCGGCAGTGGGGCACCGGCCTGCAGGGGGCGCTCTGGAGGCTGGATGAGCTAATTTCCAAGACGACCAGCAGGAGGCGCCGCAGCGGTGAGTCTCACATCGCTACATTAGGAAACACTATTTCCCTAGGAGGGTGGTGAAGCACTGGAATGGGTTCCGAAGGGAGGTGGTGGAATCTCCTTCCTTAGAGGTTTTTAAGGCACGGCTTGACAAAGCCCTGGCTGGGATGATTTAGTTGGGGTTGGTTCTGCTTTGAGCAGGGGGTTGGACTAGATACCTCCTGAGGTCCCTTCCAACCCTGATATTCTCTGATTCTATGAACCTCGGGCAAGTGCCGAGATAATTTAGTCCCCAGCAGGCCCCAGGGGTAATGCGCCGTGTGCGCCTTGTCCGGCTCCGTTTGGAGCTTGGAACGGGGGTGGTAGTGGTGGTAGGGGTCATGAGTCAAGCTTCTGCCTTGTGGGTTGTGCTGCTCTCCGAGCTGCCCTGGCCGGGAGCCCCTGGGAGCAGCCAGCCACTGAGCTCTCCCTGGTAAAGCAGCCCGGCTAATGGCCTGCCCCATTGTCGCTGTCCATGGTGATGGCAGTGAGGTCTCCAGGTGGAGTTTAGCTGGGAAAACATCCCTTATTGCTGCACAGGGGCCTGAGAGCTCCTGACTAGGCAGCAAACAGGCACAGATGCCCTGGAAAAGCCGGGCTTCCTCCCTGTCCTGCAGCTGTCCTAACCGTTCCCAGGCTCCAGGGGGCAGGCAGATGTCAGGGGATCTCCCTTGGCAGGCCGCTGGCCAGGCCCTGGTAGTGCTCCTGAGAGATGCAGACCCCTCTCCGGCATACACACACCTCCCTTGCTCCAGAGAAGGGGCATTTTCCTCGCCCTAATCAAGCAGGCAGCCCCGGTGAGTGCAGGGCCTGGCCCTTCGGCTCCAGCGCCTGTGGCAGCAGTAATCCCAGCTGTCCTGACGGCTGATGCAGTTTGTGGCCAAATCCATCTCCTCTGCGCCACGAAGACCCCTTAATCACCCGCAGAGGCCGGGGCAGCTAATGAGAGCTGCAGTGAAGAAAGGCACAAACCTAGGATGCCTGGCGGGGAGCGAAGCCTTTTGCCTTCCTGCAGCCTGCTCCTGAAATCGGTGGCAAAACTCCAGTGGAGCAGGCCTTTAAACAGCCATGCCCGGGGACGGCCTTGGATCCATCTCATCATTAGCAGCTCAACTAGCCCGTCCTATGATGACCGCAGGGATCCAGAAACACTTTATGGGCCTAGAACTCTCCCGTCGCGACCAAAGGCGGCTGTTCTGCTGGGCGGTTGTCATGAAAGCAACTGCTGGGTCTGCCCGGTGAACCCGCCGCCACCGTCCCCCGCCAGTAGAGCCGCTGGCCCAGACGGGTCAGGCAGGCCGTGGGGAAATGGAGGACAAATTCAGCAGGGCTGCAAACAGAGCAGAGGCCGGGGATGTGCACGGCTTGTGATGTCAAGGGCTGGGTGGGGAGAGCCGTTCCTGTTCAAACAGAGGGTCCCCTCTATTTTCAGGGGGGCCCGACTGAAATGTCCCGAAGGGGCCTGCTTTCCAGAGGGAGGGGGCTCAGCACATTCTAAGAACCAGGCCCCTTGGAGGTGTGCCCCCTCCCCCCACAACCAGAGACTTCCCAAATCACTTCTTCTGTCTGGGCTCCAACGCCGTCTCTCTTTCCCCACCTTGCTGTGCCGAGCTGCGACGCGCGGCCAGACCCTGCTGTGCTGCGTGTGATTTCCCTGGCAGCGCCTCTGATTTTGCAGGCAACAGAAAGACCCCTGCAAAGCGTAACGCTGCTGGGGATTTATGGCTTTCGGCGTCAATGCTGCCTGATAGCTTCATGGCTGCCGGTCACTGGTGCCTGGTGAATGGGGAGGTCGTGGCTTGACTTAGCAGCCTGCGAACTGGCACCGTTTGCTCACTGCCAGCTGCGTCTTCACTGGCCGTTTTAGGCTCGTAATTCCGCCTGGCAATAGCCCCAGTGGGAAGTGCAGCGTAGCCTGGGTTCGGGCGTTAATATTGTCGCCCCTCTGCCAAGTGGGAGCCGATTTTGAGGCCTCCCCATGGGAAGAGAAGTCAGCGCGGTGGACTCTGGGTCTTTTCTTAGTGTCACTTGTAAGCATTGAACCAGTTAGAACCGAAGGCAGAGAGCAAACTCGCCCGCTGCTTGCAACTGCTGGCCCCCGACGAATGTGCATCACAAAACGAACAACAATGCAGCGTTGCTTCAAAGACTGAACTCCGCTTGCATGCGACGCAAAAGGCAGCAGCTCCATTGGGTGTCTCCTGCTCTAACAGTGTACACAGGGCCGGACTTGAGTCCTGGCAGAGTCAGGAGACCAGAGGATCAGAGTCCGAGACGGGCCAGAGGGCAGCCGGAGAGTCAGATACCAGGAGATCAGAGACTGTAATGCCATAACCAGCCCCACCCAAATTCACCGTCATTAGCGCTCTTCAAACCACGCCCCAGACCGCAAAGCTCACATGATGAGAACCAGGGTGGGTGAGAGGGCCACCAGGTGGCGCTCGAAGGCGCCAGATTTGCAAAAGTGCTCAGCCCCCAGCAGCTCCCATAAGGTGGGAGAGGTGGTGATTGGGGGGGAAATACGCCATTGTTCCCCGTGGGGAAAGGGATCCTCCATTGCTCTGGGAGGGAGCCGCTGGGTGCCAGATGCTTTTGAAAAGCTGTCTGCTTCCGTTCGCTGCCTAGCCGGGAGCTGAGTAAAACTGAAAACCCAGGTCTGCTTAGCAAGCTGCTGTGTTGATTGAAACATCATCTCTTCAAGAGGAAGCCAGCGGAGGTAGGAGGCTGGCACTTCCTACCTCTCTGCGGTGCACTCTGACGACGGCCTGCACCTTTCCCCGGCCAGGGTTGTGCAACTGACAAAATCCCCCCACGGGAGGAAAGGGCTGAGGGGGGGCTTTCCTGGGACGGGAGAGACACCCATTCAGCATTTCCTGCACCACAGGCAAGAGCGTTGTGTTCCCCTGTGTTCACCAGCATCCAGCCGACTCATGGACTGCCTGTAAGCATGGCGGGCAGACCGCCTTCTTCCCCTTCACTGGGACTGGCTCTGCATTACGGATGGGGACGGCACATGAACGCTCAGCGTCCCGGTGCTGTACAAAACACAAATGCTGCTCTGGAGACCCTCGCTGCTTCTTGCAAAGGGAGGTGAAATGCAAACTCAGCCCAGAGCTGGATCTAGACCCGTGGAGGCTTGACTCCCAGATCGCCGCTAAAGTCAGGGCCCCTTACGGCTGTGAATAAAACCTTCCGAACGTGGAAGTCTGCAGACAGCCTGAGATGACAGCCCAGAGAGGGGTGTAAAGGGTTGTTGTTCACCTCAATGGGTGTTTACTCTGAAACCTAACAATGGCAGTAATTTGAGCAGAAACATCCAGCTCACATGATTCTCCCACAATATCCCCCCCGGCCCCCTCCCAATGTTAAAAACTCCAGCTCTGGATCCCTTACAACAGGACCAGATGCACCCTGCCACCCAGCCGCCAGCTCTAACCACGAGACCCCACTTCTGGCTTGAGAATTTATGATGCAGGGGTCACCATGGATAAACAACTCAGCATGAGCGCCCAGTGCGATGCCGTGGCAGAAAGGGCTAAACGGGAGTACTGAACAGGAAGTGGGAGGTGATTTTGCTCAGTCTATGGGGTTGGTGAAACCAGTCCTGGAATCCTGCATCCTGGTCTGGGGTCCCCATTTTAAAAAAGGATGTTGGGTAATTGTCATGGATGCAGAAAAGAGCCACAAAACCGATTTGCAAGCCCGAGAAAATGCCAGACAGTGAGAGACTCAAAGAACTTGTCAAAAAGGAGATTAGGAGGGGACCGGATTACAGCGTCTAAGTACCTTCACGGGGAGAAAACCTCGGGTCCCGCAGGCAGGGCCACCCAGAGGATTCAGGGGGCCTGGGGCAAAGCGGGGGAGCTCCGAGTCGGCAGCGGCATTTCCGCAGCGGGGGGCCCTTCAGTCACTTCTTGTCTTCGGCAGCACTGAAGGGGGGCCCCCCCACCGCCGCCGAAGACCAGGAGCGACTGAAGGGCCTCCCGCCGCCGAAATGCTGTCAAAGACCCGGACCGCCGCCGGGTGAGGAAAGGGATTCTCGGCCAGGGCTCACAGGGCCCCTGCGGGGCCTGGGGCAAATTGCCCCACTTGCCCCCCCCCCCTCTGGGCGGCCCTACCCGCAGGGCTCTTTGTCCTAGCAGAGAAAGGCAGGACGTGAACCAATGGCTGGAACTGAAGCCAGACACATTCCAATTAGAAATAAGGCCCCAACTTTTAACAGTGTGGGCGATTAAGTGCTGGAACAAACCACCAAGGAAAACGGGGGAGTCGCGATCGCCTGTTGCCTTCAGCTCAAGGCTGGAGGCCTGGCAAGAAGAGAGACGTTCGGCCAGACAAAAGTTACCGAGTCCAATGCAGGCATAACTGGGTGAAATGTACACGAGGTGTGAGCCGACAGGATCTAATGGTCCCTTCTGGCTTTAAACTAGGAATCTAGGAATTAGCAAGGCCCTGCAATACTATAGTGATGGTCACCCTGGAAATAAGTGAGATAGATTAGATAGATAGAGGGGGTGCATGGGGATAGATAGATTAGATAGAAGGGGTGCATGGGGATAGATTAGATAGATGGGGCGTATGGGCCTGGATAGATAGATAGATAGGTAGAGGGGGTGCATAGGATAGATAGATTAGATGAGATGAGATGGACCTGAGTGGATGAGATATATGCGTATGGCTGGGGATGTACAATGTTTGTGCACACGGGCGGATCATATACGTGTGTGTGTGTGTATGTGTGTGTGCACGCGTGCATTTTTGGGCCTGTATGTGTGTTCGTGGGTGGGTGCACGGTTACATTAGGGTGCCTGTTTACATGCAGGGGGGTGTTTATGGATCGCTAGCGAGGTGTGTGCGGATGAATGTGTGCGCGTGGAATGTGTGTGCATGGATGACCGTATGTGTTTGTGTGTGGATGGCTGATACCTATGTGCAAGGACAGGTGGGTGTGGGTGTGCGTGTGCGTGTGGAATGCATGCCTGCAGGGTGCACGGAAGACGTGTTTGTGTGGGTGCATGTGTGGTGGACATGTTTGTGTGGATGGATGTGCACACAGGTATGTGCACAGATGGCTTGCTTGTCTAGATGGACGGGTGTTAGCGTGCGTGCATGGGTGGGTGCGTGCACCTGTGTGCACGGCGAGGCGTGTGCACGGATGGGTGTGAGTGTGCGGCTGGCACGTTTGGATGTGGGGTGGGTGGGTGCATGCACACAGGTGTGCGCGGAGAGGGTGTGTGCAGGGATAGGCGTGTTCGGCTGGGTGTGTCCCTGCGTAGCCATATCTGGGTGCCGCCGAGATGAATGAAATAATTACACGTTGCGGGGAGCCAATGTTCCAAACACTGGCAATGAAGCAGCCCGACGAGCTGCTCCACCCGCTGTGGGAGTTCCCTGCTCCTCCTGGGAACCTGCGGGGTGTTTCACAGGCCCCAGTCCTCGCCGAGCGACACCCTGTGCGTGCTGTCAGAATCAGGTAGGGCGACGGAGGCTGAGCGCGGCTGGTTTGGGTGACGCGCGACTCAGGAAGTGGAGCGGAGACAGAGCTAGACAGAGCCACAGACCGAGCCGGATGGGCCGGGGCCCCTTTCATTTTTAAGGAGGATCTGGGTACTTTTGGTCTCGGGGGGCCCTGGGGGCTAAGCCATGGGCAGAAGATCCAGACGCAGCCCTGCCAGGAATTAGCAGACGGGGCGAGGGGCCTGGGACCATGAACGTGCAGAAGCAGTTGATGTCTGCAGCCATCCGCCTGGAGGCAAAGAGGCACGAGGGGGTCAAACTGCATCTGAACAAAGTTTTCCGCCTGGTGGAACGGGTGAGCGACCAGCAACTGAAGAACAGCATCAAGGCCTCGCTGAGCATCGTCCGAGGTAAGCGGCGGGCGCGCGGCTGGGCTGGGTCCTCTGCCCCACGGAGGGGCTGGCGCGCAGGCGACCACAAGAGACTCTGCTTTCCCGGGGCAAAGGCACGCGGCGGCTGGATCGCTGAGTCTGGGGAGGCGCTGGTGGGAAGCCGTCCAAATGGCTCATCCCAGCCCGGCGCTGAAATGCACAACGCTCGGCGGCTCGCAGAGAGCTGGGATGCGGGGCATAGAGCGCAGAGCAACCTGTCGCTCTTCCCCGGATGTCCCTCGTCAGTGTCACGCAGCTGCAGGGCTCCTGCGTTCTCGGGGCAAGTCCCTGCAGCTCTCTTTAGGAGGTGGCCTCTCGGCTTGGGTGGCAGGGGACGGGGAGGGTCCGGGCAGGCGAGGGCGATGCAGGGGGCAATCGGAGCAGGCCCAGGCAGTGGCTGGTGGCGGGGACGAGCGTTAGGCTGGCGCTGGAGGAGACCGTAAGCGATTCGCTCTGTGCAGCGTCAGGTCCATGCTGTTGGGACCAGGCTGGCGCTGCCAGGGGCACACGGGCTTTCCCTCCTCCCTTGCGTGGTTCTGGCTGCTGTGTAAAGAGGCAGGCGATCCCGCAAACGGCTGGGGAGGTGGGGGGGAGGGGAGAGAGTCCCATGGTGGCGCAGAGACGCGTCGGTTAGACTGCTTTCCTGTGGGTTTCTGGAGCCTCCTGCGATCGGTGGGGGAGGGCAGCTGGGGTAGGCATCCGTCACGCAGGCCTCCTCTGCCCCAAACAACCTGCCCCAGGCTGGTGTCCCAGGCACGCAGGGCGGTCCCTAGATGGGGATGGTCTCTAGATGCAGATGCCGGAGGGCTGGCCAGGGCAGGGCTCCCTCCAGAGCCCGCCTAGTTGGCTGGAGGGGACTCTGCCACCCTGCCCACCCCGGCAGCAGCCATCAAACCCCAGCCCCTTCTGGCAATGCCCGAGGATACTGGGCTGGTAGCAGCAGCATCTAGGCCCTGGATCTCCCCCTGTGGCAAGAACTGCGCTAGGCCCCGGGGCTGGCGTTGGGAGCGGGTCCGGGGCCAGGAGCCTGCTGCCCCCCTGTTCTCAGTGGGTACACTGCAGCAGCCCCGGGGCACTGCCCGCCAGCGGAATGGGGGAGGGAGGCAGGTGTCACGGACTCACAGGTCGTGCCCACTCTTGGCCCCGTGCGGGCTGTGTGTGTGTGTGGGGGGGTGCCCCTTTCAGTGAGACAGCCCTTCTCGGGGGTCCACTCTCTCCCGGGGTTAGGTCCCTCCACCTCCTGGAGCCACACCTCTCTGAGCCTCAGGGAGTCCCCTCGCTCTGGACCCCCGGGGCCTCCACTCCCAGAGGGAATAATGCAACCCTGATCTCTAGCCCGGAGCGAGACTCGGCCAGCGTAACACAGGAGGGGTTATTGAGAGTTGAACACAGCACAGGAAACTCTCAGGGCCTCAGGCCTGGCCTCCCTCAGCACAGCACATCCAAGTCTCCCCTGCATCCAGGTGGGCTCTGGCTGCTCCCCCTCTCCAGCCCCGAGCCCCCCTGCTTCCCAGCAGGGCATCTGCCCCAAGCCCCACCTCTGTCCATTGTCTTCTGTCCAGGTAAACAGAGTCGTCTGGGCCTCCTCTCCCCTCTTCTGTCCTCTGGCCCCTCTGGCTGGAACCGGCTGGTCAGGTCACCGGGGTCCTCTCTTCGCAGCCCATTGTCCTCCCACTGGCCAGAACCGACTGCGACTCCTGAACTGGGCCTCCAGGTCACCAGTCGCTGGGGTGTCCATTCTCCAGGCCATTGGCTGGGGTCCCAAGTTCCCTCTCCGGTCCCCTGCAACAACAAACTCCCTCTCCCCTCACCTCGTTAAACCAGTAACCCCCAGGGAAACTGAGTCCCACCCCCTCTGCATTCAAACCATTGGAAAAACCAAGAAACTCCCTCACTTCGTCCCATCTCTCCCAACTTCGAGTCTGAACTGAGCGGGGTCACTTAGCCAGTGACCTGGGGAAGTTCAGGGTCCCCGCCCCGTGATAAAGCATCGGCTATAACATTGGCACTCCCCCTCACATGGGCCACCTCCATGTCATACCCCTGGAGGAGCAGGCTCCATCTCAGCAGCTTGGCATTGGCCCCTTTCATTTGGTGCAGCCACGTCAGGGGCGAATGGTCGGTGCACACGGTGAAGCGCCGCCCAAGTAGATACAGCTGCAGTTTTGTAAGGGCCCACACCATGGCCAGGCATTGCTTCTCTATGGCCGGCACAGCAGGGGACACCAGCCACCCCGGGGACATCCCGCTCCCTGTGCCCCGGAGCCGCCAAGCGAAAGGCGCATCCCTTCCCAGGGAGAGCGTGCGGCGGCGTCTGACCCTCAGCAGCTTGCCAGCTCTCTCGCAAGCAGCCGCTGCAGCAGCTGGCTGACACACTCAGCCCCTTCCCAGGTCTCTCGTCGTCAGCTCTGTCCCACTTGGCCATCCAGAGACGTTCCTTTCACGTTGGCAACAGCCGGTCCTGACAGCTGGAAAGTTCCCTCCGCCCCAGCCTCTGCAGGGAGTGGCTCCTCCCCTCTGCACACGCGTGTGCACACACAGGTGCTTGTGTGCAGTCACACCTGCCCTCGCTCACACCCACGGGCAGGCACGCGCTCCTACGTGTGTGCAGCCCCCTGTGTGTTAACGCAGACAGGCACACAACACTGGACACACGCCAGTGTTCAGCCACACCTGCGTTCACACACATGGGCACACACACACACTCAGAGCTGCACCCTCGGATTAAACACCCACACGCATCCACACACGCCACACACATTTGCCTGCAGCCGCCCACCTCTTAACCGGCCCACATCCGTGCATGCGCACACGTATGCACGCAGGCTGGCGCACACGTGTGTACACGCGCACACACGCTAGTCGTGCCAGGGGCTGGCCACCCTGGGGATTCGGAAGCCCAGCCTCCACGTGGCTGGCTGCCCTCCCGCCCCACTAGCCGGCTCCTTGCTTGGCAGCATTAGTGCCGCCCCATTAAGCCATTAGCTGGCGATGACAGCCGCGCTCTCCGAGCAGCAGGGAGGTTTCTGTGGTAACAGGCCCCTGTGCGCCTTCCGGCTGGAGTTTGCCTCCGAGTTTCCTGGGGCGCCTGCTCCCCCTTGTATGGGACTGGGAGGGGGGAGCTGAGGCTGTAGCAGAGGGGGCTGCACTGTGCTGGGGGTGGGGAGAGCTGCGCCATGCTGGGGGGAGAGGCTGGGCTGAGGCTGTAGCAGAGGGGGTGCACCGTGCTGAGGGGGGCTGCACAGTGTGGGGGGTAGGGGGCTGGGCTGATGCTGTAACAGAGGGGGTGCACCATGCTGGGGGGTGGAGCTGCACCGTGCGGGGGGGTCGGTGGCTGGGCTGATTCTGTAGCAAAAGGGAGTGCACCATGCTGGCGGGGAGGAGAGCTGCGCCGTGCTGGGGGGAGAGGCTGGTCTGAGGCTGTAGCAGAGGGGGTGCACCATGCTGAGGGGGGCTGCACAGTGTGGAGGGTAGGGGGCTGGGCTGATGCTGTAACAGAGGGGGGTGCACCATGCTGGGGGGTGGAGCTGCACCGTGCGGGGGGGGGGGGGGGCGGTGGCTGGGCTGATTCTGTAGCAAAAGGGAGTGCACCATGCTGGCGGGGAGGAGAGCTGCACCGTGCTGGGGGGAGGGGAGTTGCACCGTGTATGGGGGGAGCTGCACCATGCTGGGGAGGGGGGGCTGATTCTGTAACAGAGGGGGGAGGGGAGTTGCACTGGGCTGGGGGGGAGCCGGGCTGATCCCCCGCCCCCCGGACGGTGCCTGAGCTGAGGGCAGGTGGCGGGGAGAACAGATCTGAGAACAACGGGGCCCAGTGCTCGCCTTGGCTGTTGGGGTCTGAGCCCCCCGTGGGCACCGAGCCCCCATGGGCACCATCGCTCCTGGCCTTGTGCGGAGGGAAGCCTGGGGTCACAGGCAGCAGCCATCTGGAGCTCAGCACCGGATGGTCCCACGCCAGGCCCTTTCCGGCCCCGCCACTGGCGTTTAGCGCTGCGGTTTTCCTGTGCAACGGGACACCTGACTCCTGTGGTCGGTGGCGCCGCCTCGTTCGCCGCCGCCGCCTGCTGGGGAGCCTGGACGGGGCTGCTTCTCGCCGGTGCCAGAGCCCGGTTCAGTGCCAGCGCCCGGCTCTTTGGGTGGCTTCTGTTCGCCGGGCTCTGACGCAGAGGTGGATCCCGGGTGCCGGAGCTGTTGCCATGGCGAGAAAGGAGAGGTGGGCGCCGGTGCTGTTTGGCACACGCAGCGCGGTGCCTTTATAGGGACCGAGGGGAGGGGGTGTTTGTGAAGGGCTGGGACCCACCCCGTCGCCGACTGGTTGCATCAGGGGCATCTATATTCAAGGGGCTGGCTGGGGTCGGGGGAGGGGGGCTATGGGATGAGCGGGGCCAGTGGAGTACTGGTTGTGGGGTGAGCAGAGGGCTGGCTATGGGGTGAGGGGGGCAGTGAAGCAACGTAGGGACTGGTCCTCATCTCCCTGCCCCACGTCGGTGGCTGCTGCTCCTCCAGCGGGGTTATGGGCCGGGATGCTGGGACTGGGGGAGGTCTCCGCGAGATAGTCCAAAAGCCCTTGCTGTGCCCCCCTCCCCCGGGGCAGGGGCCCTGTCACCCAAATCTTGCAGTGCGCGGTGCCCTTTGCCACTGGCATCTCGAAGGCACCGCCCCCGGCTGGTGGCTGACACGCAGGCTGGCATTTCTGCCTGAGCCAAGAGCTCACTGGGCCGCTCTCGCCAGGTGGCATCTGGGGCCCGGGTACGGTGCCAGTCGAGGCCCTGTGGAGCTGCCGTGCCGTCAGCTTTGCCCGTCCTGCGCCGGCACCGCCTGCTTCTCTCGTGCCTCCCCCTGCCCTCCCCGCCGCCGGCACCGGGCGCTTGCCGGCCCCATCGACCTGGCCTCTCCCACCCCCTTCCTTTCGACAATGGCTGCCCGATCCCACATAGCAACCCGCTGTGCTGCTGTCATGACAACGGGGAGGAAGTCCGGTTGCCACGGTGCAGCTGACCACCTCTGGAAAGGCAGATGGCTGTGCCCTGGGCACAGGGCATCGAGCCGGAGAGCGCCGGAGACGGAGAACGCTTCTCTCTTGGCGCTGCCCTGGTTTCCACCCCCTGCCCTCGGGCGCTGGCGGTGCCGCTGACTCAGGCCAGCTGTGGGCAGGTGGTGAATTCCAGCAGCCGGGCGCCACCCCAGCAGGTAACTAAGGGAGAGAGACAACACGGCTTGTTTGGCTTCCCTCCGCCCAGCCTGCCAGGTCCGGGAGGTTTCCCAGGCATCACAGTGCCATGCACTCAGCCCTCGGCTTTCTCTGCTGAGCCAGCAGCTCCGGCCCCGCCGTCTCGCCGCCCCGATCCTGTGCGGGGGGGGAGGCGGAGTGGGGAGAGATGAGACGCTCAAGCCATCTGCCCCCGTGGGACGTGCCACTCGCCACCCAGGGAGGCCCGGGCTGGGGACACAGTCCGGATGCCCACGGTTTGCGGGCAGGGGCTGCGGAGGGGAGCGTGTGCCCGAGGCCGCCCCCTAGAGGTGATGCGGGGAGGGGGTCTGGAGAGGAACCGGCCCCGCCCACTGGCTGCAGTTGGGGCTCCGAGCGCAAGCGAGCAGCGGGCTGGGGGCATCTTCCTGTCGCAGTCACGTGCGCCGGGCTGGCCAGATGGAGCGGCAGTGCCGGCTGCCTGGCTGCGTCCTGGGCCCTGCTGTGTGGGCTGCCGCGATTCGTCTTCTGCTTCCCTGAAACGGGAAAGCAAAGCCCCCGCGCCAGCCAGCAGCAAGAAAAACCTGCAGCCAGGGCTATTAGCCAAGCTGGTCAGGGCTGCGACCCTGGGCGTCCCTAGCCTTTGACGGCCAGGAGCTGGGACTGGACGAGAGGGGATGGATCACTCCGTTCGTTCCCTCCGAAGCACCCGGCATCGGTCACTGTCAGCAGCCAGATACGGGGCTAGATGGACCATTGTGCTGACCCTGGATGGTCGTTCTCATACTGGTTCCAGGGAGGAGCAGCACCCCCAGAGCCTGGGATGTGTGTGTGTGTGTGTGTCAGGACCAGCAGGTGACCCCTCAATGATCCATCCTCTCTTTGGCATTCACCGTCGGGACCATCTAAGGAGGAGATCCTGTTGTGTATTACCATAGGGCCTAGTGAGAGCAGACACCGCCCCTGCCTCAAGGAGCATGTAGCCTACACAGACGAGGAGTAGGAGGGGCGGTGACTTGACCAAGGGCACCCAGGGAGTCAGTGGCAGAGCTGAGATTAGACCCCAGGGCTCATGAGTGCTCTAGCCACTGGGCTGCGCTGCAGCGAGGCTGCTGGAAAATGGCCGGCGGGGGGGCCTGACTCGATGCCAGACTCACCCAGCCCGTCCGAGAGAGGATGGGGACGGGCCGATCCCCTGCCGAGGGGTTCCCTGTGCTGAGCTTTGCGCTAGCGAGACGTCTCTGAGGAGGGAAAGCAAACCTCGCTGGTAGGCAGGACGTGCCGCTCAGACTGGCGCCTTGGCACTGTGGCAGCCTTCCCCAGAGTTGGGGAGATGATGGTCCCCGGGCCCAGTCCTGCTCTATGTAAGCCGGGGAATGGTCCCGCTATTGTGGGGAACTTTCCTGGCTTATACACGACCCCTGTGAAATTGGCTAGTGAGAGGATCTAAGCTCCCACTCCCTTTACCCAGAGGCCTGCCTGACCTCAAGGGCTCCCCTTCCGCTCTCCAGTGTGGCTGAATCCTCGTAACCTCGACAAGGCTGGGCCCAGGATTCCTGGGGGGCTCGACCCCCAACCTTGTTGTGGTCACTCAGGGCAGGGGCTAGGGTGTCCCCACTCCGGGGGGCTCTCTCTGCTTCCCTGACCCACTGATCATCACACACAGTTCAAAGCAAATACAATTTATTGAACAGCAACCAATTAAAACAAATGGGAAAGGTGAAAGGAAAACCCATCACCCCGCTCTGTGGCCCGGGGACATCACAAGCAGCGTCTCTGGGATGTCAGGGCAGTTCAGTCTGTTCCTCACACGTCCCTGGCCCCTGCCCAGGCCCTGGCTGTGCTCAGGGATGCCGCGGGCCGGATACCTGCTCTGGCGGTGGCCACACGCCCTCAGGCTCTAGGTGGCAGGACCCTTCTTCCCAGCGTCGCCCCTGCCCTGTCGGGGTTACGATCCCCCTCCAAGTCTGGCCTGCCAGGCCTCTTGGCTGGGGGCGTCTCCCAGCGCTGGGCCCGATGCCCAGGGTCCCCCCTCGCTCTCCCCAGCTGCTCACCGCGCCCGGCTCCGGACGGCCCCAGCCCCACTCTGCCTCAGCACGGCTGCTGCTCTGCCTCCAGCTCCCTGGCCCCTCTGGCTGGCCCGGCTCTGCTCCCCAGCTCAGCTCGGGCCCCTGCTCTCTCCTTAGCTCTGCCCCACGCTGACTGACCCAGGCAATTCCGTCTCACACGGAGGAGAGGACATTTTCCCCCCCCCCCCACCTCTTGATTCCCTGATTAGCCTGCCCTGTCAATCAGGCTGACCCGGAGCATTGGCGTCTCCCCATTGCCCCTGGGGACTGTCAGTCTCAGGGTCCTGATTTCCCGTCGACCCTCCCCCTTTCTTTCGGGATTGGGAGCTAGCCAACCAACACCCCCCCCCCCCCCGCACTGAGATTTAGTAAGGGGACCAGAGTCCCCTTACATATAGATGGGCCCGAGCCCCCTGCCCGGACCCTAAATGTAACCAGCCCGGGCCAGAGGCAGCCGATGGCAGACAGAGGTCTGAGCTCCAGACCGGTCCATCCCCCAGACTCCGCTTCCGCCTCCATTCTGCCGACCGCCTGGCATACACTGGGTGACATCACCGCTGGTTGCCGCGAGAACGGCGGTGATGTCCCAAGCAGAGGGGGCATCTCACATCAGTCGGGGAAGCCGGCCCGTCGCTGAGCCGGCCCAGCCCTTCGTGGCATGTTCAACCCTCCCCCTCCCGCCTCATTTCCTGCCGCCCCCCCCCCCACCTCCGCGACGTGTCCCAGATCTCCGGCCCATGCCATGGCCCAAAGGATCCTGCCGGGTGGCCGTGCCGCTGTGTGCATTGACCCCGGGCTTGGGGCGGGCTCTCAGCCTGTGCTGCCCGCGGTTTCGGGAACCAACCCCCTGGAGGGGAGCCGCAGGCCGGGCACACGGAGCCTGTCTGCCGCGGTGGGCGCCGTCGGGTCCCAGGCTCTTTCCAAGTGCCTGGGTGCCTGCCCGCTCTGCCTGGCCCAGGCCTGCCCCTCTCTGCTGAGCCGGGCCCTGAATCCCAGGCCGGGGGTTGAAACTGCCTCGACCCAGCCCAAGGGACGGGCACCCTGGTAAGCCCCGGCCCGTCCTGCCAGCTGCTCCGCCCATGGCAGGGTCCCCTCTAGCTCGGCCATGGGCTGGAGCGGGCAGAGGGCGCTTCTTGCCTCTGACACTGTGGTACTCCGGTGGGCCCGGCAGATGCCCAGTGCCATGGGGGGGGGGGGGGGGCGTCTCCATGGACAGCCCGGCCCCAGGATGCCCGGGTCACAGTCCCGGCTGCACTGGGGCATGCTGGAGACGGGGTGAACTCACCCCCCCCCCCCAGCGCAGGCTCCGGTTTGGGGGAATGAGCTCAGGGATTCAGCAGCAGCACATGCCGTGGGTGGGTCGCCATGGCGATGCGAGCAGCTCTGTCACGAGCGGGGGGGGCTGCTCCTGGCTCCCCAGAGTCTCCTGGGGGGGGGCACCCTGCGCTTTACCGCACATGGCCGGGCTGCCGCTGCGAGCCAGGGCGCTGGTCCGCCGCCCCCCCCCCCCGGGGCAGACCCTGGGCTGTAGCACCCTGGCATAGTGGGGCCACGCCGGGCAGCTTTGGGGGGGCATACCCCAGTTTGCACCGGGGACACACACACGCTTCCTGCACTTCAGCTGGGCAGGGCAGGGCAGGGGTTCAGGGTGGGGGTAACTGCCCCCCGTCACGCCAGGACTCAGCGCAGTGCGGGGAGTGTGGAATCAGGGTGGGGGGTCATGCCCCACTCTTCCCCAGGCCTTGGATGCAGTGGGACGGGGGGATGGGTTTGGGGGGATCTGGGGGCACCATGCCCCATTCTCCCCCAGCCCTTGGTGCAGCGGGGAGGAGGGACGCCCCCTCCTCTCCGGGGACTGGCGCAGCGGGGCGCAGGTGGGCCCGGTCGGGTCACCTCTGCTGCAAACACCCTGCGGAAGCCAATGTCTTGTCTCCGCTTCCCCCGTGTAACTGGCCCTGCCTCCCCGAAAGCCGCCTACAGCCGAGCTTATTATAGCCCTGCCGGGGCGGGGGGGGGGGGGACCCCCCACTGCGGGAGCCGCAGCTCTGCTGCCTGGCTGGGTTAGCGGAGTACAATGCATGGGGGGTGGGGGCTGGCAGACCGAATGGGGGGCAGGTGGGTGAGTGGGGCTAGCGGTGGGGGTGTTGGTGGGGGAGCAGTGGGGGTGTTGACACTGGGGGCTGAAGGAGGAAGTGGGGTGTTGGTGGGGCTAGTGGGGGTGGCAGTGGGACAGTGGATGAAGCTGCCCCCCCTATTTTGCCCCCCGTTCACTCCCCACGACCCATTGGGATGAATGGAGAACCCTGGGTGATCTCACGCCAGCGCGTGCTGAGCTTGTGCCCACCTGGTGCCACCCTGGGGCGGGCGCTGGGGTCCCATCGTCACAGCTGGGTGAACCCCATGAGAATTGGCACCGCACGCTGCTGGCTGAGATCAGTGCCTCTGGGTTTCCCCCCTAGACGCCCCCTCCCCAGGGTCCTGCCTGCTGCCTTAGCAGCTGGGAAGGGGCTTCGGGCAGCAGCTCTGGGTGACGCGCTGACCCAGCTGCTACCACCTCCAGAGCCGCCCCATCAGCACCCACACGTCAGTTCTGGAGCCTCCTCTGTGCTCGGCTCCAAGGTCAGGTTGAGTCACCAGCTCGGCTCCAAGGTCAGGTTGAATCACCATCGCCAGGCAGGCAGGGGCTGCGTCAGGGAGGTCTGGGAAGAGGTGGGCATGGGGGAAGGGGACCCCCACAGGGCCCACTATCCCCCAACCCCTCCCCTGTGTGCCCGGCACCCTTGACTGGTAACTGGGCGTTCTCTGCAACGGGCCGAGCCCTGCGCAGTAGTAACGGCTCCTCGCCAGTGTTCGCGGCTCAGGCAGGAGGTGCTAGGCAGCTGCCTGTGCCAGGCTGGCACCGCTCCCTGGGGGCCCCTTGCTGCTCCAGGCGCTAGGTGTGAGTGGCGGAGTCGCGGTCCCAGTCGCTGGGAGGTGGCTCACGCCGCGGCGGTTGCTGCGCGGACACATTGCAGGCGTGATCGGGGCTTTGTGCTTTAATTCAAAAAATGGGGTAATGTCTAGTGTGTAACAGGGAGAGCTGCTGCATGAGCCCAGCCCCGCGGGAGCGGGAGGTGGGCAAGTTTGTTCCCCACGCTGCTCTGCCGATGCCCCTCAATCCCGACCTGCAGCCCCCGGCTGTCCCAGGCATGGCTCTCCGCCCCCCAGCTCTGCCGATGCCCCTCAATCCCGACCCGCAGCCCCGGCTGTCCCACGCATGGCTTTCCGCCCCCCAGCTCTGCCGATGCCCCTGAATCCCGACCTGCAGCCCCCGGCTGTCCCAGGCATGGCTCCCCGCCCCCCAGCTCTGCCGATGCCCCTCAATCCCGACCCGCAGCCCCGGCTGTCCCACGCATGGCTCCCCGCCCCCCAGCTCTGCCAATGCCCCTCAATCCCGACCCGCAGCCCCCGGCTGTCCCAGGCATGGCTCTCCGCCCCCCAGCTCTGCCGATGCCCCTCAATCCCGACCTGCAGCCCCCGGCTGTCCCAGGCATGGCTCTCCGCCCCCCAGCTCTGCCGATGCCCCTCAATCCCGACCCGCAGCCCCCGGCTGTTCCACACATGGCTCCCCGCCCCTCAGCTCTGCCGATGCCCCTCAATCCCGACCCGCAGCCCCCGGCTGTCCCAGGCATGGCTCTCCGCCCCCCAGCTCTGCCGATGCCCCTCAATCCTGACCCGCAGCCCCCGGCTGTCCCACGCATGGCTCCCTGCCCCCAAGCTCTGCCGATGCCCCTCAATCCCGACCAGCAGCCCCCGGCTGTCCCAGGCATGGCTCCCCGCCCCCCAGCTCTGCCGATGCCCCTCAATCCCGACCCGCAGCCCCCGGCTGTCCCACGCATGGCTCCCCGCCCCCCAGCTCTGCCGATGCCCCTCAATCCCGACCCGCAGCCCCCGGCTGTCCCACGCATGGCTCTCCGCCCCCCAGCTCTGCCGATGCCCCTCAATCCCGACCCGCAGCCCCGGCTGTCCCACGCATGGCTCCCCGCCCCCCAGCTCTGCCGATGCCCCTCAATCCTGACCCGCAGCCCCTGGCTGTTCCACGCATGGCTCCCCGCCCCCCAGCTCTGCCGATGCCCCTCAATCCTGACCCGCAGCCCCCGGCTGTCCCACGCATGGCTCCCTGCCCCCAAGCTCTGCCGATGCCCCTCAATCCCGACCCGCAGCCCCGGCTGTCCCACGCATGGCTCCCTGCCCCCAAGCTCTGCCGATGCCCCTCAATCCCGACCAGCAGCCCCCGGCTGTCCCAGGCATGGCTCCCCGCCCCCCAGCTCTGCCGATGCCCCTCAATCCCGACCCGCAGCCCCCGGCTGTCCCACGCATGGCTCTCCGCCCCCCAGCTCTGCCGATGCCCCTCAATCCCGACCCGCAGCCCCTGGCTGTTCCACACATGGCTCCCCGCCCCCCAGCTCTGCCGATGCCCCTCAATCCCGACCCGCAGCCCCCGGCTGTCCCACGCATGGCTCCCCGCCCCCCAGCTCTGCCGATGCCCCTCAATCCCGACCCGCAGCCCCCGGCTGTCCCACGCATGGCTCCCTGCCCCCAAGCTCTGCCGATGCCCCTCAATCCCGACCCGCAGCCCCGGCTGTCCCACGCATGGCTCCCCGCCCCCCAGCTCTGCCGATGCCCCTCAATCCTGACCCGCAGCCCCCGGCTGTCCCAGGCATGGCTCCCCGCCCCCCAGCTCTGCCGATGCCCCTCAATCCCGACCCGCAGCCCCCAGCTGTCCCACGCATGGCTCCCCGCCCCCGAGCTCTGCCGATGCCCCTCAATCCCGACCCGCTGTCCCACACATGGCTCCCCGCCCCCCAGCTCTGCCGATGCCCCTCAATCCTGACCAGCAGCCCCCAGCTGTTCCACGCATGGCTCCCCGCCCCCCAGCTCTGCCGATGCCCCTCAATCCCGACCCGCAGCCCCTGACTGTCCCAGCCCTGAGCTCCCCCCCCCCGCCCAGCCGGGAGCTCCCCAGCTATCGCTGGCCTAGGCCTGTCTACGGTGAATTGCTGGGCTGCAGCTTTGATGAGGCCCCACTGTCTCCAGACTGTGGGTTTAAGAACAAGCAGCCCCATGGTCGGCGGCTGGGCTCTCTCTGCCCAGGGCCTGCTCCGGGCTGGCGGTTTGGTCTGGGCTGCTGGGGTGGGTGGGGCAGCTGAGTTGACTCCAGCGGAGCCGCTGAGACTCATTCAGATCCCGGGACGACTCTTGCCCAGAGCTGTTCCCAGCCCCGGGCAGGTTGTGGGGTGCTGGGCTCTTCCGCCGGCCTGCTGGCAGCAGAACCCTGGCCCTTTAAGGGGAGCCGGTGTCCTGCGGGGTTGCGATGCCTCCCCGATCCACGGGGCTTGCTCCCTGCAGGGCCCGGCTGCGCCAGCCGGGCACGGGAGGCTGCTGCTATAAATAGCGCCCCGAGGAGGAACAAACCGGCTCGTTAGGAGGGGGGGTCTGCGCAGAGTCAAAGGCAGAGCTGGGCCCTTCCCTGTAACAGGGACTCGGGTCATTCTCGTCTCCTGGGTTAAAGGGAGGAAACCGCTGTGTGGAGGGAGCCCAGGGCTGGTCTGGCAGGGGGCTGCGGGTTGGGAGTGAGGGGCACTGGCGGAGCTGGGGGTGAGGAGCCCAAGGCTGGGCTAGCAGGGGGCTGCTGCAGGTCGGGAGTGAGGGGCACTGGCGGAACTGGGGGGGAGCCCAGCTGCTCGTGGGACAGGCCCCTCCCGCACCCAAGCTCCCTCCCAGAGCTTGCACCCCGCACCCCAACCCCCTGCCCCAGCCCGGTGAAAGTGAGTGAGGGTGGGGGAGAGCGAGCGACAGAGGGAGGGGGGAGGGGATGAGCAGGGGGTGGGGCCTTGGAGAAGGGGTGGGGCTGAGGCGGGGCCTCAGGGAAGGGGGCGGGGCAAGGGTGTTTGGCTTTGTGCAATTGGACAGTTGGCAATCCTACTTGCCACAGGGGCGAGTGCTCCCCCCCACCGCAAGGCACAGGGGAGCCGGTTACCCTCAATCGTGCCCCAGGGGCCTAAGGGGGGTTTAAGTGCTAACGTGGCAGAGAGGTACCACGCTGGGGGGCTCGGAGAGAATAACTCCCGCTTTGAGTGAGGAGCGGCTGTTTGCGTCCGGAGCAATGGTGATAGCACAGCAGTGCGGGCAGGGACATGGGGGGATTGTGAGGTCACAGGCAGGATTATATGACCTCAGATGTGGGGGGCAGGAAGGAGGGGCAGGTGGGATGGGGCTTTGGGCCACCTTGGCACTCCCCGTGTTTCAGTGGCAATTACAGCCACCCTGAGGCTGCTCTGCGTTACGCTCTGCTCCCCGCAGGCTCCAGGAGGTGCAGGGCGCCCTCTGGGGAGGGCAGAAGGGGGGCGCAGAGGCTCCCAGGCAAAGCCGCGTGTGGAGGGGGCTGCACAGGGCCAGAGCTCGGGGGTTGGCAACAGAGCTCGTGTCCTAGGAGTCCTCTGCTTGATCCCGCCTGGGCCGCTGCCCTGATCAGCTGTTTGCCCCTTAACACTCCCCCCCCGCCCCAGGGAAAGCAGAGGGGTGAGGCACTGTGAGATGGCCCTGGCCCCACCCACCCAGCACGGAGCCCAGGGGGGTCACACACCCAGCAAGTAAAATCCCTACCACTGGAGCAGGGTCTCTGGGGGAGGGGGTGCACATTGCAGCCTTGCCTGGGGGGGGGGGGCGGTAACCCCCTCTGATTGGCTGTTTTCCCCACGGCTCCCCCTCCTGGGGTGTAAGCAGCCAATCAGAGCTCTCCCCCCCACCAGGAGCCCTGTTCTCACAGGAAGGGAGGGGGAGCAGAAAGAGCCCAGCTGATCAGGGTGACTCCACCTCCTCTTCCCCCCTCCCCTCCTGTGAGCAATGGGGCAGCTCCTGTGCTTCTCCCCCCTCCCTGCAATAACCTGCTGGGAAGGGGGAGAGGGGACCTGGCTGCAGCCCCCGCAGGCCTGGTTGACAGGGTGATGAACTCCGGGAGCTAAAGCAGGAGCAGAGATGAGACCGGGGGGGAATTCATGGCGGGGGGAATTCATGGGGGTAGGGGCCCAGGCATAAAAGCAGGGAGCCACCCCCCTCCATGCACTTTTTCCAGTCCACTTCCAGCACTGGCCCCGTGCCCTGAGCTCCCGCTGTCCTGTTCCCCAGGGGGGCGAGGGGGGCACTGCACCCTGCATCTGCAGCTGATGCCAACTGTCCCGCCTTTGAGAGCGCAGCGGAGAGGGTCAGGCCGGGGTCCTTCTGCAGCCCATCGGGCCTGGTGGAGGAAATGCCATGCGGGGGCCTGGCAGGGCAAAGGAAGAAGGCTGGGGCAGGTGGAGGGGGTAGACGGAGCTCACCCCGTACCCTGCCAGACCGGGTGCCAGGCGGGGGCCACGCTGCGGCCCAGAGAGAGCTGACGGAAGGGGTGTGAGCAGCAATGCCGCAGTTAAAGCAACGAACGCAGGCTCTTCGGGACAGGGAGTGGCTCTTTGGCTTGCGTTTGTACAGCGCCTAGCGCCAGGCGGGCCGGCTCCACGACCGACACCACGGCCCAACGGCGGGTGCCGATCGATACCAGGATCCGCCCCCTCCCCGGGCAGAAAGCTGGGCCAAGCGAAAGCCAAGGTCTAGAGAGAGGGATGTTGCGTCCAGCATCTCAGGCCCTGGCTTTGTCTCTGTGGCAGGACGTGGAGGGCTGGGGGCAGCGTGGCTACCGGGACCGGGCCGGGGGCAGCCAGCGGAGGCTGCGTGCCCAATCCAGCCTCACTACGCCGCCTGGTTTTGCCTTTGCTTCCTGCTCCCCCCTCTCTCCGCCACACCCACTCGCTCATTTCCCTCCCCCCCCCCCGAGATGTCTTTCTTGAGGGGCTTTTTAACCGTTCCCCTGATCGCTGATTTTCCCCCACTTAGGTTAATTACGCCTGCTGTTTTTGCTGCATTTTCAGGGCTTCCGTTGCCATAACAACCAAATGCAGATTTTTTTTTTATATCTATATTTTTTTAAATCTAGGAAATTTTGTTGTCAGCTCTTCTGACTCAGAGAGGCAGACGGATTGGATTGGATCCTTTTATAGATCTATTCTTGTAGGCTCGGGGGGGGGGAGGGGGGAGGAAGCATCCAGAACCAAGCAGCGATGGAGGGGATGTTATTTCCTAGCTAAAACTGGGCTTTTCTCTAAGAATCGGGGTCTGTGTTCGGCGGCTTTCTCTCCAGCCGTCTATTCTCTCTCTCCTGATCCGGCGGAGCAATGGAGCCATTGATTATACTCTCCGGCTGGGGCTAGGAACTGAGCTGGCAGTTGGTCTGTGCTAACAGAGCCGGGATTTCTCTTCGCCAGCCCATTTGTCTCATCCACCTGTTAGGCAGGGGGTGGGATAGCTCAGTGGTTTGAGCATTGGCCTGCTAAACCCAGGGTTGTGAGTTCAATCCTTGAGGGGGCCACTTAGGAATCTGGGGCAAAAAATCAGTACTTGGTCCTGCTAGTGAAGGCAGGGGCCTGGACTCAATGACTTTTCAGGGTCCCTTCCAGTTCTCTGAGAGAGGTATATCTCCATATATTATAGGCTTAACCCAGGGCACCAGGGGGCAACTCACAGAGTGGGAAATGAAGCCTGTAGGAACACAGAAATTAGTCCCTCTAGTCCAAGGTCCAGCACTAGATGCATCAGAGGAAGAGGGTGTTAGCATGGGTGGGATAAGCTCCCCCCCAGTATTAGATCTCCCCTGATCTCTAATAGAGTGGCTTGAAGCGTGAGGATTAACATCCCTTCCAACCAGTAAGTCAGAGAGGAAGGACGGTCCAGTGTTTAGGGCGCTAGGACTTGGGAGACCGGCGCTTAGCCTCTCTGTGCCTCGGTTCCCCCTTTGGCAAAATGGAGGTAAGGAATATCCCTACCTCGCAGGGATGTTGTGAGGAGAAACAGGGCTGGCTCCAGGGTTTTGGCTGCCCCAAGCAAACAAACAAAAAAGCCGCGATCGCGATCTGCGGCGGCAGTTCGGCGGGAGGTCCTTCACTCCGAGCAGGAGTGAGGGACCGTCTGCCGAACAGCTAGACGTGCCACCCCTCTCTGAAGTGGCCGCCCCAAGCACCGGCTTGGTAAGCTGGTGCCTGGAGCCGGCCCTGAGGAGAAATACGGTAAAGATGGCACAGCGCTTTGCGATCCACTGATGCAAAGTGGTGTGTAAAAGTTAGGTGTTTCCACTCTGGAGCCGTATAAATATCCAGGCTTTTTTTGACATCATGTGGCAGGAAGTTCCACAGGCTCATTACCCTGCTTGCAAAAGTGTTCCCTTGTGTTGGCTTGCCACCTTTCAATTTCATCCAACGTCCCCTTGCTCTTGTGCCAAAAGGCCAGGAGAATGGAAGCGCCTGATCTCCCTTCTCTGGACCACTCGATATTTTATAGGTTTCTATCATGTCCCCGCTTATGCCTCTCCCAAGGGAAGCAACCCTGATCTTTTCAATCTCTCTCCACGGGAGAGTTTTTCCAGGCCCTGGACACAGCCCCATGCTCGGGACAACCCTAAATCTCTGGCTGCCGGAAGCCAGGAGGGGAAGACGGGTGGATTTCTCAATAAATGCAACATAATGAAGACGGTGGCTCTTCTGGGAGCCTCCCGAATCTTTAAAAATACGAACAGTGGTACCAGTCTCTCATCTGCAGGAGATAAGCGCAATGGGGGTGTGCGTGGGCGCTCGCTCTGCGTGAAGATCATACGGGAAGGAAGCTGGGGTTTTGTATTCAGCTCTGATCATGCCAAGGCCTGAGGTCCCTTATCTCTTGTGGCAGAGAGTTCCACAGGTCCGGGTCCTCAGACAGCTCTGTCTCTCACTCGGGCCCCTCCCCCCCTCCGCTGTTGGCTGACAGTTTCAGCATCCAGATGAGATGGGAACATGGTGATAATTAAAAAGAATAATTAACTTGTCGTCAATAGCTCTCCAAGCGCTGTGCAAAGGAAGCCAGGATCTGTAGCCCCATTTGGCAGCTGGGGAAACCGAGGCATGAGGCATAAAAATGACTTGCCCAAAGTCATCCAGCAGGCCAATGGCAGAGCCCAGATCTCTTCAGTCCTGGTCCGGAGCTCTGGCCACTAGGCCGCACTGTCAGATTTCACAGTCACGAGGGGCGCAGCTGGCCTTTAGGCTCAGTGGAGAGCCAGGGCAGAGATCCAGGCACTGGGGTGGCATGTTCCCAGCGAGCCACGTTCTGCCCCAGCTAGGACACCCTAGATACAATGAGATGCACTAGGCACACAGGGAAAGGGGCCACCATGGCCAGGACTGTGTCCAACGGGGCTGGGGGGGGGGTCTTCCAGCCAGCAGGAGGTGGGAGTGGGTGCTTCTGCTCCGCAGGATCCCAGGGCTGGAGAGGGAGTTGGCAGGTGACAGCATCGGTCCAGGGGATGCCAGGGGGTCCGTGAGCTCCCGCTTCCTACTGACCAGGGCTCGGATCCCTGGGGGGTGCTGCAGCTGACATTGGAAGCCGAAAAGGGGCGAGTGGGGCATCGCCCCCGGCCCGTGACGTCCCACCTGCCCTCCCCCTGGTTCCCTTTGGCCACGTGGCAATGGGAATCAGGCCACACATGTGCCTAAGCAGCCGGCTGCTTTTGAGGCCTCTAACTGTGAATTTAAGGGGGCTGATTTTTAGCACCCCGCCACCCCCAAGATTTGCAGATGTTGCCTTTGAGCTCTCTGCCTCAGTTTCTCTATCGGTACATTGGGGATGGCCCGCTGCGCCTTTGTGAAACACCCTCTGAGCCTTGGCTGAACCCAGGCCTAGTCACTTCCCTGCTCTGTGCCTCGGTTTCCCCATCTGTAACACGGGGCTAACGATCGCTGGGTGGTGGTATTCCGTGACTGCAGAGTGTGTTGTTATTACCGGGAATACAAAAGGCCTCATTCCGTCCCTGGATCCGCTAATAACAGGGCCTCAGTGATTGCTAGGCCCCTGCCCGGGTGCTTTCCCCAGTGACCGCGCGGGTGTGTGGGGGGAACACTGGTACCGCTCATATAAGGGCAGGGCAGGGTTCGATCTACCCCAGCCCCACCCCGTTAAGGATTGACAGTCACAGGGGGTGGCTCGGAGTGGGGGCGAGGCTGCCCATTGGCAGGATCCAGCGTTGGAAAGGAAGCGGGTGGTGGGTGATGGAGCTCGCTGGGTCTGAATGTGAATCGTTTTTAATGCCCCCCCCCCGTCAGTGGGGATATTCAGGTGCAATTAGCATTAATTAGCCCCTGTCACCGGCAGTCTCTGTGGAGAAGGCTGGGGGGGCTGTGGGGACTGAAAAGGGTGTGTGGGTGGGTGTGTGGGTGCTTTTACCCCCTCCTGTTCTGTGCCTGTGCCCAGAATAGAGAGAGGCCCCCTCCCTGTGCTGTCAATCACCCCCCCCCCTTAGGCCGCTTAACTGTAGGGAGAGGTTTCCCCTCACTTAAAAATTGCTTAAGTTCCAATTCCTCTGCCCCCCCAATTCCAATTCCTCTGCCCCCCCAAAATCCCCTGTGATCTCAGGCAGGGCTGGCGGGGTCAAGTCCCTGTTCCAGCTGATTTGGCGAAGGGATTTGAACCAGCCTCTCCCCGCATCTGGCTGCACAGTCAGAATCTGTCCTGCCCCAGCGGTTCCATGGGGTATAAAGCGTTCAATGGCCCTCAGGCCGGCGCTCTAGCCCCGGGAGGAGGGAGACCCAGCTACACAGCCCTGAGCTAGACTGGAAGCCAGGTCTCTTGCTCCACGTCTGGCAGAGTGGGGATTTGAACCTGGGTCTCCCAGCTGAATATTTCGGGTTTCTAAACATCCTGCCCAGCTCTGATCTCAGGGGAGCCCCATGTGGGGGGAGTCAGGGAGCTGGGGCATCTGGGGCAGAGGCGGAGATGAGGGCCACGCAGGGCGGTGGAGAGAGGAAGGCAGGTGTATGGGGACAGACAGATCAGTGAGCACTTTAGAGACTTAAAACAAGTCGGGTGTAAGGATTCATTAGGTTCTGTTTGTACAGTGCCTGGCACCACGGGAGACATTACCGTAATACAGCTAATAGTGTACAGCGTGTGGCACAATGGAAACCATTACCGTAATACACCTAATAGTGTACAGCGCCTGGCACAAGGGGAGCCATTACCGTAATACAGCTAATAGTGTACAGCGCCTGGGACAATGGGAGCCACTACCATAATACACCTAATAGTGTACAGCGCCTGGCACACTGGAAGCCATTACCGTAATACAGCTAATAGTGTACAGCGCCTGGCACAATGGAAGTCATTCCTATAATACACCTAATAGTGTACAGCACCTGGCACAATAGGAGCCACTACCATAATACACCTAGTAGTGCACAGCGCCTGGCAGAGTGGGGTCCTGGTCCCTGACTGGGGCTCCTGGGAGCTACTGTAATACACCTAATAAATGATGTACAGCCCCTAGCACAGTGGGGTCCTGGTCCATTGGCTACGGTAATAGAAATAAACCATAGCAATAAAAAAGAGCAGCTACCGGTTAGCTAGGTGGGCGGAGTTGGTGGGCTGGATAGACAGATCCAGAGATGGGTACGCAGAGGGACAGATGGCTGTTCAACAGGCCGGCTTCCGATCTGCTATGGCCGCTCCCCTGGGTGCTACATCCTGCCCCACAGGTTTCCCTTCAGCCCCCGCCCCCCATGTGGAGCCCCTCCATCTACTCCTCTGAGCTTGGCCCAGCGGTGTCAGCCTAATGGGTCAGCACCCGGGGCCATCTGCCCCCCCACAGGGGTGCCCTTTTTGCCAGGGTATCACATAGGCGCCCCCCCACACACACACACTATCTCCTTTGGGCGGGCGGGGAAGTGGGCCAGGGATTCCCGAGCCGGGGAATCCAGCCCAGGTTTTCCCCGCGCCTATGCAGCCAGCAGCCTCACGCCTTGGCTGTTGGATTTTCCAAGGTGCCAACTCTCAGATGCTCATTCGCTTCCCCCGGGCCCCCATCGGCGGCTGGCAGCTCCCTCGGCGGGGAGGGGGGGGGACTTGAGTCTCCGGACCGTAGAGCAGCGAGGGGGCGGCTGCCCCGCTCCGCCCGGGGGTCCCCTCCGATCGCCCTGCGGTTCTGCGGACACCCCCCGGCGCCCGCCCCCGCCGCCTTCTCCAAGCAGCTGGGGACGCGGAATTGGCCCCGCTAAAGCGAGCCCCGCGGGCTGGGGCGGGAGGTGTCCCGGCTTCGGATCCTGGCCGCCGGCATGGCCGGTTCCTGACGGGTGGCACCTGCCGGAGGAAGAGGACGCATGGGGGAGGCCGTGCGCCACGGGGCCCGGAGCTGTGCCAGAGCCAGGAGCCCCCCGCGGGGTCGGCCGCTCCGAGGCTGCCTAGGCGCCGCTCAGCGGGGGCTGCTCTGAGCCCTGCGCCCTGCGCTGCGCGGCGGGCCGGGCCTCCAGTGGCGGCGGCCGGAGGGGGATGCCCGGACTTGCGCGCCTTTCCTGCGCTCGCCGCCTCCCAGCTGCCCGGGCTGCGCGGAGCGGCCGGGCCAGGGAATCGACGCCCCGCTAGGGGCTCTCGCCGCAGCCGGCCCGGTGGGCGCGAAGGGGAGGCGCGCCGGGCGCAGATGCGGGGCGCTGCTGCCGGCGCGGTCCGCTCCCCCGGGCACTCATGAGCAGAGGGGCCAGTCTGCAGCGGAGAACCACCTACCTGATCTCCCTGACCCTGGTCAAGCTCGAGTCCGTGCAGCCGCCGGAGGAGCAGGCCAAGGCGGGGGCGGAAGATGGAGCCCCCCAGCCCGGCTCCAGCCCGGCCACCCCCGGCCTCTCCGGGGTGACGGCGCGCCGGGAGGGCGAGGGGTCCCGGGCGGACGAAAGCGCCAAGAGCAAGCGACAGGAGCGGAGCTTCCACCGGCAGGATGCGCTTTGGATCAGCACCAGCAGCTCCGGCCCGGGGGACTATTTCCTGCAGCTGTCGCCCAGCAGCCCCAGGACCCCGGTGCCCTCGCCCTCCCCGTCCCCGGAGAGCGCCGGCCGGCTGCTCGCCCTCTGGGCCGGCCCGGGGCTGCCCTCGCCCAGCGCCAGCACCCCCGCCCCGGGGGCCCCGGCTGAAGACCCCAGAGCTCCGGATCCCAAAGCGGACGCTCCTCTGACCCTGACGCCGCCGGCGGTGCCCCCCAAGCCGGGCCCCGCTCTGCACCCGGCAGCCCCAGCTGTGCCCCCCAAGCCGGACACTGCACTGCATCCAGCTGTGCCCCCCAAGCCGGGCATTGCACTGCATCCAGCTGTGCCCCCTAAACCGGACACTGCACTGCATCCAGCTGTGCCCCCTAAACCGGACACTGCACTGCATCCAGCGGTGCCCCCCAAGCCGGACACTGCACTGCATCCAGCTGTGCCCCCCAAGCCGGACACCGCACTGCATCCAGCTGTGCCCCCCAAGCCGGACACTGCACTGCATCCAGCTGTGCCCCCTAAACCGGACACTGCACTGCACCCAGCTGTGCCCCCTAAGCTGGATGCCACACTGCATCCAGCTGTGCCCCCCAAGCCGGATGCTGCACTGCTCCCAGCTGCCCCACTTGTGCCCCCAAAGCCAGAAGCCATTGTGGCCCCAGCGGCTCCGGGGGTGAATGAGACCCTGGAGGTGCCAGGCGAGCGGAGCCAGACCCCCAGGGAAGGTTTGCCGCTCCTCACCACCAGCTGCTCCTCCAGTGCGGCGGCTCCAGGCCGGAGGCTGCTGCTGAGCCATGCCAGCTGGGGCTGCCCCGAAGTGCGGGAGCCCGGAGCACCCGAGGGCGGCGGTGCTGGCCGAGCCGGCGGCTCCTCGTTCTCCTCCCCCCTGAGCCCTGGCGCCTCCTCGCCTCACCCAGCGGCCGGGAGCCGGCGCCTCCGGCTGGCCAGCAACAAGCCTTTCAAAACGGTGACCACCAGCGGTGTCAAGATGGGCTCCGAGCCCAAGGCGGGCAAAGGCGCCCACAAGGGGGGCCCAGGCAACCGGCTGTCGTGGCCGGAGAGCGAGGTGAAGGGCCGCATGAAAGGGGGCCCCAAAGGCAGCGGGGAGGCGGCCCCCCGGGCCACGGCCAGGGCGAAGCTGTCGCCGCGCAAAGGCAAGAGCAAGACCCTGGACAACAGTGACCTGCTCCTGGATGCCGAGGGCCCGGCGGCCTCGGCCTTCTGCCCCTCGGAGGCCGGCGTCGGGCTGAAGCGGGGCCGCGAGGGCGGCCGGGCCTCCACCCGGGACCGCAAGATGCTCAAATTCATCAGCGGCATCTTCACGAAGAGCCCGGCCTCCACCCCCACCCACCCCGGGCCCGGATGGGGCCTGGGCAGCCGGGAGCTGCTGAGCCCCGAGCGAGCCAAGGGGTCCTCGCCCAGTAAGTACGGCGGCAGGCCTGGGGAGGGGGCTAGGGTGAGGAGTTTTGGGGGGGATCCCTTAAAAGCCAAGGAGGGGGGAGTGGATCGGGGGGGTTGGATTATTGCTGCAGTGATGGGGGTGGGGGTTGGAAGCCAGGACTCCTGGGTTCTATTCCTAGCTCTGGGAGTGGAGCGGGGGGGTGTCCAGTGGTTAGAGCAGGTGGGGCTGGGAAGCCAGGGATGAGCGCGGGTGAGGCACATCCCTCCATGGTGCCTGTTTCCCTTTTGGTAAAATGGGGGTGACAGTCCCCACTTGGGGAAGTGCCACTGATGAGGGATCAGCGCTCGGAGGCCCGTGGCGAAAGAGGCTCTCGATGGGCAAAGTCAAACCACAGCTCCCCCGAGAATGACGCAGACCCGTCCCTGCCCCATCCCTTAGGCATGGGCGGGGGCTACCGGCAAATCTGCGTTATGGGTCTTCACAGGTCCAGTCCCAGGTGTGAGCCTGGGCACGGATCCGCTCTCGGGTGTGACGGAGCCCAGAGCCTCCACTGCGTGTATATGTCTGTCATGGAGATGGGGGTTTCTGGTTAAGGTTAGAAAGCCTGGTCCTCCGGGGGAATCTGCCTAGAAGAGGAGGACGCTTTGACCAGTACCATGCAGGCGGGTTTCTGAGACCGTGGAAATCCAAGAGGCGCCGCGTTAGGTGTCTCAGGGGGTCACGGAGCGGGGACGTGAACTCAGAAAGTGCCGCGCAGGGGGGCATTTAGTCTCAAGACGCCGCTGCTAAAGGGTTAATAAAGGCCGATGGGAGGCAAGTCTTGCAGCGGCGAGACCAAGGCCCCGCTGTGCAGGGCGCTGCACAAACACATGGCAAAGAGCTGGTCCCTATGTGGTTAGCGTGAGCAGCGCGGGTTAGGGGCGGATTCTCGGTGGGGCTTTGACCCGGTGGACTCTCCGACAATGGATTAGCCATTTATTGAAACATCTGCTCAGCATTTATTAATCCTTGATTAATGGAACCATCCCAGACAGTGGGTCCTGCTGCTCTTTGGCGAATATGTGACACTCCCCCCGCCCCCAGGGTTTTAGCCTGTGGTTGTGTTGTCCCCCGGAAGCTCTGGTGCTAGGATTGAGGGGTATGGAACAGCTTCCGTATGAGGAGAGATTAATAAGACTGGGACTTTTCAGCTTGGAAAAGAAACGACTCAGGGGGGATATGATAGAGGTCTATAAAATCATGACTGGTGTGGAGAAAGTAAATAAGGAAGTGTTATTTACTCCTTCTCATAACACAAGAACAAGGGACCACCCAATGAAATGAATAGGTAGCCGGTTTAAAACAAACACAAGAAAGTATTTTTTCACGCAACGCACTGTCAACCTGTGGAACTCCTTGCCAGAGGGTGTTGTGAAGGCCAAGACTATTACGGGGTTCAAAAGGGAGCTAGCTAGATTCATGGAGGATAGGTCCATCAATGGCTATTAGCCAGGATGGGCAGGGATGGTGTCCCTAGCCTCTGTTTGCCAGAAGCTGGGAATGGGCGAGTGGGGATGGATCACTTGATGATAACCGGATCTGTTCATTCCCTTTGGGGCACCTGGCATTGGCCATTGTCAGAGGTCAGGATACTGGGCTTGAAGGACCTTTGGTCTGACCCAGTATGGCCGTTCTTATGATTTTGCAGCTTTGATTGCTTGGAGATGCTTCTCAAAGCCAGGAGCGTTCTCCCCCCATCCTCCACCCCCCTCCTTCCCGCCCCCATCCGTGTTTGGCACTGAAAGTTTCCACGGTGAAATGACGAGGGATCACCTAGGAAACGCTCCGTCGGCAGGGAGGTGGGTACCAAGCATCGGTTCCCCCTGCCGGGCGTCTCCCGTGGGAAAGGGACGCAGAATCGGCTCCCAGGAGCAAGGTGGGAATTGCAAGGGACAGCCTGGATTGACCCTCTGAACAACTGTGACGGGAGCCAAGCTGGTTCCTAGCCCGGCCTGTATTACACGGGAGCGGGTGCTCTGGGATATGGCCGGGGCCGGAGGGCAGGAAAAGGACTTCCCAGCGGCGAGACAGGGCTGCGCTTGTAACGATCCTTTTGTAACATGAAGGATGAATCGGCCCTGGAAGCTGATGGGTGGGTGCGTTTTAGCAACCAGGAATGACGGGCCGCCCCGTCGCTCTGCCGGGCGAGCCCAAGGCCGCGCCTGCTGCGTCGGGGTTAGAATGCTACAGAGCCGCAGGGCGTTGGGGTAGCACAAAGGGTTAATCAACACGCAACCGTTTCTCTGTCGTGGGGGCGCAAAGGGTTAATACACATACACACACACACACACACACACATGCAAAACCTTCCTCTGTTGTGCAGGTGCAAAGGGTTAATACCCACACACACACACACACACACACAACCTTCCCCTGTCATGGAGGCGCAAAGGGTTAATACACACACACACACACACACACAACCTTTCACTGTTATGGGGGTGCAAAGGGTTAATACACACAGACACACACACACGCAACCATTCCCTTGTTGTGGAGGTGCAAAGGGTTAATACATACACATTCCCCTATTGTGGAGGCACAAACGGTTAATACACACACACAAAACCGTCCCCTTGTCGTGGAGGTGCAAAGGGTTAATACACATACAACACATACACACACAAAACCTTCCTCTGTTGTGGAGGTGCAAAGGGTTCATACACACACACAACACACAACCATTCCCTTGTTGTGGATGTGCAAAAGGGTTAATACACACACACACACACACACACACACACACTCATCCTCCAGGCAACAACCCAGCTCGGCTCGGGGATGCGGCGTGTCTGTGTGGGCCTCCTTGCGAGACTTTAATTTCACAACCCAACCCTGCATCCGTAAAGGAAAATCCCCTCGTGCAATTCCAGCGCGGGGCAGCATTGATCCAGAGCTTGTGTTGTACTTAGTTCCTTTCCTCTGATGATGCCGCCCCCCACCCCTGAATCTCTGACCACTAGGCCCCACTCCCCTCCCAGAGCTAGGGACAGAACCCAGGCGTCCTGACTCCCAGTCCCTTGGACAGCCTGCCTGAAACACTGAAAAAAAAACCCCATAACGCAGCGTTATAAAAAGTGTATTTGCAAATTTTATTTTTCAAATATTTCAAGAGCCTTTATTTGTGGGGTAGAGAGAGGGGCTTGGCTGGGAAGAACCACGGAGTGGAAGGGGAAGGGAAAAGCCTGTTTTCCAGTACAGCGAGTTGGGATATAGAAAGGGGGGGCAGGATGCTAAGCAGAAATGTAATTTGATTAAAATATTCCCTGTGTCTGTGGTTCTGGTGCGATAAAGGAGGCCCCTTGTCAGACTCAGAGGCTAGGGTGATGGGCCTGGCGTACGAACCAAATAGAATGCTTAGCTTCTGAAGTGGAGCACTTACTCCAGATTAAAGCCACTTTCGAGGGTTCGGCCGGCAGAGTTAGAGTCGCCAGTTGCTCCTTGTAGACAAGCCCTGAGTCTTTCTGGCTCAGATCCTGAAAGGTGGGAGAACTCCATGCCTTAGAGAGAGATCTAGAACTGATCCCCAGTCTCTGGTGTGTAACAGAAGGGAGCTCGGATAGGAAATGACCGAGCTGCTGGTGCCCGGGAGAAGGAGTTGCATGAACAGACGCTGGCAGGAGCGGGCCCCGGACATCTCCATTTTTCCCTCCGGCTGCAATGACTGAATCAGCCCGGCTCAGCTGGGGCCAGATCCCTGCTCTGGGGAGCTGTCAGGAAGACATGTTCATCTTCTGGAATTGCAAAGCCGTTCCCAAAGGATTGGACACCCGGCAGTGGGCTGCCCAGAGCAGAGGATGCCCTCCCCTCTGAGGACTGGAGGGGCTGTGGTTCTCAGCCAAATGCCAAGTGCCATGTGCCATCGGGCAGGCTGGGAGGTGAGCCAGGCTGGGACGTGGGCCTGATCTAGCCCTGCTGGAGAGCATATTCCGTGGATCAGGGGTGTGTGCGGGAGGGTGTCCCCGAAGGCAGCAGCAGGCACCACGCTAGGTAGTTGCAAAGCTGTCTTGGCTGGCAGCCAGGCTCTGAGCAAATGTGCTCCGAGCCGGGGCTAGGAGCCGTACACTGGGATGCTGGTGTAACACTGGTTTCTGTGCACACGCCCCCCTGGCTGTACCGGGGTTCAGCACCTTCTCACTCCCTTTGTTCCCCGTTTCCCTGGATCCCCCAACATGGCCCCCTCCTTCGCCGCATCCGCTGGGCGATTAGCAGAAGTGGGAGGTGGGCACGGGGCCAGCGGAGCCATCTCGCAATTTGCTGAGCTCCTTGTGTGCCTCAGACCAGGGTTCGAATCCTAGCTGGGAGCAGCCGGACTGCTCCCTGCAGAGCATCCCAAGGGACCAGGGAAATACCAAAAGCTGAAATGGGCAGAAGCCAAGATAGTTTCTTCCTCCTCCCAAGGTGACACCGTGGAGAGGCGGCCGCGATCCGGGAGGTGGGTTGGGAATTTTCCAATGGAACATCTTTCCAGCAGAAAATGCCTTTGTGGAGTCCCAGATTCCAAGACCTCCTGGATGCCACAGGCCACGGCCCGTCCCTAGAAGAATTCCTAGAGCCAATATTATACTTGGTACCTGTCCGCCGATGATACAGCCCCGCTACCCCTGGATCTCTGACCACTAGGCCCCACTCCCCTCCCAGAGCTGGGGACAGAACCCAGGTGTCCTGACACCCTGTCCCTTGGACAGTCTGCCCGAAACACTGAAACCCCCCCTATAAAACAGCTTTATAAAAAGCGTATTTGCAAATTTGCAAAGACATTGCGCTTTGGTTTAAAAAATCGCCCCTGACGGCAAATCCACCAGGAGCGCCCCTTAGTGAATTGTTCCAACGGTTATTTACCCTTCCTCTTCGAAAGGGATGCGTTCCCTCCCACCTGAGTTTGGCTCGTGACAGCTTCCGAGCAGAACGGTCGGTGGTGAAACGTTGCACAGAAACGTGTCGATTTCGTTGGCGGGGGAGGAAAGGGCAAACCAGCAGTTTGACGAGCTCGGAACATTTTGTTTTGCCGTTTTTCGGGCGGGCGGGTTGGAATTTTCCCTTCCAAGTGGTTGTGTGTCGTGGAGAGATTTCCTTGGCGCTGTAAACATTTTAGCAGGAAGCTTTTCCTTGATGATGTTGAAATGAAACATTTTGATTCGAGTGGAACGTTTTGCTCGGCCCAAAACACAGGTTTTTTTGGGGGGGGGTTGGTGTTTTGGGATTGTCTTGCAGAGGGAATTTCTGAATGGTTTTGCTTTCCCGGAGTGGAATTTTCCCCCCCAAAGCCGTGGAATTTAATTCAACCCCCTGGCGATTTCTCCCGGACCCCTGGGGCGGCGTCCACCGCTCTGGAGTGTCAAGACAGCTGAGTTCTGTCCTGTGTCCCGGGCTCAGGCTGTTTGCAGCAACAGGAGCTGTGGGTGGCTGTAGCCTCCTCAGCCCTCGCAGATGTGGGGACCCCCTCCTTGCCCTTAGCTGGGACCCATAGCCGAGTTGTCAGACCAGAGACCAGGCTCCTTGGCTGGATGGGGTTAATTTGGGGAAGCTTTGCTGGGAGCCGGAAGAGCCATGGCCTGCCTCAATCCAGCATCTCTGACAGCTGCCTTGCCCGGGCACCAGCTGAAGCAGGGGGAACCCGCTGCTGAGCCGCTTACGTAACGTGCGACGTGCCCGGGGGCATTTTCCATGGGAGTCGCGGGCTCTTGGGGAGGCTGGCATGGCAGCTAACGGGAGCTGAGCCAAGCTCTTGGCCTGAAAGCTGGAACCAGACAAAACTGGGCACCGTTTGTGGAGGACCCGGGGGGTGGCGCACCTCAATTGCAGGGGGAACCAGGGGCCGGCACACCCCAATTTGCAGGGGGTGGGATCTGGCCTATTGACCTCAATGGTGTGATGTCGGTTTACCCCAGCCGGGATCTGGCCCGTAGAAGTCAGGTCTGGAAAGTCCCTGTAGTTCCCATTCACTCCCTGTCCTGGGACCCTCCCCGGATTGCCCCTACAGGGCGTTCCCCGGGGTTTGGCCTGGTTTGGGTCGCTGCCCCTTCCCTGGCCTTTACCTCCCAGCTGGAGATGGTTTGCTGCTAGGAAGCTTTGCCTGAAATTCAGTTTCCCCTCTCGCTGGCTACCCCTCAGTATCTGTCCATGATGCCCAGCAGGGCTGGAGCAGCCTTGGGGCGGGGGGCAGTTGAGGGGCGGGCGTGGGCAGCAGCTGAGCGGGGCGGGTGGGGTCGGCCGGCCTAGGGGTGGGAACTCTGCTAGCGGAGTAACGTTCCCAGGCAGTGAAATGATCTTGATCTCCCCGGCCGTGCGTTCTGGGGCCGCAGGGACAGGCAGCGGGATGGGGGAGCCCAGGGGGAAGACTTAGAACTGCCCCAGCCTCTGCAGTGAAATACCACCAAGGCCTGGGTTCTGGTCCCGGCTCTGCTGCTGTCCTGGGCACGTCCTTCCCCACCCCCCTGTGCCTCAGTTTCCCCTCCCACCCCTTTGTGGCTGTTTTGCTCCTCGTGAGCAGCAGGCCAGACCCCCCAGTGGCAGGGACGCCTGCTCCTGTTCCCAGAGCTGTTGTGGGCGTCCTCGGGCTCCGCTTCGATTTGTTCCTTCACAGTTTGGGGTTTGAGTCTAATTTGACGTGATGCCAGTTGGTTTCTTTCCCCCCGTCAGAAAGTATAATGGCTTGTGAAAGGCTCCACGCCTGGCTAGGGGGTGCTGCTGTCCTACCCGCTGCGCCCGGGCACCGGGCCAGTCGGCACCCCGCTGGTGACCCAGTGCGGGGAGGGGGGAGGCGGAGCAGGAAGGGTGTGGAGAGCGCAGGGGGGCCGTGATCTGGGGGTGAGTCAGTGAGGACCCAAGGACGCGGGGGGGGGCACCATTCACTCCCCCTCGCTGGAGGATGATGGCTTTCCTTAGTGCTCCAAAGACCCAGCCACGTGATGGGAACGGGGCGGCGGCAGCCCAGATGCCACGGTGAAGGGCTGAAAGAACAAGCAGGCGGCATGCCCACAACCTCACCCCACCTAAGCTCGCTGTGGGGGGCAGCGTGGAATCCTGCTGCCTGTTGTTCAGCCCCTGAACCCCCACCCCCACCCCCGAGGGGATCCCCCGGAGCCGCTGGCAACAGAGCCGGGCACGCCCTGGGCAGGGATGGCAGGGGCTGGGCTGCCACCCTGCGCCCCGGCTCCCCTTTGTCGGAGGGAGGAGCGCTCGCTTCCCTGCTGCCGGGCCGTGTCAGGCGGCAGCTCCGTCCCCGGGCACCGTGCTCCGCCCCCAGCTGAGCTGAGTCTAGGGGCTGGGAGATTTTGGGGGCCAGTGGGTCTGAGTCATTACCAGGCCTGTGGGCACATGGACCCCCCCCTCCTGGGCAAGCCCGGGCTGCAGGAGGCAACATGGAGGTGTGGCCGGACGAGGGAAAGGAGCGGGCAAAGCACCCTGCACCACAGCTCATCTGCAGCCGTGCACGGCCCCAGAGAGGCCACGAAAGCAGGGCAGGAGTTTCGATCTGTTTTGCCCTGTGCCAGGGGCCCCCCTGGTCTGCCACGCTCGGACCCTTGCCAGCTGCTCGCCCGCCATCTCGCCACTAGCCAGGAATCGGCCTCAGCCCCTGCGAGGGGCGTCCATGGTGCCAGCCTGGCTGGAGTTGTCAGGGTCTGGTCTCCGAGACCCCCGTGATGGGAACCTTGGTGCTGGTGCCCGTCAGATAAACTCAGGGGGCGGGGGAAGGGAGTAGATTTGTGCCCCTTGGGGAGGGCGTTGCTTCCTTGGCCAGGTTCACAGTCACTCTGGTAACGAGGCTGTAATTAGCGACGCCAGCCTTGGGTACAGGCGCCGTCGTTCCCGCCCACGCACCCCCCGACCTGGGGCCTCGCCGTGGGCTCGGATAACGCACGTGACCCCTGACGTGAGAGACAATCCCAGCCCTAAGACGCTCCCGGTCTGAATAGACAAGGTGTGGGAGGGGAAACTGAGGCACAGGGCTGGGCTAGCGGGGGGCTGCGGGTTGGGCTTGAGGGGCACTGGCAGAGCTGGGGCTGTGGGGAGCCCAGAAGTGATGCCCCTTGGCAGAGCTGTGGGTGGGAACCTTGCAAGTCACCTGCCTATGCCAGCCCTGCTCTCAGCCTTCCCTCTCCTGAGACCTTTCTGCAAAGGCCTGAATCGCCCAGGTCCTGTGCTCACTGTGCTGCTACCTGGTGCATTACGGTAGCCCTTAGATGCCCCAAACCAAGATTAGGGGCCCCATTGATCAGGGCTGCACAGACATAGGGTGAGAGGCAGCCCCTCCCCTGCAGAGCTCACAGTCTAAATAGATGAAGGGTGGGAGGGGAAACTGAGGCACAGAGCCAGGAAGGGACTTGCCCCAGGTCACCCAGGAAGGGCAAACTGGGACTTACAGAACCCAGGAGTCCTAAGTCCTTGCTGTATTTACTGGACCAGGCTGCTTTTCCAGTTGCCTTTCTCGACAGCATTCCTAGGGGCCCAAACACCCGTTTACGGGGTGTCTCCTTTTTAAATGAGTTCCTAACGCCCGGGGCCGGGAGCCAGTGCTGGGAACCGCCTCCGACCTCAGTCGGCAATCGGGCGTGTTCGTGGGCTCGCCGCTCGGCAGATCCCGGTGTCTTCATGAGCCGCCCGGCGGGTGATTCGGCTTGGGAAGCCGGTCGTTATTTCTCAGCTCTGAAATGAGCCAGCATCACCCGGCTTTGGGTCTCTGAAGCGCCTTTCTCCGCCCAGAGACAGGCAGCTTCTGGGGCCTGTTCACAAACACCCCCCTGCACACGCCCCTGAGCTGGATGGTGAAACCTCGCCCCACAATCCCATTGAGAAATTGGGGACTGGGGAGCCAGACTTTTACCCCATTTGCCCCTATAGAGCAGGGCCTTAGCCTACAAGCCGGGCCACTGAAATCCGTGAGGCTCTGAAGTGCTGATCTCTCTGGGCCCGGGGATCAAAGCCCGGCTGCGTGCTGCACCCCTGCCTTGCATTTACAGCGCGTATGATGGTAGCACCCGAAGGTCCCACCCAAGAGCAGGGCCCCTCTCGTGACAATCCGAGCCCTGAAGAGCTCACAGTCTGAACAGACGAGAAACTGCGACCGGGAAGCGCCTTGCCCCAGGGCACCCAGCAGGGGAGTGGCAGGGCCGGGAATGGAGCTTACTGTTGTGTTAGGACGGAGGTTGTGACATTTCGCTGCCCAAAACTCAAGAGCTCTGGCCCAAGGCACACTTTGTGTGGGGGAGGGTTAGAACGGGCTGCCCCCCGCAGCCAGCCACGCCATTGGTGCCCGGGCTGCCCACGTTGGAGGGTTTTCTATAAGGCCTGTCCCTGCCATACCCCAGTGCCAGCCCCCCCCCCCCCGGGGCATTACCAGCAGCGCGTGCTCTGTCTGGGTATGGAGGAGCGGCAGAGCTAGTGATCCTGCTGCATGCCACCCCCG